>NC_090646.1:487236622-487579956 GCF_040937935.1 Hyperolius riggenbachi
AAGGAGCCTGTTCTTTGGGCAGTATCTCTTACTGCCTTGCACCCTCTATACGGAGGCTCTCCTCAAAGTTTTACTGTTGCACCAAACACTCATATTACTCAGGTGTCCAGAGGTTAGAGATATATCTGATTATCGGTGATACTGCAGATCATCAATAATCGGGTATATATCTGTATTCTCGGTGATACTGCAGATCACCGGTAATCAGATCCTCTCTGTGTTACACCGATCGTTACAGTTCCCAAACCGTTAATTTGCTCAAGCTGGTTTGCAAACTTAGCAATAGTGCTGTTAAAGAGGGATGAAACTCAAATGTCATCTATTGTGTACAGCATTAAGCACAGCACAAAACGAATAGTTAAAAACATACTATTGGTTTCCAAGTTACTAGATGGGTTTATATGCAAACTTTTCATTACACTTAAAGAGACTCCGTAACAAAAATTGCATCCTGTTTTTTATCATCCTACAAGTTTCAAAAGCTATTCTAATGTGTTCTGGCTTACTGCAGTACTTTCTACTATAACAGTCTCTGTAATAAATCAATGTATCTTTCCCCTGTCAGACTTGTCAGCCTGTGTCTGGAAGGCTGCCAAGTTCTTCAGTGTTGTGGTTCTGCTATGAACTCCCCCTTCCAGGCCCCTCTATGCACACTGCCTGTGTATTGTTTAGATTAGGGCAGCTTCTCTCTTCTCTCTTATCTTTTACAAGCTGGATAAATGGTCCTCTGAGCTGGCTGGGCTTTCACATACTGAGGAATTACAGACAAAGGCAAAGCTGTTTGCAGGAAGAAACGAGCAGCCTGAAACTTCAGTGCATGAGAACTGCAGGGGGAAAGAAACACACAAATGATCTCTTGAGATTCAAAAGGAAGGCTGTATACAGCCTGCTTGTGTATGGATGCATTTTCTATGTGTGGACATACTGTAAATCAACCTACTTCCTGTTTTGGTGGCCATTTTGTTTGTTTATAAACAAACTTTTAAAAACTGTTTTTAACCACTTTTAATGCGGCGGGGAGCGGCAAAATTGTGACAGAGGGTAATAGGAGATGTCCCCTAACGCACTGGTATGTTTACTTTTGTGCGATTTTAACAATACAGATTCTCTTTAAGGTGCGTACACACGCCTGATCTCTTCAAACGACGGGCCGTCAGACGGCCGTTCTGACGAGTTTCCCCGTGTGTTTGATAAGGCTGGTTTTGACTGATCCGCTCGGCAGACTGGTCAAAACCAGCCTTATCAGCCTGCCGACAGACTGTACACACGGGGAAACTGTCGTCAGAACGTTCGCCCCGCGGGTGGGACTGGCGACCCGTGGTTTAAAGAGATCAGGCGTGTGTACGTGCCTTTAAGGGGCCCATACACTGGTCGATTTCAGCCATCATTCGATCGATCCTATAGAATTGATCCATCGATCAGAAATCGATTCTTTCAAATCTATTGATCGATTTGTTTTTCGATTTCGATGGATTTTTATTCTATCTGATAGGATGGAAGATCTAGGTCGATCTCCTGCTGGTAGCAGATCCATGGCCCATAGAGCTGCATTGGATCTAATGGTCCAATAATGCATTTAAGGTGGCCATACACTTATAGATTTGCAGAAGATTCAACCATCAGATAGATTTCTGTCAGATGCCAGTCAAGTGTAATCTGACAGGAATCTATCTGATGTGTGCCACACACTAGGAACAGATTTCCAATAGATTTCAGAATGAAATCTATTGGAAATCGATTTAAATGCATTATTGGACCATTAGATCTAATGCAACTCTATGGGCCATCGATCTGCTACCAGCAGCAGATCGACCTAGATTTTCCATCCTGTCAGATAGATAAAATCCATTGAAATCGATCGAAATCGGCCGCAAATCCATCAAATGGAGAATTTGATAGAATCGATTGATCGATGGCTGAAATCAACCAGTGTATGGGCCCCTTCAGATCGATTTCCAATAGATTTCATTCTGAAATCTATTGGAAATCTGTTCCTAGTGTGTGGCACACATCAGATAGATTTCTGTCAGATTCGACTTGACAGCCATCTGACAGATATCTATCTGATGGTCAAATGTGCTGCAAATCTATAAGTGTATGGCTACCTTAAGAAGCTAATTGATAAAATTGGATTGCCCTACCAGAATTATCAGATTGACTTGAGCTATACTAAGCTAAGTAAACAATGTAAAAAAGCTTCTGTTGAGGGAGAAGATAACTTTCTCTCTTTTTTTGCTCAGTAATTACTTAACCTCCCTGGCGGTTTAATTATTTTGCCAGGGAGGCTGCAATGTGTTTTTTTTTTAATAAAAAAAAAAATATTTCATGCAGCCAACTGAAAGTTGGCTGCATGAAAGCCCACTAGAAGGCGCTCCGGAAGCGTACTTTCGATCGCCTCCGGCAATCGAAAGTAACAAGATAGGCCGCAATGAGCGGCCTATCTTGTTTCGCTTTCCTCGTCGCCATGGCGACGAGCGGAGTGACGTCATGGACGTCAGTCGACGTCCTGACGTCAGAGCCGCTCGATCCAGCCCCTAGCGCCGGCCGGAACTGTTTGTTCCGGCTGCGCTGGGCTCGGGCGGCTGGGGGGACCCTCTTTCGCCGCTGCACGCGGCGGATCGCCGCGGAGCGGCGGCGATCGGGCAGCACACGCGGCTGGCAAAGTGCCGGCTGCGTGTGCTGCTTTTTTCAGAATGTAAATCGGCCCAGCAGGGCCTGAGCGGCGACCTCCGGCGGCATACCCCGAGCTCAGCTCGGGATTACCGCCAAGGAGGTTAATTATAAGCCAATCTGATAAATCCTTCACAATGCACAGGTGGGGTGCAAAGCACAGCGCTGAAAATAATGGGTGTGGCCTGAGATACTGTGGGCGAAGTCAAATATACATGGACCTACCAGTGGAGTGCCCCCTTTCCTTGAAGAAAATATATGGTCCTAAATACTAAACAGACATGAGACATACAGTATTTTCCTCAGTAACCACTTCTTTTACTATATTATATTTAAGCAGAAATACAGTATACCACACACAATAATTATGCAGGGGGACTATGGTAGGATTAGATTGTGAGCTCCTCTGAGGACAGTCAGTGACATAACTATGTACTCTAAAGTGCTGCAGAAGATGTTGCCACTTTATGTTCATATATGTACAACTTTTATGGAATCCAAAATTATTTATTATCTATTAAACTACACTGTAAATGAACGTCACTTTTAAAAAATGGTTATTTAACAACCGTTAAAGCGACATTGTGAAGAATGAGGGCTGTATTGCTGAACACCGTATATATTGAGTGCAGAGGAAGGTTGAGCAATGGATAATAAATGAGGCCATGGGGAAGCTGCACACATTAAGGTGGCCACTAACGGTCCAACTTCTAGCAAAAAAATAATTCAATCCATCAGATAATTCGGATCGCAAGAAAAATTGTTTACTACACCATCAATGAACCAATCTTTGCTTCCTATCTATCACAACCAACAAGAAATTTTAGTTTGATGAAAATCAAATCGGACGACTATTTTTATACTCGTTCGTAATCGGTTGTGCTCATCAACTGAGATTATTTACAACCAATCAGATCAGAATTTCTGATCGCTTGAGAAATTTTTCGCTAGAATTTGGATCGTTAGTGGCCACCTTTAGATTCTCGACCTTCTAATATGCAGGCACTGTGTGCCTAATGGAGGGGGTGGAGTGTGACACAGTGAAGAAGAGAAAAGAGAGGGGTAAAAATGAGATCAGTGAAAATGACCAATCCGAATGGACTAAAAGGCTGCGCTGCAAATGGGAACCGAGACTTAACCCTGCCACTGCTTATCAGTTTTGTAATTCTCTATAGACATATTCTACTTCATCCAGTAATTCTGTGAAGGATAAAAAGTGACATGTGAATACACTAACCAAAAAACAAGCAATTATATTTTAGTTTGCTTGAAGGAAACCTGAGATGAACAGGTACCTTTCAAATAAACATACCCAGTGTTCTCCCTAGAATTTTTTTCCAGCCAGGTGGCATGAAAAAGTAGCCGGGTGGGGTGAGATGAGAGAATGCAGGGCCGGTGCTTCTGTGAGCAACTCTGCTTACAGTATAAGAGGAGATGAGCCGATGACAGCCGGGTGGTCACCAAAACTAGCCGGGTGGAGCACCCAGCTAAAAGAGCCTGGGGAGAACACTGCATACCCCTCCAAAGTATATGCCAAATACAGGCTGTTCCTGTATTTTTGTTGCTCTCCTGTGCTCATTTCATTTACTTTTTCATTTTTATCCTGTCTAAAATCCAAGATGGCCGCCATCTGCTTCCGGGTCAGTGTCACTGTGTGTAAAGTTCTCCATCAAATAATGTATGCAGGGACATATATATATATTAGGAAAAAAAACCTGCAGTCATATACACACAGGCACAATTACTGTTACTTATTCCTGTAAAACCAAAGACAAAAACAGCTGCTGCTGCTTGAGATCTGTGTGGAGTCATCATCATTATTATAGAGCAGTGTCCCTGTATGTTCCTGGCTCAGATTGGGAGAGATAAGTGAGTAACTCAAGCCCAGACACTAATTAGCTGGGTAGATAAATAAACCTATGTTTCCTGAGCTGTTTCTCTTATCACAGGCACTGCTCTCTGTGATGCCGTTCTGTGCACAGATAGGAAGAACACAGGCAGAGAGGGGGGCAGGCTTGAGCCGACTGCTCTCACAGATAGGGAGAACACAGGCAGAGAGGGGGGCAGGCTTGAGCCGACTGCTCTCACTGCTATAGAGCTTCCTGATAAAGCAGCCGACTGAGAGCTCAGTCGGTGGTTTTTACAGGGGGGATTACAAGCTCACAGGGCAGATCAGAATGAAACAGACAGCAAGGTAAGTGTCTGTTCTCAAGTCCCTACTAGTATATCCTGTAGTATTATGTAAAGCAGGTTGCTTCGTCTTTGGTACCCTTTAAGTCAAATCATTCCTGACTGCCGTAGTAACTCGATCATGCAAATTAACATGCTGCTTACTAAGTAAGCTTCTTTCCACACATTCTGTGCTTGCTCTTTCCTGTGAATACAAACTTGATTAAATACTTCTGTTGCGGGATATAATAGTAGACTGATATGCATGGATCCACTACAGGATCGCAGTAATAGAAGGCAGGGCCGGATTTGTACTTTTTACCGCCCAAGGCCGCTGTCACCAGCTGCCCCCTTCAGTATAGGTAGCCAGATGACCCCTCCCCCCTTTCCCTCCAGGCTCCAGTATAGGTAGACAGATGACTCCAATAATGCCTCATTTTCTCACCCACCTTTCAGTATAGGTAGCCAGCTCACCTTCACACCCCAGCAGCCATCTGTGTCACTCATTTCTCCGCTCCTCTCCAGTGCAGAAGCTTCCTCTTCCTTTCCGTCTCCAATGCTGCCCAAGTCCATAGCTACCGGCCACAATGCAAACGTGCACAGGGAGCAAGATGGCTGCTGCACAGGTGCCTAGCAGCAGTGTACCGCAGTCAGGCGCTCGCCTGATCTCCCTGCATTGCAGCAGTTTGCAAATGCTGCATGAGTTCATCCTGCTGCTTTGGTGCCCTTGCTTCTGTGGTGCCCTAGGCCATGGCCTAGATGGCCTTGGCCTAAATCCGGCCCTGATAGAAGGTAATACATTTCACAAATTAAATGGCTCAGTTGTCAGCTGTATATTTACCTGACTGCTTGGATTATAACTTTTATTAAAGTGGTATGCATTTCTTCTTTGCTCTAAAAGATTATTTACAGCATAAAATCCACTACCACAAAAAAAAAAAAAATTATAGCAGAACAGCATTCAGTTAATTACAGCACTTTGTTTTTCAGTGGAAAGTTCCTTGCTTCAGTGGGCAGCTTCTGGCCTAATCCAAAGAGGTGATAACATTTTCTTTTGTTTACATTCCTTAGTTAGACACATTTTGTATACAGCCAGCAGCGTGCTGAAACTGAGCTGCACTAAGCTGAAAAGCAGAGAGAGGTGAGAAATGATAACTAGATAGATATTAATATATAAATACAGCAGCTATGCAATAAAATGCTATAGCAGCTTTCATAGCAGACTGTACTTTGGGAACTTGTAATTTGTAAACAGACAATATTACATCTGCACAAAAGCAAATATGGTAACTGAATTGGTAATAAAAAGTAGGAGCGCACATCGTTATTGAATGTTATGTCAGTTTTATCTCACTTTAAGTGCAATGCCTATCCTATCCTTTTCCTGCCCAGAACAAAGGTATAAACGAACACTAGCTTGTCAAACAAATGTATCGCCAAATATTGAGTTTACGTAAACTGATCAAAACAGACTACACTTACATATTTGGCATCTATGGCTAAGATTGCAATAAATCCAATTTTGCCAAATAGTGCAAAAATGTATTCAGGAAACATCAAAGGCTCGTCTCACTAAGCCAGAGGGCAGCCATCCATGAAAATGCATTGCTGTCATTAATAATACATGGGAAACTATACAGATGATGGATAATTTATAACGAATACAAAATATGTGAACTCTGCTTCGGGTTCATCGACAACAGTATACTTATGATAGATATTACTTTTTATCTATTGCGTTTCTGTCATCTCTTTCCCATTAATAAATGTAGCCCGGGAGTAAAAAGCTATCCAAAGATTCTAAATAATGTTTTCATTAGTCCATCCATACAACTTCAAATGGGTAAACCCATCTGCAACACAGCATTTTAATATCTCCCCTTTTTCACTGCTCTTATTTTTTACACTTTTAAAGTTCAGGTATTTGCACAAAAGAAATGTATGCCTACGTCTTTTTTTCTATGCTACAAGAGCTGTAAGACAGCTACTCTCATCTGAATATCTAAATATTGCCAACAAATTTTAATGAAGCCAACAATGATATATAATGGATGAAACAAGTGTGCTGGCATATGGATTCAGCAGCACAGGCATGCAAGTAGAGTTGGATATCACTCCTGCTGCTCCCTATGGACATATTTTATTGTACTGTCCTCATGGTTGTGCCAATACATGATGCGCATTTGTTTTTGGTATATTCTAGTATATTTAATAACATTTTCCATATGAGTATTTTATATTTAAAGTATTATACCATTACATAAAGTTATGACATAATAAAATCAGAAAGGAAAAAAAACTATTTTGGTGAGCTATGATACCTTGAGATTTAATCTTCTGCCACAGTCCAGCGCTGCCAGGGCCAGTTCTAGGCTTTTTGCTGCTGAGGCAAACTTGTGAGGATGACCCCCCCTCCCCCCCCCCAGCACCCAACAATATACTCTGCTTCATTTAATGTTCTCAAATGACATGCTGCAGCTTAACATAATAGCAAACTGGCTGGCTATGAGTCTGTGACAAACAAATTGCTCACTCTCAGCCGCTTCATTCCTCCTCAGTCAGGACAGCAGTGCCACCTCCTCCCTTCTGCTGTGCAGGTTGAATGAAACACTGCTGCTCTCCTGCTTCCCCCCTTCTCATTCACTGTCAGACTTCTCACACAGCACAACAAACTGTTTTCCCCCAATGATGACCTCTCCTCTTGCTTCTCCTCCTACTCTGACTGCATGCTGTTAGTGTAAGCACAGAACAAACATGCGGCCTATGTAATCACTGCACCTGATGCAAATGTGTCAGCTTGCTTCATGAGAGAACCAGCCCCGAATTTCTGCCTCCTCCTACCCTTATGAGTTGCAAATCTCATTAGATGTAGAGCAACCATACATAACATAGAGACACTTAGGGCTCGTTTCCACTATCGCGAATCTGCATGCGTCCAACGCATGCAGATTCGCACATGTAATGCAAGTGGATGGGCCTGCTTCCACTGTAGCGTTGTTGAGGTGCGTTTTTTTCAGCGGTAAAAAAACGCACAAAAGAGCCAACGAATTCGCCTGCGAGTGGAATGCATGCGAATCGCCGCTAATGTATTTAATAGGAAATTCGCATGCGGCTATGGTATGCGAATTTTCATGCGAATTCGCATGCGAATTCGCATAGGTACCAATGTAATTCAAGCAGGCAGTGACATGGTTAATTTCGCATATACCCTCACCTATGCGAATTCGCATGCGAATTCGCGGCAAAAAACGCGCAAAAATTCGCATCCGCATGCTATTTCATGGAATTTCAACAGCGATGGAATCCAGGCGATTCTGCACCGCAATAGTGGAAACGAGCCCTTAATCATCTTCTAAAAACTGAAGGTATGCTAATCAGTCTATTTCAACAAATTGAGTCACTGATTTGAACTGCATACGCTTTCCTGGGTATGCTCAGATAACTTTTATGCACGTTTGCCATTAGTATTTATTTATAAGATACTAAAATCAGATGAGTGTGGTCACTGAAGGCATACATACAGGTCAATTTATCAACACTGTTACCTGGTAGTGACCTGAGCTGTGCATGGAGACACAGAGGTACATTAGAGAGCAGAGGAACATGGCTGAGACTTGGATTCCGCCACCTACCCCACTGCCAGCGTACGGGTTTCAGGGCACACCGACATAATTTCCATAAAGCACATTGTACTGTGTACTATGGTAATATATCGTAAATCTAAATTTAAACATCCTGGCAATTTATTTTAAAACCCACTAAGTGAGAAGCTCATTATATTTGAGTCCATCATCCTTTCACCTCCCAAGTAGGCTTTTATTCATACAATTCACATGCAATTGGTACTTTGTACCTATGCTGATCAGTAGGACTTCCTGCGCTATACTGCATTGATGAGATCCAATATAGTAATATTAATCCTAACATTAGTATAGCGCTTTTCTCCTGTTGGACACAAAGCACTCAAGAGCTGCAGCCACTAAGGGAACACTGAAGGGGCCACCCTGCAGTGTTAGGAAGTCTTGCCCAAGGACTTCATACTGAATGGGTACTGACCCTAGTCAGGGTTCGAACTCTGGTCTCCTATGTCAAATGCAGTGCCCTTAACCAGTACACACAATCCAGCCACCACAGTAGCCAGACCATTCCCTAACAAGCCTAATGTATAAATACAGCATTTATCCTGAGGCTTTTTTTCTTTTGGAGGGACTTACTTGAAACTATTATGCATGTCAGAGCAAGTCTACTGACCTCAGCAAAAGGCTCCGATGTTACCACCACTTCAGTGCGCTGTTATCCACTACTGGCAATTAAAAACAATGACATTACTTATTTCACATGCACAAGATGAAGTAGGTTCACGATCTGAGCAAAATACACCAATGCATTAAAATGACAAACATCCATTGATTTCTGAGTTCGGTAATAAGCTAAATGAGAGTCTACTGAGCAGGGCAGATAAGCGCAACAAAGAAATGCAATTTCAGTGATGGGGAAAGCAGAAAGTAGGGCAGCGAGCTGATCTGACCTATCTGTCTCTGCCCTCCACTGACAGCACAAGTAAAGCAAAGATTCACAAGACACATAGCTAGTTAGAGACTACAAAGGCAGAGGCAGTGTAGGATGAGCTGTGAAACAGCAAAATGACATTACTGGAAAAATGAAGTGCAGGTAATTGAAACTCTTTCCAATAATGAAAAAAGGCTGTGTTCACAGTGGTGTGTTGCGGTGCGGTGTAATAGCCACATTATAACATGGCTTGCCGTACTGCAATGCACCACCTATGCAATATACGGGTACAATGCCATGTAACGGCGTGTGGCATCCCAACGCATGCGCTGCGTTACTTCAAAACTTGCATCAACAGTGACATTCATTGGCTGTATGCTTCACTGTATGCAACGCAATGCAAAGATAATGTGTGGCACGACTTTCTGTTCCTGCTGTTATGCTGGGAATACACGGTTCGTTTCTGGCGGGCGATTCTCCTCTCAATCGTTTTTGCCGCTCGATTCTGCAGTCAATTCTCTTATCTCCCGCTCGTTTTTCTTATCTTTTTCCATTCACTACTATCAGAAATTGAGGATCGAAAGGGAGATCGAACATGTCGGAAATGATCTATCGAACCATCTAATCACCTCAATGAACCGTGTATTCCCAGCATTACAGAGAATGCAAAGCCCACTATAAACGTAGCTTTACAGATAAAATAGACACCGTGTCCTTTCTAATTACAGAGAGATGACCATCACTTTCAATGTAAGATTACATGATCAGGCAGATTAGAAAACGTACATGCAGGGCCGGTTTAAGCAACAATGGGGCCCCAGGGCAAAATAAACCTGGGGGGCCCTCCAACAGATACCCCGATACAAAAATTGGCATTAGGGGAACTTTTTTGCTGCTGGGATAATCAGGGTGTGAAGCCCGAATCGGTCGGAGCTCCACATTCTGGCTACCCCAGCCTGCATGGGGGGGGGGGGGCAAGGGGTTAAAAAGTTTCAGGAGGGGGGACACCACATAATTAAAAAAAAAAAAAATCCCACACTCTAAACATAAAAAAAAAATTGTGAAAATAGGAAAAAATGCCAGGGATCTTCATGCAGCCATATTGCGACTGTATAGCGATCCCTGACCAAAGCGCTGCGGCTGCGTATGGACCCCCTGGAAACCCCATCAGGAAATGTATTGCTCTCTTTTGATACATGTACTAAAAGTGACATTTACCGCATTTAAAAGTATACTTTTTTCCTTCAAAACTTTAAAATCGATTTTCTCAAAAACTATAAATTCTTTTTGAAAAATTGTTTTTTCCTCTTATTCCCAATAATATCCTTAATAAAACTCGCTTCTTCTCGTATATTCAGCAGGGGCATGTGTGCCCCTGCTTAACCGCCGCTATCGCGCCGCTCAACGGGGGTCCCTTACCCCCTAAATCCCCTCGTGGAGTCCCAGGGATCTCTTCCGCATTGAGGCAGGGCTAACCACTGCAGCCCTGCCTCACACGCGTCTGTCAGCGCGTATCTCCGCCTCTCCCCCGCCCCTCTCAGTCTTCCTTCACTGAGAGAGGTGGCGATGCGCCGCTGATAGACGCGCTGTAAAGCAGGGCTGCAGCCGTTAGCCCTGCCTCTAGGAGCAGAAAAATCTACGACCAAGTTGGTCGTAGATTTTGCAGGGGGGGAATTGGGGGGTAAGGGACCCCCGTTGTGTGGCGGGATAGCGGCGGTTTAGCAGGGGCACACATGCCCCTGCTGAATATAAGAGAAGAAGCGAGTTTTTTACTCGCTTCAGTGTCTTTTTAACATATCCTGCAAATTTCTAACATTTAAGGTGGATATGCTATTAACCGTTAAAGTCGGCTGGTTTTTTAATGTGTATTTTTTTTCCTTTGACATTTTAAAATCGATTTTCTCAAAAACTATAAGGTCCTTTTGAAATAATTTTCCTCTTGTAGCCACTGGGGGCCCCTACAAGCTCTGGGGCTCTGGGGCAATTGCCCCCTTTGCCTCTATGGTAGCGCCGGCCCTGCTTACATGCTACATAGTGTAGACATAGGTTTTGGAAACGTGCATTTTGTTTGGTACATGTTTTACATGTATAGGTTTTACAAAGTAGATGGCAATGGCAATGGTTCAGTAAGAAAACAAAAATGAACAGCCTATATTGCCAGAAAATTGCATCTGCAGAAATGTACTATCTTCTACCTACTATTCCCCATAGCCTCCCTAGCTACGTATTATATAAGCCTCCTGCTCCAATGCAACTGTAAAACCCAAGTCTCCAATGTGAGAGGTGGGGGCAGATGTACAGTTATGTTCAAGTTGGACCTTCATCAGACTTGGGGCAAACTTGGGGCACACACAGGAGCTCATTAGATGGCTGCTCTGGTAATCCTGCAGCGGTGATGGGGTGGTCAAGCTGCCTGGAGCACAGTCTTAGCAACACTTTCTATAGCTGAGCACAAGTTTAGTTTACATTAAAGCAAATACATTGTCTATATTCTAAGTCAACAAGCATAAATTGCCTTCTGGTCACATTACTGTATACATACCTTTCAACTTTTTGAGATGAAAAAGAGGGACACTTAAGCCATTCCCCTGTCACACCCCACCACACCCCTAGTCACGCACACCATAAAGATTTCATAAGAAAAATATGTTGTTTTATAATTCAAACCACACTGGTTCTTTCTATCCTGGTTTATTACCTTCATATTAACATTTTAAAATTCGTAATATATCAATTTAAAGGATGGGAATAAAGTTTAGAGTCAATCAAACACATTTTTTAGTAGAGAAATACAGTGGTGTGAAAAACTATTTGCCCCCTTCCTGATTTCTTATTCTTTTGCATGTTTGTCACATTTAAATGTTTCTGCTCATCAAAAACCGTTAACTATTAGTCAAAGATACCATAATTGAACACAAAATGCAGTTTTAAATTATGGTTTTTATTATGTAGTGAGAAAAAAAAACTCAAAACCTACATGGCCCTGTGTGAAAAAGAAATTGCCCCCTGAACCTAATAACTGGTTGGGCCACCCTTAGCAGCAATAACTGCAATCAAGCTTTTGCGATAACTTGCAACGAGTCTTTTACAGCGTTCTGGAGGAATTTTGGCCCACTCATCTTTGCAGAATTGTTGCAATTCAGCTTTATTTGAGGGTTTTCTAGCATGAACCGCCTTTTTAAGGTCATGCCACAACAATAGCCCAATAGGATTCAGGTCAGGACTTTGACTAGGCCACTGCAAAGTCTTCATTTTGTGTTTCTTCAGCCATTCAGAGGTGGATTTGCTGGTGTGTTTTGGGTCATTGTCCTGCTGCAGCACCCAAGATCGCTTCAGATTGAGTTGACAAACAGATGGCCGGACATTCTCCTTCAGGATTTTTTGGTAGACAGTAGAATTCATGGTTCCATCTATCACAGCAAGCTTTCCAGGTCCTGAAGCAGCAAAACAACCCCAGACCATCACACTACCACCACCAAATTTTACTGTTGGTATGATGTTCTTTTGCTGAAATGCTGTGTTACCGTATTTTTCGGACTATAAGACGCACTTTTTCTCCCCCAAAATTGGGGAGAAAAAGTCCCTGCGTCTTATAGTCCAAATGTGTCCCCTAACGCCAGATGCAGAAAGCACAGCTGAAGGTATTACCTATCAGCGTGCTCCATGGGGCTCCTTAGAGCAGGCCACTCCATGGCAGGACGATCCAGGCATCTCAGCATGGCGGCTCGGAACTCCTTGTGTTGGCGGCGGTTGGAGCAGAAGATCCGTGATCCCCGTGGCTGCAGCCGCTGCCATTAGTGTCCCCATGCTGGCGGTGGTGAGGCAGAAGAGCGGCGATCCGCGTGGCTGCAGCCACTGTCAGTGTCCCCATGCTGGCGGTGGTGAGGCAGAAGAGCGGCGATCCGCGTGGCTGCAGCCGCTGTCAGTGTCCCCATGCTGGCGGTGGTGGTGAGGCAGCAGAGTGGCGACCCGCGTGGCTGCAGCCGCTGTCAATAGTCTCCCCATGCTGGCAGTGGTGAGGCAGAAGAAGAGCGACGATCCACGTGGCTGCAGCGGCTGTAATGAGTACCGATGTCTTTGTACTTCCTGGTTTACCGGCGCCCCCTCATGACCATGTGCGTCACACGTCATGAGGGGGCGCCGGTAAACAAGGAAGTACAAAGGCATCGGTACTCATTACAGCCGCTGCAGCCACGTGGATCGTCGCTCTTCTTCTGCCTCACCACTGCCAGCATGGGGAGACTATTGACAGCGGCTGCAGCCATGCGGATCGCCGCACTGCTGCCTCACTGCCACCAGCATGGGGACACTGACAGTGACTGCAGCCACGCAGATCGCCGCTCTGCTGCCTCACCACCGCCAGCATGGGGACACTAATGACAGCGGTTGACTCAATCCTTAATCCAGCCACGTGGATCGCCGCTCTTCTGCCTCACCGCTGCCAGCATGGGGACATTAATGACAGCCTCTGCAGCCAGGTGGATCACTGATCTTCTGCTCCAACCACCACCAGCACAGGGAGTTCGGAAGCCTCCTGGTATGCTGAGATGCCTGGATTGTGCTGCTTGAAAAGGACAGAGAGTGCCTGGATGGACACCTGGATAGGTGAGATAATCCACTTTGCAGCTGTTATGTTTAGTTAGTGTAGCTGGTGGGGGAGGCAGGGGTAGTTTGACGTAGTGAAGTGTAGTGTTACTAGTAAGGCAGCAGGGGTGGTGTAGTGTAGTGTAGTAACTGCTGGTGACTTCAAGGACTAGTGTAATGTAGTGTAGTGCAAGGATACTGGTGGGGCAACAGGAGTAGGTTAGAGTAGTGTAGTAACTGGTGGGGTCATCAGGGATAAGTGTTATGTAGTATAGCGCAATGTTACTCATGGGGCATCAGGGGTTAGTGTAGTGTACTTAGTCTGGCTGGTGGGGGCAGCAGGGGATAGTGTAGCTGGGAATGGAAGCTTAGACAGGGACAGCTTGGGGGAAAAAGTTCTACAAGACACCCCTGCACTATAGATGCACCAGGTTTAGTATATTTTTTTTTCCTGGATTTTGTCCTCTAAACTTAGGTGCGTCTTATAGTCCAGAGCGTCTTATAGTCCGAAAAATACGGTACTTCTACGCCAGATGTAATGGGACACGCACCTTCCAAAAAGTTCAACTTTTGTCTCGTCGGTCCACAAGGTACTTTCCCAAATATCTTGGCAATCATTTAGATGTTTTTTTTTTTAGCAAAATTGAGACGGGCTTTAATGTTCTTTTTGCTTAAAAGTGGTTTGCGCCTTGGATATCTGCCATGCATGCCGTTTTTGCCCAGTCTCTTTCTTATGGTGGAGTCGTGAACAATGACCTTAATTGAGGCAAGTGAGGCCTGTAGTTCTTTAGATGTTGTCCTGGGGTCTTTTGTGGCCTCTCTGATGAGTTTTCTCTGCGCTCTTGGGTAATTTTGGTCGGCCGGCCACTCCTGGGAAGGTTCCTCACTGTTCCATGTTTTTGCCATTTGTGGATAATGGCTCTCACTGTGTTTCGCTGGAGTCCCAAAGCTTTAGAAATGGCTTTATAACCTTTACCAGACTGATAGATCTCAATTACAGTACTTTTGTTCTCATTTGTTCCTGAATTTCTTTGGATCTTGGAATGATGTCTAGCTTTTGAGGTGCTTTTGGTCTACTTCTGTTTGTCAGCTCCTATTTAAGTGATTTCTTGATTGAAACAGGTGTGGCAGTAATCAGGCCTGGGGGTGACTACAGAAATTGAACTCAGGTGTGATAAACCACAGTTAAGTTATTTTTTAACAAGGGGGGCAATCACTTTTTCACACAGGGCCATGTAGATTTGGAGTTTTTTTCTCACTAAATAATAAAAAACATCATTTAAAACTGCATTTTGTGTTCAATTATGTTATCTTTGACTAATAGTTAACGTTTTTTGATGAGCAGAAACATTTAAGTGTGACAAACATGCAAAAGAATAAGAAATAAGGAAGGGGGCAAATAGTTTTTCATACCACTGTACATATATTTACATAGAAAGAGGGACAAAGTCCTAAAAAAGGGACAAATGAGGAGGAAAGAGGGACAGGGCTCCCAAAGAGGGACTGTCCCTCCAAAAGAGGGACAGTTGGGAGCTATGCTGTATATAGTGACAAAATTCATTTTGAAACTAGGATACAAAAAAAATATACTATAACCATGTGGGGTAACTGTGATCTCCTCATTCATGCAGCATTACTGTCACAGTGATTTTAGGAAAATAGTCATAAAATAGACAATAACTTGTTAAAATCAGTACATTTTATTATGACTTATTAAAAAAAAAAGGTGAAAATACTCATACAGAAGAAAAGAGTGCCTGTCACATTTATAATGTTTTATGTTTGTTTAGTTCAATCACGCCACCACATATCAGTAATCTGTGAATTCACCTAACATTTTTTTTTAAAAAGCTTTATATGAAATGGTAGGAAACAGTATGAACGCTGCCTGTCTAGCGTTTCAAGGCTCAACAGTTCACTTCATCAGAGTCCTGATGAATAACCTGATAAATAATGCAAGGATTCTGACTGGCTTTTGTGGGGCAACTGTTACACTTTTAATTCAGTTTTCTATTGATCGTTCTTAGTATATCTGCCAGTGAACCCACTCTGTATATGTTATTGGAGCTGAGCAGGGTGTGATAATGTCACTATACCACCCTTTCCTAGATTTTTGCTGTAAAAGTACTCCAATTCAGATGCATTGCTTCACAAGAGATCCCCTTTACAGCATGTGAAGGCCTTAAAGAGAAACCGTGACTAAGAATTGAACTTCATCCCAATCAGTAGCCGATACCCCGTTCCCATGAGAAAACTTTTCCTTTTCTCAAACAGATCATCAGGGGAGTCTGTATGGCTGATATTGTGGTGAAACCTCTCCCACAATGTGATGTCAGGACCATGGTCCTGACAGTTTCCTGTCTGTGAACCTCATTGCATTGTGGGAAATAAAAGCTGTTTTACTGTTTACAGCTGTTTTCAACTGCCAAAAAAGCAAGAAGTATCTCCCTCCACTGACATCACCTGCCAGCAGTAAAAATTTCACCATGTGATAAATGTCAGAATGTAAATCAGGGAGAAGAAAGATTTTACAGTGGGCAAACACTGAGTAAATCATTTATACATAATTATTGTAAAAATTAAGCACTTTTTTATTACATTATTTTCACTGGAGTTCCTTTTTAAAACTGACTTGAAAAAAATATATAGATTATGGGATTGATTCACTAAACCATGATAACTCAAATATCACAACTTATCAAAGATATCACACGTTATCAAAGTTAACACGCTTTATCAGAGTAGCATAGCGAGCGCTAAGAACTTATGCCTGCTAATTGGCAATGGCACTCGTCCTGCCCTGAGCCCCTGTGGGTTCGTACCGCTCGCTATGTTACTCTGATAAGGAGCTTGATTCACTAAACCGTGATAACTGATATCACGGCCGCACTAGCGTTTTTGCGCGCAATCGCAAATTTTCCCGCGCAAACGCACATTTTTGTGCAAAAATGTGCATTTGCGCAAAACACGTTACGCGCGTTATACGCAAGTGCGGCCGTGATATCAGTTATTACGGTTTACTGAATCAAGCCCAAGGCGTGTTAACTTTGATAACGTGTGATAACTTTAAAACCGTGTGATATCTTTGATAAGGTGTGATATTTGAGTTATCACGGTTTAGTGAATCAAGCCCTGTGTCTGCTTTAAGCTACATTGTAGGAAGGAACAAGTTCTTCCCTTGTGCTCCACTTCCCCACAAAGATCAGTAATAGGCAGAATGTTCTAGCACATACTTTTTTTCTTGAAGAGAAAGCTTTCATTATGTGACCTTCAACCTGAAGTGATAATTTTCCCCTTAGCTTTAGGAATCAGGTTGCTGCATCATCCCAGCATTGCATGACCTATGGGATGGGGCATGGCCTATGCTGCCCCTCATCCTTCCTTCCCCTGTTCTTCATGAGAGGGGCACAAGCTGTAATTCATGGATCCTCCTTCAGTGCATTATGGGAAAGAATGTGGTTGGTCTGTAAGCTTATAGAAAAGAGTTTGGCCCTAGGAGAATCTGTATCTAAGCAGCCAGGCTCCTAGCGAGTGCAGGAAGAAGCCTAAAGTTACGTACACACAAGCAATAACTGTCACCTGCAGGGTAATTTACCTGTACAGTTGCTATGGGGATGATGGATGACAATGTAGCGCATGATGCAGTGGCTTCCGGGAGGTAGAGTAAGGAGTGGAGCAATGCACTTGTTGCTTCTTGTTGCTCAAAGATCTATAAGCGACTGTAAGAGACACATGTACTGCACACATGTTAAATTCTCAGCTCAGATGGTCCCGATCCAATGTCCTAATGGCGTGTGTATGAAGCTGAAAGTGTACCTAAGGCAAACCTTGGGTCAAAAGCAGATACTTACCTAAGAAGAGGAAAGCCTCTGAATCCTGTAGAGGCTTCCCACACTGTGCTCTGGACCCCCATCACTGCTTGTGGACCCCAGTATGAAGAAGAGCATAGCTTGGAACTTCCAGAGTGTCCTGGAGAGACACAGGAAGCTTTTGCCAAATCCAGAGGCTTCCTTCGCTTTAGGTTTTTTGGGGGGACTCAATGTGTGCCTCAGTGTTACTTTAACAAATCACCCAATGCAGGGATGTCACATTTCTGTCCATGAAAAAAAGTAAATGCATACATTTAAACTTTGAAATTTCTACTGATCGCCTTTGCGAGGAATCAAGGATGACTTTTTTCCCTGAAACATGGTTTAAAGGAAACCTGAGTTTTAATATAGCGCACACTGTAGGAAGCACACACTCTTCACATTGTTTATGTGTTTACAACATAATTTAGGAGCCAAGTTATAAAGGTTAATTTTTCAGTACATAGCATATCACTTTTTGTTATGGCACAAGAAATCTCAAATAGCTTGCAATTTATATAGAATTCATGGTGATTTCTGAGCTGCTGGATACCATGTGGGGTAAACCAGTACCATAGTGATAACCATAAGAGGTACAGAACAGTCATATTTTAATGCAATATACATTTTTTTTAAGTTTCCTCTCACAGAAGTGAATAATTTCTCCCCACTGAAATGAATGTGCATTGTAGTTATCAAGGCAGCAATGTAAACATCCACTATCCACATCCACTAAGTACGTGATATTCATATAGCTCTACTAATATCACATCAGTGCACAATGTTGAAGTAAAGCTGAGACATGGGTAAAACTGACATCAATATTTAGTACATCGTACCGCAGCTTCATAACTCACTAGTGACTGCTATAGTCCAATATTTAGTAGCGAATGTTAAAGGATAACGGTAAAGCCACCCTCCCTGTCCCCTTGTTCCACTGTCCACTGCTGGGTCACTGTTTAAATTTCCCACCAGTGGTGTCTTCGGGTCTCCTTGAAAGCACATGGGTCTCTGAGTCTTTCAGAAGGCAAGCCCACACTCGTGCACACGCAATACGGAGCCACTCGTCTTCAGAAGTACTCAGAGACCCAAGTACTTCCGTAGCCTTCCGAGGAGACAAGAAGGCTTCTTCAACAATAAAGTCAAACACTACAACTGGGGCCCAGCGGTGGAAGGAGGGGAGGCAGAGAGGATTGGGACGGATCAAAGGGATCCAGAGCTTTCCTTTCTCTTAGGTATCTTAATTTTTCTGGGGGGTGGTTACAGGTATCTTTTAAATATTTCAAACTGCCTGTGTACAACTTGGCCCCTATTTGATTTGGCTCATGACAGGTAAGATATGATAATTATGGACTTAAAATTCAGAACCAGCTGAAAGTATTGTGAAGGCAGAATTCATCGTGGCTGGACAATGAACCACGAATAGTGAAATGCCCAGGTTATGTCCCAGAGTCTGAGGGCGCTTCTGTAGAATGGTTACACATCTCCTACAACACAACAGATAATACAACATGTTAGAAGCGATGGAAATATGGAAAAGTGTAAGCTTTCAGACACTTATAACGTATACATGTCTTTCCATTACAAAATCTTTGTAGTATGGAGGCTGCCATCATCAGTCCCTTATAACTGGCTTATATGATGTCTAAAGCTGGACACACACAATGCAATAAAAATATCACATTTTATGTTAATTCAGTAAAAACATCTGGATGAACAGAAAAATCTAAATCTAGTCAAATGTATGTATAATTAGATTGGGAGTGGAGGACATTTCTGTACAATTTTTATTTTTAAAAGTAATATGAAAATTTCTATTTTCTAAGTTTAAATGTATGCATTTACTTTTTTTTAATTCTACTTTAAAGGTGCCCATTAACGGAACAATATTTTCCTCTGGTGCGATCATTCGGGCAGGATCATAAGTAATTGGAAGGTAATTATCAATTATTCCATAAACAGGTTGATTAGGGCACTTTCTAGGGCAGCTATTATCGTGAATTTCCAACATTCGGATCAACAAAATTCTGTGTTCCATTGGACCAGAGAATCATTTCATGTAGATTTTCTTCACATACTGTGTAGTTTTCTGTACAATTCGATCATAAAAATTTGATCGAATGATAGCTTATGAGGAAAATATTGTAACGTTAACGACCACCTTAAAGGAAACTTAAAGTGAAATAAGGGCCGATTCACATGGACGCTTGACGTTTACCGCTAAGCTTCCGGGACTCGTCGGCTAAAGGTTCCCATTCAAGTGAATGGGAACGTGTAACATTGCGCGGTTACCATCGATTACTGTTGATTGCGCAAACGCGGCGTTCCGATCCTGATTTACCCCATCGTTTCAGCCGGCCCTAGAAGTCACATGCGGCTTCTAGGGTCTCCTAGCCACCGCATCTTCATGTCCCCTTGCAGGGACAAGAAACGCTGATTGCGACGGGACGCCAACGATCACAGCAGCGCCATCCCCCCCCCCCCCCCCCCCGAACGAGACATCACAGGACGAGGTGGCTTCCGACCGCCGGAATCCACCTGCCATCCATGTGAACCAGACCTAAAGATGGCCATTTACACTTCCAGCCCCCTGCAGTCCTCTAGGCCCCTTGCCTTCTTTCTAGTTCATGCTGCAGCCGTGCCCTTCTGAAAGCTACATACGAGGCTCCTGGGAGAAGCATGTGACTGGCCCAGTTGGCCAGCTTTCGGAGGGGCACTGTGGCTGAAGAGAACAGAGCTGTACAATGGCGAGGGACCAGGACGACTACAGGTGGCTGGAAGAAGTCCCAGGTTAGTTGGATCAGCTACTTTTATTTTACATTAGGCCCGTTTCACGCTATCCCGGTGTGTCATGTCACGCTGATTTCCCCCGCTGCTCCCACATCGCAGTAGCCATTAGTCTCTATTAGGCTGGCCACAATACCCGTGGTGCGACACAATGCAACAGAAGTGCTCCAAATGACGGCTCCGCAGTGCAGACTCTGCACACAACTGCATTGGAGTCAAAGGCTGATCGTTTAAAATTCAGCAACATACTTCCTGTCCAGCAGGGAGCACATCACTAAGCAGTGGGCTGAGCTACAGAAATCATCCTATCAGCACACTCTGCCACAGGGTGATTGAAAGATGAAATAGTGTGGTCCGTTTGTCTTGTGGCGGCCTCCCCTGCTGCAGGACAATTGCACCGCACCAAGTGTGCAATTAGCCTTAAGGGTAGCCATACACCATACAACCTTGATTGTACAATCTTGCCACATCCCTTCAGTACAAAGGACAACAGATTGAGAATAGTTTGAACAGGTTTTTTTTTACATGAAAGTGGTAAGATTGTACAATCAAGACTATATAGGTGCCCATTAATAGTACAGTCCCACAGCCGACCGATCGTTTCTTATCGGTAATCAATTGAAAACGTGATCGGTTGTGCTCATTAACAGCCGAATTCCCACTAACCAGTTCGATTAGATCTATAGAATTGATCAGTTTTTGGATGGATCCCATAGATCGGATCTAATTGGTTAATTTCGTTAGTCGAAACAATTGATCGGACGCAGAATTGTACCATTAATGGGCATTTTAGGATACAGTATATGGCCAGCTTAAAGGGAACCAGAGACGAAGCACCCTTGTGTATTTTACCATGTATATCAGTAAGAACATTAGAGAAAACACTTACCATGCTCTCTGTTTCATCCTCACTTCTAAAAGTGTCTGTTATCAGCAGTCATAAGAATCCCAGACTGCGCATTCAATCTGGCTTTGCTGGGAATGATTATTGCTGAGTCATTATAGCAGAGCCACAAGGGGGCAGGCTTGGGCTTGAAAAGACACCACAGAAGACAGACTCAGCTATAATCTTTCCATAGCAAAGCTAGACTGAGCAGCCTGAGTGCTCAGTCGGGGATTCTTATCAGAGGTGATAACAGTCAGATTAAACAGAGAACAAAGAAACAAAGAGCAGATTAGGTGTTTACTGTCATGTTCCCACTGATTTATAAGGTAAAATACATGAGGGTACTTCATCTCTGGTTCTCTTTAAATCACACCTGCCGCAAGCTTGCAGCCATTGGAATTACCTGATGTACAGTTTCCTTCTAGGTGAGTGACTCAGAACACATTAGAAGCCAAGAAGATCAGCCAGGCAAGGGGCAGTTAAAAAAGAAAATAGGTATAAAAATGGCTGTTGCCACATTCTTCTCGCTACAGGTTTCCCGTAGGATCTGCTAGTCATTAGGAGCTATGTGGGCTGCTATCACCATTTCCATCTAAAAAATGTCACTTTTCTGGAGGCAATGCTGATCCTTGGGCTATGATACCTTTTAAATACTCATCTAGATCAAATACACAGATTAGGTGTTTCAGTTGTTGTCTGACTCTCTTGTTTTCAATACTTATTCCAAGTGAGTGACTCACAATGCATTAGTCAGATAATCAGCATTACAGCCAGAAGACTTTGTACCGGTTTCCAGTAGGAGCCATGGCCGTTTCCAATTTATGCAGTATTTGTCCGCCACACGAATCCCTAAGCCGTGCACCTCAGTACGATCTGGACTGCAAGCCTATGTCTGCGGGGAGCCTCTCGTCAACAGAGAAATGCTGCAGATTTGTGCCAAATTCGGCACTAGTGATAATAGTCTCTAAAGTATGACACACTTTAATGACACACACTAAACAAGTGAGTCTGAGTACTTACCCTCTCTTCCCTCAGCTGCCCTGTCGATGATCTCTGTCTTGTAAATGGTGTAAGCATCATATGAGAACACACCAACCAATAGGAAGCCAAATAGCTGTAAAAAGACAGGGCCGGGGTCAGAGGTGTGATAAGTGACAAACAATAAAGATTTCAAGTATTATCAGCATATTGAAAAAACAATTCATTTTTGCTACAACCATTTCCAGTTTATAAAGAGGTCAGTTAAAGCTGTCTTTCAAAAAACAGTTTTCGTGCTTAGCAGGCAACATATCTACAAAGACAATAGGATTCACAGATATGATCCAGCTACCTTAAAGGGGCCCTAAAGCGAGAGGCATATGGAAGCTGCCATACTTATTTCCTTTTTAACAATATAATTTGCGTGGCTGTCCTGTTAATCTACTTGGCTGCAGTAGTGTCTAAAGCCCCCTCTACACCATTAAATTGCAGGCGCGATCGTTCAAATTCGTCTGATCGGGATTTGATCGGGATTCGATCGATTGTGTGATTGATTTGCATTGAAAACTAGGCAAAATCGATCAAACGATTGATCGAATCCCGATCGGACGTGTCGGATTTAATCGATAAACTCAAATTTGATCCAATCGAATTCGGTCGATCGTGCCTGGAATTGAATGGTTTAGAGGGGGCTTAAATCACAAATCTGAAACAAGCATGCAGCTAATCTTGCCAGATTTTTGTCAGAAACACCCGGGGCTTGATTCACTAAAGGATGCTAACACAGTTAGCACGCCTAAAAGCTTTGCACGTGCAAACTAGGGTGCTAAGTAATTTGCCCGGGGCAAAGCTGTTACTGATTGCGCGCTATTTGGTGCGCCTGAAACGTCGCACCAGTGGGCGCGAAACGTCACACCATCCGCGTGCAAAGTACGCGTATCAGGCTATGTTGCACGTGGACGGTGCAACGTTTCGTGCACACGGGTGCAACGTTTCACGTGCACCATGCAGCGCTTAAACTTTCCGCATGCAAACTTTTGCGCACGCAAACTTTTGCACAAGCAAATTTTTGCGCGCATATTAGCGCATGCAAAGGCACTTTGCACGTGCTAGGGGGCTTTTCACTGGCGTGCTAACACTTAGCACCCTTTAGTGAATCAAGCCCAAGATCTGCAAGCTTGTTCAGGGGCTACGGCTAAAGGTGCCCATACATAAGAGGATGTATGGGCAAATTGATCAAGAGACAGATCTCTCACTGATCGAATGTGATCAGAGAGAGATCTGTTGCCTGCCCATACAACGCAGGCCGATTCCTGATCATGCTGAAATCGAGTTGCATCCACCGCCTCGCCGGCCCAATGCTGTCCCCCCTAATGCTAAATGTGCCCCACCGGGGCCCGAATACACTATACTTTACCGGTTCACGTCCGCCGCTGGCTCCAGGCTCCGCTGCAATCCACATACACGTGCCCCATGTGGCTGCAGGCGTATATGTGGGCACATGTGTGACATCATGCCCATGTTACTCAGGCAACCACATGGGGCACGTGTATGCGGATTGCGACAGAGCCCAGAGCCAGTGGTGGACACAGACCAGTAAAGTATAGTGCACAGGGCACAGTTGCATTCGTCACACATACCAATATCGCTCACTGTTGACCACAACGGCCCGACATCTTGCAGCACATCCAATCAATATGCTCGACCCAAAATTGGTCCCATCATCGATCAGGCATGTACTTAGTGGCACCAATTTTAATACCGAATTGATAACAATTATTGAATCGGATGGTTGATCAGCAGCCAAGTCATAGATGTATGGGTGCCATTAGAGGCAGATGATCAGTAGGACAGTCAGGCAATTTACAATTAATATGTCAGCCTCGTATTCCTCTCACTCCAGGATTGCTTCAAAGCTCTTGCTTTCACAGTCAGCCACACTCGGCTGTTACATAGCTCAGTTAGTAGAGTGTACATATTTATGGTATGAATCCAGAAGATGGTATCAGACAATACTCATACTTGCTTATCTCAGGAGGGAGAACGACAACAATCTACTCTACTCTCCCTACTGCAGTGGGCTGTCTGTAGTGGGTTGTCTGTAGGTACAGACAGCCCCCTTTGATGTGAGATTGTCTCTGGATCTTTCCCCAATCAGGTGTTATTTCATGTTTATGTGTACACTACTGTTGCATTAGATAGTTGTTGAAATGGACAATCATGCAGTCTGTGTTAAAATGTGTAAACAAACACCTTTGTCTTGTGTCGCCCATCTGGGATTGGGACCTGATCCTCTTTGGCGACATCACTGTACCGGCCGGCCAGTACAGACGCATACCAGCTGTGTAGCTAACGACGCATACTGTTGCTATGTGGGGGGGTGGAGGGACGAAAGAACGTTATGTTCATGACGTTACATGGTGGGTGGCAGAGCGGCGTGTTAAAAAAAGTTAAGTGTCAGGCGAGTTGACCTGCCTCGTGGTTCACTCGTCGGTTGGGGTCGGGGTCTGCCGTACACATGTATATTATCGGCTGAGGCCGTCATGATCAGCCTCTTCAGCCGACATTAGTCAAGCATGTATATGAGCCTTTAGTTTTGTCTTTCCTCTGCCATCTCTGCTTTGGGCTTTAAAGTGGATCCGAGGTGAACTTTTACACATTGCATAATTGTGTCCCTTTCCTATTGTTTATAGGGCATTCCTCAAGCCAAATACTTTTTTGTTTTTGTTTTAATACTCTAATTCCCTATAAACTAAATAAGCCCTGCCCATAGGTTCAGAGAGCCTTGGCAGTAGCAAGGGCTCATGGGAGCTCAGTCTGGGCAGGAGGTGTTACTAGCCATTGATTTCAGAGGCAGAGGGGAGGAGAGGGGATTAGGCTGATGGCTCAAGATACAGATAAGCCTGCCTCTGTGTAATGTTTACAAACAACATGGCTGCTGTCATTGTATCACAGGAATAAATAATCATATTTTATTAAAACTGTTTGCAGCAAGCTTTGCTGTGTAAACCATCTAAACTTTAGATAAGATATATAGACAAGTTACTTGTTATAGTTAGTTTTTCATCTCGGATCCGCTTTAAAGGGAACCTGTACTGAGTAAAAATATTTAAAATAAACACATGAGGTAACTTCAAATGAACATTACATAGTTACCTTGCCATCAGTTCCTCTCAGAAGCTCACCATTTTCTTCTTACAGTGATCCCTTCCAGTTCTGACAACATTTTGTCAGAACTGAAGTATATCAGTTGCTGTCAGTTATTTATCAGTTGCTGTCAGTTATAGCTGAGAGGACGACTGATGTGCCAAGTAAGGTCTATGTTTCCCTATGGCTCAAGTGGGCAATGTTACAGTTTAACAGTGTGCTGACCAGAAAGCTGTTATGGGGTAATGGTCATTTTCAAAATGGAGGATGGAGAATTTTCTTGTTCACAGTGGACAAACAGGACGCGGGAAAGGAGAAAGATTGCGGAGTAGACTACACGGGAGGTAAGTATTACTTGTGTACGTTTATTTTGACTTTTAATTTTCAGTTCAGGTTTTCTTTAATAAGATACTGTTTGCAACAGTACTGTCAATCTTTCCCCTCCCTTCTCCATAGGAATAAACATACACATATTCTTGACAGTTGATGGATCATGCTTTGTACAACCAACAACAATCTGGCGTGTCCCCAGCTAAAGTCTAAACAGTTTTCTGTTATTAGAGAAATGAGTTTACAGCTTTCATTACTGTAACGCTTCTCCAGCACTTTGTTTAACTCTGCTATATTCTTCTTAATTCTGCCTCCACACTGAAAAGCAATAATGGCAGGAATTGGGGGAGTATTGACAAAACAATAATAAAACAAAAGGCAGTCACTGTCTGCGAGGGACTGTATCGGAATGATGCCTTTATTATTAAACAGTGACAGTGTCAGGTTCATCCATTTTATCTAATGGACTAGTGAAATAAAACACAGGGATAAATGATACAAAGAAATGAATTCAGGGAATGGAGTAGCTGCCAAACTGGACATCAGTTATGGTCCCAAAGATATTTAAAAAAAGGTAAATAATCTTTTAAAGCAAAGCCTTAAAAAAATAAAATAAATAAGCAATTGTATCTATAGGTCTGATGCACAAAGCAGCGGTAAATTTTATTTTACTGGTACTAACGCCAGGGAAACGGCTCGCAATACTATGCCACACTTTACCATAGGGCTGCCTTAATAGTGTAATGCACACTGTTCCCCTGGCATTACTACCAGCGCACAGCAAATTTACCATTGCTTTGTGCATCAGGCCCTATAGACCTTGATCTCCATCCATTCACTAACTTTTCTCCACCAGTGCTGTGTATTGTATTTAAAGAGTAACTGTCAGGCTACAAAAGCTAATTTAAACCTCTATTCTCCAGTGTTAAACAGTTTAGAAGGAAGCCAAAAAGGCATTAGTGAAGATAAAAATCTCTCTTACATTTGATGTGTGCTTATCAGCAAAGCTGTTATTCCCAAGCAGACGCAAGCCGCATACCATACTGCAAAGCATTCTTGGGCCCTCCCCTCGGCTGCTAATGAGAAGTTACAGGGTCAAGTAACAATAGCATGTAACTCAGTCCAGCGCACAGCACTGATAAATCTCCTGGCAGAGTACACTGCAGGAGTCCGCTATTGTTCCTAGCCACATGGCTAATTAATATTCACTGCACACTAGTGTTATTCAGTACGAGCTTTTCTGTGATCAGGAAGCAGGCAGGACATGACGACACATTTGGCTTCATAGGAGACAGACAAACATGGAACCTGCCATAAGCTGTCAGGAGCATCATTCTCTGCAAATACTATATAAAACTTCTGTGAAATCCAAACGTGGACAGTGAAATGCATATGTAATGTAAGTACAGCCTATATTTAGCTACTGATATATGTGTTTATTTTCTCTGAGACCTTATACCTAACAGCTCCTCTTTAAAGAGAACCCGAGGTGGGTTCTAAGAATCCTATTAGCACACAGAGGCTGGGTCTGCATATAATGCCCAGCCTCTGTTGCTATACTGTCTCCCCCCAGGCCCCCCCTGCGTTCTGCTGTCCCCCATAAATCACACAGCCGTGCTAGCGACATCGCTAGCCGGCTGTTTACATCTCCACTGTCACTCTCTCTGCTTCTCCGCCTCCTCTATGTCACCGCTCCCCGCCTGCGTCCCTTCCCTCCTGGCTGATTGGAGGGAAGGGACGAAGGCAGGGAGCAGCGACATAGAGGAGGCGGGGGAGTGACGAGAGTGACAGTGCAAATGTAAACAGCCGGCTATCGACACACTGTGTGTCGCTAGCACGGCTGTGTGAATTATGGGGGACAGAAAAGTGCAGGGGGGGCCTGGAGGGAAACAGTATAGCAACAGAGGCTGGGCATTATATGCAGACCCAGCCTCTGTGTGCTAATAGGATTCTTAGAACCCACCTCGGGTTCACTTTAAATGCAACGTGGGCAGCATGGTGGTGTAGTGGATAGCGCTCTTGCCTGGTCCTCGGTTGGATTCTCAGCTAGGGCACTATCTGTGCAGAGTTTGTATGTTCTCCCCGTGTCTGCGCGGGTTTCCTCCTACATCCCGAAAACATAGAGATAAGTTAATTGGCTTCCCCCTAAATTGTCCCTAGATTACGATGGACATATGACTATGGTAGGGATTAGACTGTGAGCCCCTCTGAGGGACCGTTAGGGCCCTTTTCCACTAGCAATTACTAGCGTTCGCACTAAGCGCTAGCGATTGCGACTCAGCAAAGTACAAAATTTCCCGCCGATTTCCCGGCGATTGCGATCGCGATTTTACTATGCAATGCTCTGCATAGCAACATCGCGGCAAAAATCGCTCCTGGCGAGCAGCCGATCACATGACTAGCAGTGCAGCTTCCGGCGTCACCTGCCTGGTGACGTGTGCGCTCCACTGATTACGGTCACGCAGAGCTGTATTGTGGGGTGCACAATTCACCAGTCAGGTGATGCCGGAAGCTACACTGCTGCTCTGCATCGCCAGAAGCGATTACAAGAAGTTATTTTAAACAAGAGCACGATCTATCTATCTTTTCACCAGATGATGGCAGGATGAGGTATTTACAACTCTGCCTGACACCCGACACTGACACCCGGACCAGGCCTGACAAATGACACCCGGAGTATAAGACGACCCCCGATTTTTCAGAAGATTTTTAAGGGTTAAAAAGTCGTCTTATAAGCGTTTATATACGGTATAAACTCTGTACAGCGATGCGTAACATGTCGTCGCTATATAAATCCTAAATAATAATAATTTTCTCCTGAGTTTTCTCCAGGGATGTGGAGTTGGTACAAAAATCATCTGACTCTGACTTCTCAGTTTATGAAACCTCCGACTCCAGGTACCCAAAAATGTTCAGACTCCTCCTACTCCACAGTCCTGGTTTTCTCACAGGAGGTGTTTTCACAACTTAGCAATCAAACATATTTTATGTCCCCAACAGGAAAAAATATCCCAAATAAGTTTGATAGTACTCCTTTATCTACCTCTTAAAGTTAATTGGACAGGGGCCGTAATACTAAAAAGGTATTTCCCGGAGTCTCCTTACCTTATTCTGTATTTAAAGGTAAATCTATGTTTAAAAACTACCCTCATGTACATAAAACAAAAAGTTAGCACTAGGCAGGCATATCCACTAGAGCTCCAGGCTCACTGTGATGTGACGGCAGTGTAGTGAGCCTGGAGCTTCAGCGGCCAGTACAATAGCTGCATGGGACACTAGAGGATGCAAGATGGTGCAAGGACAGGTAGTTTAACAAACTGAAGCACTCTCTAATGCTCTGTTTCTTACAAGTCAATGGGCACTGCCCCTATGTGGCCCTAGCCACACGCATCCTTGCTCGTGTCGCCGGGAGCATCCTGCACAGGCTTAGTACGAGGCTTTCTCTCGGCGACGCAAGCGAGGACGTGTGCGGCCAGGGCCGTGCAGGCACAGTGGCCCACCAACTCACAAAACGAAACTGAGCCACAGTGAGGGACGGGAGGATCATTTTGCCCCAAGCACAGGATGTTTGCAGGGGACCGGTAGAAGCCCCAGGTGATTTAACCTTTTTTTTTTTAAAGGTTTCCTTTTAGTATTATTGTAAGACGTGCAAACTGTGATAATGCACAGCAGCCCCGTGCAGTTATTATGTAAAATAGACCTCTCCTTGCCAATAATTGAAATTGTTAAAAATATCCTCCACACAGCTTGGAATGTGTCATCTCCACCACTAGTTGGTATGGGGCTCTATAGACAAATCCCTGTGCTTCATAGAGTCTCTTCAGAAGGTAGCACATACACAAATACAAGTACACAAATCCCCATGCTTGGTGGGTGCCCATTTATAGGAATTACAGTTTATGGAATGTTCCTACATTCACAATGACCAATTAAGCACCAGTCATTCCAACTAATGCGCATAGGAGTCTCATGAGACCCCCTATAGATTGGGCCAGTGTGTTAAAGTAATTATACAACACTCAGGGTCGTAATATTTTAATCTGAAGTCTTTTAGGTTCTTCTCTGGGACCCCCAGCTTGATTGCAGTATCCTGTAGTTCTTGTGCTGTTGACAGAAGGCTTCTCTCCATGTTGCACAAAATGTAGGAGGCGGCGCACGTTTAAGACAAGCTGCTCAGGGCTTTTTGTATTAACTTTGATGTGCTATTAAACAAGAAGCTTTCCAGTAAGTGTACATGTGTATTGCGCAGTCTTTCAACTGTGGACGCAGTACAAACTATTGGTTCTTGTATTCTCTCGCCCTCGCGTCCAGGAAGCTCTAGCCGACGGCCCTTGGAACGCAGCGCAGAGCACAGAGGGACTGACTTCATATCTTGTTGCCGTGTTTGGAACTAACAGGCAGTGGCGAACTTTCCTCACACGCGTGGTCTTTTTCGCGCTGATCCAGATTTATCGAGGCTCCTCACTGAGTATTCCTGCCGGCCGTGAGTAAACTGTTCACATTATGGATATCACGGTAGCAGGTATTGTGACTATTGTTCAGCTGTGAGCATGCAGGATCTTTAGCTTTATTTAGCACTGGGCTTTTCCATCACTATTGATATTCTCTCCATGTTGCTTGCAGTCTTCCTGATGCTAGAAGGTGGAAGTCCATCCAGCTCTTCTGCTCAACTATCAGCTTGCTGCATGTTCCTCTTCTAATTCCAGACTGAGCCATGCGGCAAAGAAAAATAGCTGAGTTTATAAAGAGAAGAGTAGTCTTTGCATCCAGAGAAGGACCCCGAAGACTTCAGACTAAAATATAACAACCCCCTATGTGATTATTTGACTCTTTAAAGTTTACTCAATGGGCCAATGTCTATGGGGGCTTATGAAACTTCAATACATGTTATTCATAGGAGGGGTGTTTAACTGATTGCTCTAAAATGGGGACATTGGGCTCAATTCTGGTAGCTATGTGAGGTAAATATTTTTTTGTAGGTAAAATACCTCATGAGGTATTTTCCTCTTCTTTTATCAATTCTGAAAGATTTTTCTCCATTTCCGAACATGAGGTAAAACATGAGGTAAAACATGAGGTATTTCAGTGTTAAGCCTCTTCCATAAGTTAGGATAGTCTTGGGAAGATTTTTTTATTTTTGAGGAGGTAAGGTGTATTTGATTATGTAGCAACCTATGAAAAGTACATTTATAGACATCCGTTATAAAAAAAAATAAAAAAAAATCCAGCTCATTTACCTTTAGAGGCTGGGGGAGCGGGGGGGGGGGGGGGGGGGGTAGGAGCACTTTTAGAGGCTGGGGGGAGGGGGGACTACAGCATTTTTACTTTTAGAGGCTGCTGGGGGGGGGGGGGGGCTCAGAGCACTTTTAACCAGAGGAGGAGGGGGGGGGGGGATCGGTGTTTGCCGCAGTTTTACTTAATTTTTTTTTAAAATAGAGGCTGTGGGTTGGAGCATTTTTACTTTTTTTTTCCAACCAGGGGTCGGGGAATGGCAATGTAGAGGGGGGGGCGGCAGATGAAGGATTGTACCGGGTTTGGAGCACTTTTTCTTTTTTAAAACAAAATAGAAGCTTTGGGGGGGGGGGGGGGGATTCGTTGGTCAGATCACTTTTACTTGTTTCAGCAAACTATGTGGGTCCTGAACACAGAACATGCTGAAAAGGCGCTCCATGTTGTGTGACAGATATCACAATTCTGTTACAGAACTACATTTATCATGTGGTAGAGGTAGGTCTAATTATGTGAGGTAAAAGACATGCAAACACGCACCTTATTTCTCTTCAGAATTGTGAGGTATTTCACTTCTAAATACCACACATTTTTAGTCGAAAATTACCACATGAATTACCTCATGAAATTACATGATGTAAAACTTTACTTAAACTACCAGAATTCAAAAGTTTATTTTCCTCATGAGGTAAACCCAATTCCATGAGATAATTATTTACTAAACGCTACCAGAATTGAGCCCATTGGATCACATCGTAATCCCTCATTCCTATGAGTGAGTACCCAACCAGGCATGCAGACTTTGTGTCCTCATGCCCATCAATGGTGGAGACAGAGATGACATTGAAGGCAGGGGACAGCGGGCTATATCACCCCTCCATTTCAGAGGCCACACAATCTCTGTTGTAGGGATAAAACTAAGTGGAGGGGACTATGCTAGTGTGCACAGGTCCTTTTCAGGTGTGTGTGTGTGTGTGTGGGGGGGGGGATGCTGTAAATAAAGAATGAAAGAGAAAGCTTGAGAATATAAGGCACTTACAGCTGCTGTAATGGCTCCTCCTTCCCCAGAACTTCGTGCTGCAGCAACAATTGACACTACTAGAAAAATAAGGGCAGCTGAAACACAGCGCAGGAAGTCCTGAATATAAAATAGACAAAAGAGAGATGAGCGCTTTAAATTGTCAAAATGTATTCTGCATAGATTATTTCAACAATGCCATCAAAACAAGCACTTTCTCAACAATATATCAGCACAGAGACTCTTCCTTCCCTTCTGTCTGCCCTCAAACATGATCAGAACAACAGGGTCAACCTGAAAAATTCCAACCTAGCCAATTGCTAATTGCTGGAGCAATGTTGTTGGTGGATGCTAGGAGATGCTTGTACAAACAAACAATGATTATGTCATTCAACTGTGAATAATCGGCAAAGTCCATTTAATACATACATGTCAAACTCCGGCCCGTGGGCCAAATTTGGCCCTCGAAGCCATTCAATTTGGCCATTAAGTGGTTTCCCCATTTTGCATTGTGTATGGCCCACTCTAGACCACCAGGGAAGCTTTATTGGAGGTAAAGCCCTAGAGCAGTGGTTCTCAAACTTTTCCGGGTGAAGGCACCCTTGGCGATTTAGACATTTTTACGAGGCACCCCTATGGGCTGTCAATCTACCGTTGCTCCCCCGCATTAGAAAATACGTCTTTATTCATAACAAAAAGTGACATACAACTAAAAACAATTAAAACACCAAATAAGCCAGTGTCACGCTCCAATAATAAATTACATATGAATAATGCTGGTAAAATATCCCTAAGACAAATCTATTCCACTGGTAATGCAAACAGAGGACATATATGCCAAAGTATAAATAATTATATTCAAAAAACTTTAAGAGGTAAAAAATGCTAATATTGCACTAATAGTGTACATGAAATATCCCACAATTTGTCCAAAGTGATGACCAAAGTAATAAACAGGACCCAGAAATTGTGTAAATTGAGCAGGACACAGAGAAAGTGAATAAGTAAAAGATTGTGCTAAGGGGATGCAGGGGATGCCAAATAGTGAAATCGTCTCCGTGCTGGAGATAGCGTGAAAGAAGAATACCTCTGGAGATAAATGTGAAGGGTGTTGAAGTGGAAAAAAATGGGGTGAAAAGGTGAGGAGGAGTAGGACTTACCAGGGATGATCTGTATGGGGAAAGGAGCTGAGCGTGACAGCCTCACGCCAATTGCTGTGTTCTTTCCCCAGCTCATAGAGATGTGGGGCACTGATTGGCCCGCTGCTCTCTCCTGTGGGCGGATACAATACACTCTACTGTATCCGCCCACAGGAGAGAGCAGTGGACCAATCCGAACCCCACATCGCTGTGAGCTGAGTACAAGAGCACAGCAAATGGCGGTCGTGTTTCCTCCCAAAAAAGCGCTGTCACAAAACACACACAGCAGGGCAGAGCGCGGCACCCCTGGGAAGTGTCTGCGGCGCACCAGGGCGCCGTGGCACCCACTTTGAGCACCACTGCCCTAGAACAACAGGGAAGCCATATGGGGAGGTGGGGGAAAGCAGTAAACACCAGGGAACTGTATAGGGGAGGGAGGACCACTAGACACCAGAAAACTTTATAAGGGAGGAAGGTGGCCAGTAGAAATTGAGGTTGGCCTGCGACTGGGTCCCAGTGTGTTTCGGCCCGCCCGCGAATAGATCGCAGTGTACAGTGTTCGGCCCACTTTGTATTTGAGTTTGACACCCCTGATCTAATACCTGAAGAGAGCTAAAGATCCAGAAAGTAATGAATCATAAAGGACTACTTTTACGCAATTGAAAAACAAAAACTAAAATACAGCACTTTTGCTGCAATTGCAGATCAGCTAGATTGCATTTTACAAATTTATAAAAATGTTGGTATTTGCCCACCTCTCCAATACATGTTGTTTTACAGAACTTCTTGTGTTCCATACCTGTCTAATGCAGCATGCCATACATTTCATCACTACCCACCCTCCAAATGCACCATGGCAGATGACCGTATTTCAGGTGTTCACAGAAAAAAACCGATTTGCCCAATCGCTCAGACCACAAATCTTTTCTCAACCAGGGAGTCAACCAGTTAACACCTGGATCCCAGCGACAGGTGTCAAAATCCAATGTGAAAAGAACAAACGACTGGGTCTCAACCTGGATTTATGCAATTATAGCTTGATTTATTAGTAGCACAGCCACTAGATAGCACGACGTTTCGGCACTCAGCCCTTTATCAAATGCTTTATCGAATGCATTTGATAAGGGCCTGCGTGCCGAAACGTTGTGCTATCTAGTGCCCTTGCTACTAATAAATCAACCTATAATTTCATAAATCAGGGTCGAGACCCAGTCATATTTCAGGTGTTGTCTACTTCTCCAATGTACTATATTGGCTGACTGCACTACAGCTTCCATACCGAATTGCATCTCTTGTGGTGTTGTGCATGTCCACTCTTATATTGCCCTATGATGATTGAGAGCAGATATGGGCTTCTTACAGACTTAAAGCTTGATAATGTACTGGTTAAGGTCTCTGCCTCTGACACACGGTATCTGGGTTTAAAACTCGACTCTTCCTGTTCAGTAAGCCACCACCTATTCTGTAAGGTGACCTTGGGCAAGACTCCCAACTGCCTTAATCTTTGCAGTGTTATATGATTGTGACAATATATACAGTATGTAAGTTTCTGTGACATCCTAGTCAAAATTCTCTACTTTGGTTACTGCATTATTTTGTAACTGTACTGATTGCAAGCCCTTCTCGTGACTTCTCTGACACTTATTTGTATGTAATTGTGAGCACCTTTGCGTACATTAAAGCCTGGCTTTGTTTAAAAAAAATATAAAGCTCTATTAACACTTTAACAGTGAGCGATAGCTTTAAACTGCGCCAAGTGATACAAGGTTAGTGTTGTCAACGCCCCAGCCTTCTGGTGGTCATATGATTAATATTTCCTGATTGATTTTCAGTGTAGTAGAGCACGCCTAGCTCAATAAATCATCCTCAGTAGATCTCTAAAGGTTGCTAAACATTCATCAATTTTCCCAGTGGATTACTGGCAGGTTCCATCGTTCTAATCGCATCTGGCAGAAATTTGATGCTCAACCAGTGGTCCCGTGCTACTCAGGGCTGTGGAGTCAGTACAAAAATCCAACTCCGACTCCTCAGTTTATGAAACCTCCGACTCCAGGTACCCAAAATTGCTCCGACTCCTTAGTCTAATACTTCCCAGGGCTGTGGTGTTAGTACAAAAATCATCTGACTCATCAGTTTTATGAAACCACCAACTCAAACTCCGACTCTAGGTATTAAAAATTACTCTGACTCCTTCACTTCTGACTCCACAGCCCTGTTGCTACTGCACATGTGCATTGTAGATGAGGTTGGGTGTCCCAATGCTGGATCTACCTGGTGGAGGACAGGGGAAGCCTTTCCAGGATCCAGAGACTTCCCTCTCCCAAGATAAGCATCTATGGTACTTTATAAATACAGGGTAATAGTAATAGTAATCACATGCATGCCAGGGTAATAGTAATAGTAATCACATGCATGCCACTGACAAGCACAAACAAGTCACACAGTCAATTATAGTAGACAAGCACATATCTCTCTGCCTGTTGTTTTGGTAACACATCCAGCTGTCTAACAAGGAGAGTATGGCGGCCATTACAATAATCCATTCATAACTCCATTTATACAAATAGAGTTCAAAACAATGGTGCTATGTGATGGGGAAACAAGAAACAGAGAAAATGATGCAGAAAGGAATCAATGTCACAAAGCATCTGACAGCATAATGAGGGTCCTCGGTTAGGATCTTCCCAGCACCCCGATGACATCCCTACATTGCATGCTCACAGCTAGCATAAACAGAATAAAGTGAGAAAAAGAACAAAAACAATTGTCAAGCTCCAGTGTTTCCTAGACCTATGCTATAGTATGCGGACATAAGTGTCAGAGTAAAGTGGTGTAGATAGAATGCTTGTATGATTTATGAAAGCACTTAGTACTATCTGTTCACCATGCTACTGTATAGAGTATGTTTATAAGTCTCCTTGCACATAAATGTATCATTTCTGGAAAAGATGATGATGAATGCATTCAATATCAAATGGTAAAGTCTGTCTTAGTCACTGCCAGTAAAATGAAGCAAGGCTACAAATGTTTGTGTTTCCCCTTCAATTCAGCTACGAATGAGACGATTCTGAGCACACTTAACTGGACGTTATAATACAAGCGATTGCAAAACCAGTCCTTACATAGTTATTGTGAACCTGAAACCAAAATATCTATATATCTAAAAGGCCATTGTAATATACACAGCATGGACACAGAGCTGTGCACACATATTACCACTGCCTGTGTAATGACGGGGAGAGTGTGTGTGCGCACGCGTGCGATGGGGGTTTGTGGTGGGCATGCACGGCAGGTGGGTGGGGTGGAGTCTTTAAAGATTTAGGGGGTTACTGGAGTAGAATATCCACACGTGCATCCACCCCTAAGCTATGGTAGACCAGCAGAGTAGTAATTTTCACTATTTCTGACCACTAAATTAAGTAATAATGTAAAAAAAAATGCAGTACACTTAAATACATCAAATCTTTTTTTTCATACAGTTTATTTCTGCTGTTATTTGTATTTTTTTTTATTTAGCAGTCTGATTCCTCAACTGACATATTTTTCAGCTTTACATTGCTTAAAGGCACACTTTATTCTACTTATACATGTTTATGCTGCAATTACTTCAGTATGTAAACTGCAGAAGAGTTGCCTCTAGTTCCTATTTAGCTATTTTATTGGCAGCCTTCCCTGATGCGCAGCAATAAAATTAAGCAAAATGTAATGCAAGTGGCTGTAGGGGGCAGATTAGATGGGAGCCTCTAAGGGTAGGAACACACTAGGCAGAATCTCATCTACACAAATAAGAATGCATAAAATGATTCCAAGCCTCTGAACTGTTTTAGAGAATATCAGAAAATAGGAGATCTGGCAAATATACTGGAGTTACAGGTTGGCTCTGTAATATTAAAGTGGTCTGAAAGTCAGCATTTCTACTTTGCTCTAAAAGATTCATCACAGCATGAAAGCTACTATCACAGATTTTTTCTAGCAGAAGATCACTGAAATGGTTAAACAAAGCACTTTGTCCTGCTATTCATCTTCAAATCTGCATCCAAACTGGAGATAACAGTATCTTTGTTTGCATTCCAATGTTGATACGTGTGTAAACACAGTGTAAGAAGTGAAAAGGAGCTCTCTGTGCTTCAAGCACACAAACAGCTCAGAACAGCTAATTAGAACATGTTAGTATATAATAAAAAGCAGTTTGAATGAAATGCAATGGCAGGTTTCAGGGCAAGATAAACTACACTTTGGAAACTTGTAATTTGTAAACAGACAATATTACTTATGCACAAAAGCAAATATGATAATTGTATAAGTAATAAAAAGTAGGAAAACACATTTTTATTGAATGTTATGTCAGAGTTTCAGACCATTTTAACCTCCTTAGCGGTATGTCCGACACTGTGTCTGGCATACCGCCGTCTGTCCTCATGAGTGGCCCACATTGAATAAATATGCAGAAATAAAATAGAAAAACTTTCTGCTAGCACTAGGTTTGCTAGTAAATGTGTCTGGCACCCATGGATAATACAATACAATACAATACAATACAATAACATTTATATAGCGCTTTTCTCCCATAGGACTCAAAGCGCTTAGGCTCTCTCAGATTCAGTAATTAGTAGGATGAAGTATTCACACAACAAAAGTTATATTTCTGCAAATGCCAAACTAAACAGGTGGGTTTTCAGTCTGGATTTAAACATGTCCAGGGATGGAGCTGTCCTGATCTGTTGAGGTAAGGAGTTCCAAAACGTAGGGGCAGCATGACAGAAGGCTCTGGGACCAAAAGTTTCCAAGTGGACTCTGGGTATGACTAGATTATTAGAACCTGTTGATCTGAGAATGCGGGGATTGCTACGCAGCTGCAACATATCTTTCATGTATCCAGGGCCTAAATTATTCAGGGATTTAAATGTCAGTAGGCCGATCTTGAATAGGACCCTCCATTCTATAGGTAGCCAGTGAAGGGAGTGCAGGACTGGCGTTATGTGGCAGTGACGGGGTTGGTTGGTTAGCAGTCTGGCAGCAGTATTCTGTATCAGCTGTAGTCGGTACAAGTCCTTTTTTGGAAGGCCAGTGTAGAGAGCATTGCAGTAGTCCAGTCGGGATGTGATGAAGGCGTGGACTAAGGTTGGCAGATCTTCTGGGGGAATGAGGTGCTTGATTTTTGCAATGTTCTTCAGGTGAAAATAGGATGATTTCACCACAGCAGAGATTTGAGTTCTGAAGTTTAAATCCCAATCAATTAGAACTCCCAGGCTACGCACATGATCAGAGCTGCGCAGATCCGTGCCTCCTATTTCCAGTGGTGAAGACTGCAAGTTAAGTTGTTTTGTTATCATGCTCTGCCCTCCTATCAGAAGGACTTCAGTTTTGTCTGCATTTAGTTTCAGCCAGTTGTCATTCATCCATTGCTGTAGTTCACGTAAGCAGGCGTTTATAGTTAAAGTTGGGTCTGTCACACCAGGCTTGAAGGAAAGATATAGTTGGGTGTCGTCTGCATAGCAGTGGTATGTCAGGCCATGTTTTTGGATTAGTTTTCCCAGCGGTAACATGTAAATCGTGAAAAGCAGGGGAGAGAGGATTGAGCCCTGGGGCACCCCATACTTAAGTGATACAGGGGTGGACAGGAAGGGCCCCATAGACACTTTGTGGGTTCTGCCACTCAAGAAGGATTGGAACCACTGAAGAACTATGCCATCAATGCCGCAGTATTTCTGTAGCCTGTTTATCAAGATGTCATGGTCAACTGTATCAAAGGCTGCAGAAAGGTCTAGCAGTATGAGGATGGAGCACTCTCCTGCATTCCCCTGCATTCCCCCGTCTATACAATACCCAGCCTGGATCCAGCGATCGGCGCAGCCTCCCTGCACAGCTCCGCTCTCTCTATGGGGAGGATTGGGTTTGCGCATGACGTCATGATGTCGCCGACGTCATGTGCGATCCTCCCCATAGAGAAGACTGGAGCTGTCCGGGGAGGCTGCGCCGATCGCTGGATCCAGGCTGGGTAATGTATAAACGGGGGAGTGGCAGGGATCGGGGGTGCCAGAGACTTCTACTAGCTAGCCTAGTGCTAGCTATAAGCTTTTCAGTCATTTAGGACAATCATTTAGGAATCGGGCAACATGTAACAAAACCTCCTGAGCGGCGTAACGCTCAGGAGGTGAACAAGCAGACACCTTGTTGCATTCAGCAGTTCTGGAGGTGTATTTAGCTATCACGGACAACAAAGGGATGGCTTGAATCCTCAAATGCTCCTTCCAACCTGAATAATCACAAATACTTCCTGTTAAGAAGGCAAATTTCTGTTTGGAAAGTATATCATGACATTACAAACTTGTGCAGCAATACTGAAATGATATTGACCAAGACATAGGAAAGATATTCCTGTGCCACATAACCCATGGATTAAACTGTTTTTGGAGATCCAGATCTGCATTTTAAAACAGAAAATACACTGCTACACTTTATCCTCCAGGCAGCCAAGTGGACTACTGCAGCCAATTGCTCTTTCACACTAGAGCCCTTTTTCTGCGGTGTAAAAGAAACTTTGCGTTGCCCAAGTCCATAGACTTTCATTTTACCTTTCACACCTGACGCTGCGTTTTGGTGAGTTGCGGTTCAATGCACCTGGGAGCGTTGAACCGCCGGGATCCGGCGTTTTCCCATCTGGTTAATTCATTACTACCGCCGCTAATCAGCATCGCACCACAACATCCCGATGACACGCCGCAGGCTATTCAACGCATGCAGGAAACGGCTCCTGCACACGTTGTATAATGTGAAAGAGCTCTATATAGAAACCCAATAGAAATATAAACACATTGAAAACAGCGAATTCTATATATCTGATAGAAGTGAAGGGAAAACAGTCAGAAAACGATAAGAAAATGATCAGAAAATGATTGGAAATCATATTGGACATGTTGGAAATAATCGATCTGACAGTAAATCTCATAGTGTGTACCTAGCATAAGGTCATGATAGGACAGAGGTGTTTCATGTTGTCTGGCTGTGACTATCTCCTGGCTATTTTATGTACATTACTGAAAATGTGTTGTCCATGTAGAGAAGGAACAAATGTCATTCTAGATGAGGTAAGAAGCTTTAAAGGACCACTATCGCGAAAAAAGTAGGCAGTTAAAATGTGACAGATGACAGGTTTTGGGCCAGTCCATCTTTTTAAGGGGGATTCTCAGGGCTTTCTTTGTTTTCAATGGCATTTCCTGAACAACAGTTGCAAAATCTAACTGACATAATAGTGTGCAAGTGATTAGGGAGGCCGGCTGGTATCTTGCTATTTTGGCAGTTAAACTGCTGTTCAGGAAATGCTGTTGAAAACAAAGCAAACCCTTGAAATACCTTATGAGGAGATGGATTGTCCCAAAACCTGTCGGTTCTGTCAGATTTTAAATGCTTACTTTTTTTTCGCGATAGTGGTCCTTTAAAAGCTTTGAGCGCAGCTTTCAGCTCTAGGACATTTAAAACAGTATTTTTTTTAAATTGTAACTTTTTTGAGAAATAAAAATACATAATAACAATAAAACAATTATGTATATATGCAAATATTTGTTCCAGAGTAAGGCTGTGATGATTAATGCCACTACTCAGATGACTGATTATTGGTGATCTGCGGAACCACCAAAAATACAGACGCTATACTCGATTATGTGTGATCCGCAGAATCACCAATATTACCAGTATAGCAAGAACGAGAGCAGAGCGTAAGTGTGTGTCTGGTGCCACCGTAACTCTAATGGTTTTACAGGACCTTACCACCGGAGTTGGTAAGGAACACTCAGGACACCAACAGAACAGACTAGACACAAGGCCCCCTAGTGGGGCTGGAAGGTACAGACAGATAAATACGGTTCTAACGGTCACCTGTGGAGCAGGTGATTCAGACCTTACTGAAGTCTCAGAGATACAAATAACACGGCTCTAAAGGTCATCTGTGGAGCATGTGATTCAGACCTTACTGCAGTCTTAGAGATACAAATAACACGGCTCTAATGGTCACCTGTGGAGCAGGTGATTCAGACCTTACTGCGGTCTTAGAGATACAAATAACAGATACAAATAACACGGCTCTAATGGTCATCTGTGGAGCAGGTGATTCAGACCTTACTGCAGTCTTAGCAACACGTTCCTTCCGTAGTCTGGACTCTCCACGGGGAGGAGTCAGACTGGGAGAGGGAAGGACAGAACGTGAGTGACACCAGAGAGAGGGTGTCACTAACAGGTCTGGCGTTCTATAACGATCGGTGTAACACAGAGAGGGTCTGATTACCGGTGAACTGCAGTATCACCGAGAATGCAGAATATACCCGATTATTGGTGATCTGCAGTATCACCGATAATCAGATATATAAGCTAACCTCTGGACACCTGAGTAACGAGTGTTTGGTGCAACTGTAATGTTTTGAGGGCTGCACCTCAAGAGCAGGTACAGGGCAGCAAGGAGTACTGCGCAAGTACAGATTCCTTCCGAAGGCCTAGACTTGCCCGAGGGAGGAGTCAGGCTGAGCGCAGGTAGGACAGAGCGTGAGTGACACCAAAGGTAGTGTCACTAACGGATCTGGGAACTGCCTCTAACAGTAAGGTCAGTTCTCGCGGTCGTGCAAGCCAGGTCGTAAACACACGGACAGATAAAGTACAGATTCAGAAGGCAGAGGCGGAGTCTAAAGTACAGGCAGGGTTCAGCAACAGGGTATCAGAAATATCGAGGTACAGAATCAGGAGTGCAGATGCGGAGTCTACAGGCGAGCCGGGGATTCGGCAACAGAGTATCAGAATAGCAAGGTACAAGATCAGAGTTTCAGAAGAATGGTCAGACAGGAAAACAGGTCATAACAGATAATCACAATCAAACTAGTACTTTAAACTATCAACATAATCTAGCTAAGTGTGGATCCCCGGCTCAGGCCGGTTCTAGCACACTTTGGGATCTGACTACGGTCTGAGTACTGACACACAAGTGTACACAACGACAGACGAAGACAGAGTAACAACTCCAGGTTTAAATACTGACAGCAGATTCAAGCAGCCCCGCCCGAGGGGCTGAACCAACCTGCAAGGAAGATTGACAGGTGGAAGTCAGCTGACCACAAAGTCAGCTGATCTGTCTCCTCTGCCCATAAAGGTCCTTTAGCTCCATGTAAAGGTCCTTTTGCTCCATGTGCAGGCGTGTGGACCCAAGCTGCTGTAACAGAGATCCCTGTCCCAGCTGAGTCGGGAAGCGACACCCGGGATGGCTTGGCCAGAAAGGTGACATCAGGTGTGAAAGCAGCTGCGCTGCTTTCCACCAGAGGTAACGTTTAAGATCGTTACAAAGGCGTTGTAAATGTTATACTTCCAATGCAGTTGCCACTCACAGTAGGTATTATAAACATACAGTACTAAATCTCTTATTAACTGGTTTTGGACTAGTCCATCTTCTCATGGGTAATTCTCAAGGTTTCTTTAGGCAAGTATTTAAAGTGGACCTAAACACAGAACTTCCTCTCTGCTCTAAAAGATTAGCAACAGCATAATAACTTTTACAGAAAAACATTACTTTGTTACAGCTGATACAAATTCTGCAATAAATCTGCAGTGTGTCTACTTCCTGCTTTCATGGAAGCAGACATGGGGTTAACATCCTGTGTTTACAAATTAGCTACTCTGCTGAGGCAGCCAACTGACACAACTGAGAGGTCAGATTACACTTTGATTAGTCATACATGAGGGAGCATTAGACAGGCTAAACTCTCTAAATCCACACAAGGTGCATTTCTCTCTGTTTTCATTTTGTACTTTGAAAGAGTTCAGGTCCTCTTTATTAGGGCACTCTGCAAAAAGAGGTCAAATATATGATGGAGGGATTTCAGTATTTAAGGTAGAAATCTCCCTAGAGGAAAGTAAATAAAGGGACAACTAATAAATATATGATTTACTATCAGTACAAAAATAACCCTACAACAGAGTGTATATTTGTCATTTTGAAAGGCTGCTAAGCTGTGTGGTGTCCTGTAACATCATCATACAATTTTTTAAAAATGTTCCCAGTGATCTGTACAGTAAACTATTTAGCTGTTGCAATCCACATATGCTCAGTAACCATCAGCCCTAATTGTTTTGCCAAAAGTCTGTTCTATGGAATATAATTCGTTCTCTCATTTATTTCGATTTTACTGTAAATTAATAAAAATACCTCGAAGTAATTACAGTAAATTCCCCATTATCTTGTAGCAATAGGGATTGGCTGATGCCAGATAAGTGGGTAGCTCAGTGGAGTAGTGGTTAGAACTCTCACCTTGCAGCACTAGGTCCCCAGTTGAAATCCCAGCCAGGACACTATCTGCAAGGAGTTTGTATGTTCTCCCTGTGTCTGCGTGAGTTTCATTCAGGCACTCCAGTTTCCTCCCACATCCTAAAAACATGCGGATAAGTTAATTGGCTTCCCCCAAAACTGGCCCTAGACTACGATACATACACTACAAGATAAATACATAGACATATGACTCTGGTAGGGATTAGATTGTGAACCCCTTTGAGGGACAGTTAGGGACAAGACAATATACACTGTAAGCGCTGCGGAAAATGTCGGCAGTATATAAATACTAAATAATAATAATAAAGTGTAGTTGGGTTCTTCAAAAGTCAATGTTGAAAATAGGCTTAGCTAAAAAACAGTACCATACTTCACACTGTATACTTATAATAAACACTGTATTAATGTTAAACTACAGTAATTGAAGACAAAGGACAGACTTAAAGAGACACTGAAGCGAGAATAAATCTCGCTTCAGTGCTTATATTCAGCAGGGGCATGTGTGCCCCTGCTAAAACGCCGCTATCCCGCGGCTGAACGGGGGTCCCTTACCTCCCAACCCCCCCCCCCCTGAAAAATCTACGACCAACTTGGTCATAGATTTTGCTGCTCTTGAGGCAGGGCTAACGGCTGCAGCCCTGCCTCTCAGCTCCGTCTATCAGCGGCGCATCGCCACCTCTCCCCCGCCCCTCTCAGCGAAGGAAGACTGAGAGGGGCGGGGGAGAGGCGGAGATACGCGCTGACAGACGCGCGTGAGGCAGGGCTGCGGCCATTAGCCCTGCCTGAATGCGGAAGAGATCCCCGCAAAGAACGGAGGGGATTTGGGAGGTAAGGGACCCCCGTTTAGCCGCGGTATAGCGGCGTTTTAGCAGGGGCACACGATATTTATTCTCGCTTCAGTGTCTCTTTAAAGAGACACTGAAGCGGAAAAAAAAATTATGATATAATGGTTGTGTAGTACAGATAATTACTAGAATATTAGTAGCAAAGAAAATATTCTCATATTTTTATTTTCAGTTATATAGTTTTTTCTTTATAACATTGCATCATTCTCTAATATTTGCAGTTTACACACTACTCTACATTCTAAATGATTTTACAGAGCGTGAACTTTTGAACTGTTCTCTGCAGAAAAAAAAACAATGCAGTGCCAGACACTTGAGATAATAAGCTTTAGAAGACAGAGCTCTCTTTGACTTTAAAAGTCATGGAGCTCAATGGCTCTTTTGCATAGATAACTAGAGTTTCTTAACTCTTCCTGTACTGGAAACAATATTAGACTTATGTCTCGGTTCCTAATGTTTTATTTCTTAGCTGTACTACACATACAAATCATTATATCTGGTGCTCTGGCGCTTTGAGTCCGCCAGGAGAAAAGCGCGATATAAATGTTCTGTGTTTGTTTGTTTTTTATACTTCAGTGTCACACGTAGCTTTGTTCGCGTTCCTGCGCATAGTGCAGGATGCTATTGCGGACTCGAACGCCAAGAAAGCTTTGTGTAGCCCGGGCCCTTACCATTGACTTGTAAGTCGATGGTAACGAAGCTGCACCGCTGCGGGAGAGCGGAAAGTCGTGCAGGACCGGCGCGGGACTGGACGGCTGCTGGGGGCTTGGGGAAGCCCCAGGTAAGTGAAACATAAGAGTGAACAGAGGCGCCAGCAGGATAAAAGGTACTAAAAAGTATAAAATTCCTCAGGAGGTGGTGGTGGACTCGCCTCCTTGAAGTAGACAAGATACTGTCAGCTTTTTAACAGGTTTATTTATATACTCCAGACAACCATGCAACGCGTTTCGCAGGTATATTCCTGCTTCCTCAGGCCATAACAAATAGGAGTACACGCAGTACAGTCTCAAGGTCACGATAAGCGCCTCAGAGGCGTTTATCATGACCTTGAGACTGTACTGCGTGTACTCCTATTTGTTATTGCCTGAGGAAGCAGGAACATACCTGCGAAACGCGTTGCATGGTTGTCTGGAGTATATAAATAAACCTGTTGTTAAAAAGCTGACAGTATCTTGTCTACTTCAAGGAGGCGAGTCCACCACCACCTCCTGAGGAATTTTGAACTTTTTAATACCTTTTATCCTTCTGGCGCCTCTGTTCACTCTTATATTACCAATATCCACCCGTGGTGGAGGGGTCGATCCCCATCTCTTTTTTCCTGATCTACAGAGAGCGACTTTTAATCCTGAGTGAGGACAGGTCTAATCTCCTCACCTCCCTGTACAGTGGTTACCTAGGAGGTAACCCACTTTTGTGAGTATATACACTATATACTTTTCGAGTCCAACCTTACTACACTATATTGGGCTCTCGGTGTCCCCAGTTTTTTGTTTAAGGTAAGTAAAACATTTTGTTTTCAGGGAATTTACAGTTCCGCTTTAAGATAGCTATACACTAGTCAGAGAGGTATAGATTTGATAGAATCCTTCCACTCATTGCACAAACATAAGCATGTTTAACAGATTTCAGAATGGAGTCTATTAAAAATATATCTAACCACTGCATTGCACTGTCTGATGCAGAGCCGTCAATTTGTTGCCGCTCCCGACCCTCCGCCAATCGACTGAAATCTTCTGTCCGTTATGATCGCCTGATTTCATCCCAAAATCGATCAGGGGGCTGGCACGTTGGAGCATCAGATTTGATTAAATGATCAAATTGGTAGGATATTGACAGGTAAAATCGGTCAGTATATGGACTATAATAGGATCTCTTATTAGATCAAAATCTGCTAAACCAGAGGTATCTAAACTGTTGGAAGTATCAACGGTATTATTACCTAAACTGCAGTATAGTAAAACAACCACAAAATGCCACTGTGTGTAAAATGTGATGATAATCTTTATGGGATTGTTATTTCTTGTATTCTATCTATGTTCCTCTCTGTTCCAAGTATGCTACATTTCCTGATGGTGGTGTATGTTTTATCTCTGCATGTTTTTCTTCAGTAAAGAGGACGTTATACTGGGTGCCTATCTGCATGTACAGACCACTCTGCTCCAGCATAAACTACATAGTGTTTAATTTGAAAAAACTTATTTTTTTGATATGTAAAGTATATTCACTCAAGTTAGGTATACATTGAGAAAGTAGTAATGGGTTGTTTAAAAAATTCTACTAAATTCTATAACATTTTATCATTCTGTACTTGAGCTAATCTTTCTATAATCGATTGAGCTGGATAAAATTGATTTGGTGATTGCGTATAATCCATTAACATGGCAATGATTAATGCTTCTAAATGTGTGAAAGGTATATAAGACCATAATGTTTCCTTGGATATGTTCCACCAATATTTAGCTTGATCTAAACTTGAGTTATAGTAAAAAGAATCCAGATATGGAACTCATATGCCTTCATAAAATGTTTTAGTAATAAATGTAACTTTTCTTTTTTCGGTTTAAATCTAATTGTATATTTTACGCTGGAGCATTAAGTAACTACTGGGCAAAGGGATAGGGGCTGGATCTATATACAGTCATGGACAAAATTGTTGGCACCTCAGAAGTGTTTCCAGGAAATCAAGGTTTTCTTGAAGAAAAGTATTGCAGTAACACGTTTATTCCCATTGTGTGTATTGGAACAAAACGTAAAAAAGGGGGGGGGGGGGGGGGGAAAGCAGATTGGACATAATGTCACACAAAACTCCAGAAATGTGCTTGAGAAAATTATTGGTACACTTAACTTAATATATGGTTGCAGACCCTTTGGAAAAAATAACTGAAATCAGTCGCTCCCTATAACCATTAATAAGCTTCTTACACCTCTCACCTGGAATTTTGGACCACTCTTCCTTTGCAAACTGCTCCAGGTCTCTCTCATTGGAAGGGCGCCTTTTCCCAACAGCAATTTTAAGATCTCTCGCAAGTGTTCAATGGGATTTAGATCTGGACTCATTGCTGGCCACTTCAGAACACTCCAGCGCTTTGTTGCCAACTTGCCAACCATTTCTGGTTGCATTTTTGACTTATGTTTGGGGTCATTGTCCTGCTGGAATACCCAAGATCTCGGAAGCAAACCCAGCTTTCTGACACAGGGTTTCATCTGTCCACAAGACATTCTCCCAGATAGATTTTGACTTAGGGCCTGTTCAGACTATCTGCGTATGAAGAATGCGTTTAAAATCAAAGAAACGCAAGGTGAAAAACGCATGCGTTTTTCTTGCGTTCTAATGCGTATTCTATTGCGTTTTGCACACACACGTGACCCAGGGGAAAAAAAAAATTATGGGAACCGCAGAGGAAAACGGACGCTAAAAACGCAATAGTACGCGTTTTTTATACGCGTCCATAGACTTTCATTGCGTCCGTTTCTATGCGTATCGCACAGAACTGCGTGCAGCAATGCGGATGAGAAACGTATGCGTCTCATACGCATACATGTGAACTACCCCATTAAAAAGCATTACGAGCCGTTCCTATGCGTTTTTGGTACCCGGACGCATTCCCTGAAAACGGCTAGGAACGCACATAGTCTGAACAGGCCCTTACTCAAGTACATTTAGGCAAACTAGTTTTGCTTTCTTATGTCTCTGTGTCAGCAGTGGGGTCCTCCTGGGTCTCCTGCCATAGCATTTCATTTCATTTAAATGTCGATGGATAGTTCAGGCTGACACTGACGCTCCCTGAGCCTACAGGACAGCTTGAATTTCTTTGGAACTTGTTTGGGGCTGCTTATCCACCATCTGGACTATTCTGCATTGCAACCTTGCATCAATTTTTCTCTTGCATCCACGTCCAGGGAGATTAGCTACAGTGCCATGGGTTGCAAACTTCTTGACAATGTTGCACACTGTGGACAAAGGAAAATCTAGATCTCTGGAGATGGACTTGTAACCTTGAGATTGTTGATATTTTTCCTTAATTTTAGTTCTCAAGTCCTCAGACAGTTCTCTTCTTTTTCTGTGGTCCATGCTTAGCGTGGCACACACAGACACACAATGCAAAGAATAAGGGCTTGTTCACACAGAGCAATGTTGCTGTTATTTTTGTTTGGTTTTTTTAGCTCTGGCGATTAAAAAAATCACCTTAAAAGCGCTAGTGTAATGGCGCTTTTGTGAGTGTTCTCACATAAGCGATGAGCTTTCTATCCAATCGCAAACGTGGCTCCTGCACCATTTTTTGAGCATTTGCAATGGAAGATATAGGGAAATCGCAAAGCGCTTGAAAAAGCACTTTGAATTTGCGATTTCCCTGTATTTATTAATTTCCGGGTAAAAGAGTTCACTTCCTGACGTGAAAAGGAAGTGAAAAACATAATCACTGCACAAAAGCGCTTCGAAAAACCCTTTTCTAAGCGAAAATCACTCAGAAAGCGCTTGGAAAAGTTATTCAAAAATAGCCCTAGAAATCGATCAGAGCTTGCAATAATGCTGGTGATTTATAATGTGAACTAGGCCTAAGTGAACTTCTCTCCTTTTTATCTGTTTTCAGGTGTGATTTTTAAATTGTCCACACCTGTTACTTGCCCCTGGTGAGTTTAAAGGCGGTGCATGCTTGAAACAATCTTATTTATACACAATTTTGAAAGGGCGCCAATCATTTTGTCCAGCCCATTTTTGGAGTTTTGTGTGATATTATGTACAATTTGCTTTTTTTCCTCCCTTTTTTTGTATTGTTCCAATACACAAAAAAAGGAAATAAACATGTGTATAACAAAACATGTGTTACTGCATTTTTTTGTGAGAAATACTTGATTTTCTGGAAAAAAAAATCTGAGGTGCCAACAATTCCGGCCATGACTGTAATAATTTGGGAATAGTATGCCATCAGTGGCGTAACAATAGGGGATGCAGAGGTTGCAACCGTACCAGGGCCCCTGGACCAGAAAAGGCCCACCAGGGGTTCTCCTTCATTCAACTTATTAGCTTTTGATTAGTGCTATGCTGGTAATGAACACCTCTATATGTGCATTGCATAGCGGTAATCCTTAATTAACTTTTTTCTAAATACATCTCTCTGACACTGCAGCTGTCCTTGGTAGGTTTTAGGGCTCCATATCAATAGAGTGCTTGTGGCCCCATGTAACACTCACACCAGGGCCCCTAGCTGCTTAGTTACGCCACTATATGCATGCGCAGAAGACCCCGACTGACGCGACTTAGCCCGTTACTAGGGCTGATTGCTGCTGAACGAAGGCACATGGGAGGATGGTGAGGGACTCAGCGGTGCTTGTGGGGCTGGAAGAAGCCCCAGGTAAGTATTAAATATTTATTTTATAGCGTCTCTGGTTTACTTTAAATAGTGTGTACCATTTGTTTTTAAAAGTTGCATCTTCATGTATTATTAATGTTATTTAGTAATTATATAGCACTGACATATTCCGCAAGGCTGTACAGAGTATATTGTTTTGTCACTTACCTGTCCCTCAGAGGGGCTCGCAATCTAATCCCTACTATAGTCATATGTCTATGCATGTATCATGTCTGTATCGTAGTCCAGGGGCAATTTTTTAGGGTGAAGCCAGTTAACTTATCTGTGTGTTCTTAGAATCTGGGAGAAAACTAAAGTGCCTGGAGGAAACCCACGCAAACATAGGGGGGAACATACAAACTTTGTGCAGATAGTGCTCTAGCTGGGATTCAAACTGGGGACCCAGTGCTGCAAGGCAAGAGTTCTAACCACAACGCTACCGTACTGGCCACACATGTTACTAAATCATATGTAAAGCTTTTTATACATTTAGGTCATGCATCTTAAAGCCCCGTCTACACGGGGAGAGGTTGTAGCGATCCGGCGGCTCGATTAGCCGCCGGATCGCCTCTTCCGCGTGCCCGCCGCGTCCCCGCTCGCCGCGCGTGCGCCGCATTCGATTCCCCGCTCGTGCCCGCTCGTCCCCGCCGGCGCCGCTTATCTCCCGCACGATTCCCTGCCATTGTTCCCTCACGGGGATCGAGCAGGGAATCGGCGGTGCGGAGATCCGTCCTGTCGGATCTTATCAATCGAGCCACATCAGCGGCTCGATTGATAAGGAGCATCGCGGCCGCATCTACGCGTGTAGATGCGGCTTTAGATTTCCCCACATTTATCTAAAGAGATTGATGCTCAGTTGTCTGGCAGCCCTGCTGATTTGGCTGCAGTAGTGTCTGAATCACACCAGAAACAAGCATGCAGCTAATCCTGTCAGATTTAACAATAATGTCAGAAACATCTGATCGACATGCTTGTTCAGGGTCTATGGCTAAAAGTATTACAGGCAGAGAATCAGCAGTGTAGCCAGGCAACTGGTATTGCTTAAAAGGTAATAAATATGGCAGTCTCCATATCCCTCTCACTTCACTTGTCCTATTAAGGCCGGATTCACACTGTAGCATATTAAAAACTGATTTGCTTTTTAGTTTGAACGAATGAGAATCCTCCCTGGGGAGGGACGATTCTCATTGGTCTATTTCTAGCCAATTGCAGCCTGAGGCCCCTTTCACACTGGGATGATTTAATTGCATTGCGTTACCCTTTTTTACCGCAGAGTAACACTAAAGCAATGAAAGTCTATTGGACATTTCATACCTGATTCAATGCGCTGGAAGCATCGCATACGACGTGAAAGCATCAGCGCATTACGGGGCAACATGCGTGGTGACATGCGGTGACCAGAAGTCATGTAAGTCAATGGTGCCACAAATATTTTAAATTGTTTTGTGTGCGTGATAAATTGTTTTGTGTGAGCATGCATGAAAGAGTAATTTTCTATACACTTCTTTGCAGTTCAGATTTCCGCCACAGGATGTGAGTGCTAGAGAGCCTCACTTATATTTTGGCTTGCTGCCATAAACTACATTACCACACATTGCCGCGGGGAATCTGGGGATCTCCGAAGCCTATTTTAAGCGTTGATCACACAGCCACCAAAACACTGGTTGTGGTTTGAAACCGGCCTAAAGCTTTTGATGGGGCTCTGGGATTGGTATACCGGTGTGTCTAGTGTGCATGGACCCCAATAGAGCAGAGAAGAACTGTAATGGATGGTGGCTGGTGAGTATTTTGCAAAATATGTGTTGAGAAGCCTAGTCAGGTTGGACACCGTCTGTTCTCATAGGCTAGCATTGATTCCATAGGGTTCAGCTGCTATCTGCTTCGTCTGGCTGATCCAGAAAAGTAGAAAGGGACCCAAACTTGCGTTTCCCTCACCGGGATGGAACGAATGGATCCGTTCTACACTCACTAATGTGACCGGATCCTATTGCCTTGCATAAGATCAGTTTGGGTTCATAACATTTTGTTCCGCTAAACTGAATGTTTCCATTGCCAGTGTGAACCCAGCCTAAGCAGTAATAATGGACACATCTGACAGGTTCCATTACTAATTTGAGACTCTTTCTAATGTATGCCAAAATGAAGAATCTTAGCAAAGGCTCCTTCAACACAATCTAGCAAGCCCTCAAAACCCACCTCTTTAAAGCAGTAGGATTAGCCATACTATGCCAGGGAAAAAAACACATATATAAGTAGATAAATACTTGATCTACTTACATAACGTATTGTACTGTACATGTTTTGATTTCAGTGAATTTTATATAGTAAATGAAGAGAATTCTGTTCCTGGTGGGAACCATGTCTTTTGCCCACAGCTGAGGCCAAATACTGATGTCATTCTGCCCTTTACTTTTTTCTTTTCTCCTCCAATTGCTGAGTCACCTCAGCCTTGCTTGTAAACACAAGTGAGCAGAGGATAAGGTTTCAGATAAGCAGCTAGGCAGGAAAATAAAGGGAAGAAGAGGAATATATTATAGATAAAAAGAACCCCCAGCATGCAACTGTTTGGCACTGACTACTAAAGGGCCAATGCTCCTTAAAGAGGAACTGTAACGACAAAACGGCCCCTGGGGGGTACTCACCTCGGGTGGGGGAAGCCTCAGGATCCTAATGAGGCTTCCCACGCCGTCCTGCGTCCCTCGGGTGTCTCGCTGTAGCCCTCCGTACAGCGGTGACGCAATATTTACCTTCCTGGCTCCTGCGCAGGCGCTCTGATGGCTGTCGGCTCCGAAGTAGGCGGAAATACCCGATCGCCGTCGGGTCTGCTCTACTGCGCAGGCGCAAGTTTCCGGCGCCTGCGCAGTAGAGCGGACCCGACGGAGATCGGGTATTTCCGTCTATTTCCGTGCCGAAAGTCGCCACAGCGCCCCCGCTGGAGCCAGCAAAGGTAAATATTGAACTGACAGTCGGCACAGTCGCCGGCTGTTCGGAGGGCTGCGGCGAGACCCCCGTGGGACAGAGGACGGCGTGGGAAGCCTCATTAGGATCCCGAGGCTTCCCCCACCTGAGGTGAGTACCCCCCAGGGGATGTTTTTCATGTTACAGAGTCTCTTTAAAGGGGAACTGAAGAGAGAGGTATATGGAGGCTGTCATGTTTATTTCCTTTTAATCAATACCAGTTGCCTGGCAGCCCTGCTGGTCTATTTCTCTGCAGTAGTATCTGATTAAAAGCAGAAACAAGCATGCAGCTAGTCTTGTCAGACCAGACTTATAAGTCTGAACCACTGAAACACCTGATCTGCTGCATGCTTGTTCAGGGGCTATGGCTAATAGTATTAGAGGCAGAGGATCAGCAGGGCTGCCAGGCAACTGGTATTGTCTAAAAGGAAATAAACATGACAGCCTCCATATACCTCTCTCTTCAGTTCCCCTTTAAGTATGCGATAACTCCAAATCATAACAGCAGAAAAACTTTTGAAAGTTTTGAATGCAGGATTAGCATCTTTATCACTTAATACATTCAGACCAGTTGCTGTTGAAATTTGATTTTTATGGTGACAATTCCACTTTAAAGAAAACCTGAACTGAAAATTAAAAGTCAAAATAAGCATACACAAGTCATACTTACCTTCCATGTAGTCTACTCCTCAGTGTCTTTCTCCTGTCCCGCGTCCTATTTGTTCACTATGATCAAGGGAATTTTCCGTCCTCCATTTTGGAAATGGCCATTACCCCATAACAGCTTTCTGGTCAGCACAAAGTTACTGTAACATTGCCCACTTGAGCCATAGGGAAACATGAACATTACCTGGTACATCAGTTTTCCTCTCAGCTATAACTGCCAGCAACTGATATTTTACTAATAGCAACTGATATATTTCAGATCTGACAAAATATTGTCAGAACTGGAAGGGATCATTGTCAGAAGACAATGGTGAGCTTCTGAGAGGAACTGATGGCAAGGTAACTATGCAATGTTCATTTGAAGTTACCTCATGTGTTTATTTTAAATATTTTTACTCAGTACAGGTTCTCTTTAAGATAGCCTACCCACCCCTTACCACAAAAAAACTCTCTACCAATTATTTATTCTTCAGCCGTACCTATTGTGTCCACCTCCCCTCCCCTTTGGCAGGGTGCTCCCTTCCCTAGTGTTTTCTACATGATTGTGTTCTCCTTTCATATGATTGCCTCATACCTGTATTACGGGGCCTACCTAACCAACCCAAATTGCATGATCATGTATTTTGTACCACTTGCCTTGCACAGCTTTGTTCTATGTTGTATAACCTTGTTACGTCTGTCATCCTTTGTATCATTGTTTGTATTTATTGTCTATGTTTGTATTTATTGACCATTTATTGTCATATGTTGGCTCTTTACAAATACAGTAAATAATAATAGCAAAGTGTTTTGAATACAATGCTAGAATTGCTTTTTCAGTAAAACCACTACAACCAAAGAGGTTAAACACACTTTCTAAATACCCCCTGGTGGATTCTGCTGAACATCCTCTCTGCATCCAAAGTGACAAGCAGAGAAGGTATTTGAGTAATTTCTGTAAATCTTACTTATCAGCCTTTGAGGGCCATCTGGGGCTTATCAGCCTTTCTTAAAATCCACTTGATATGGTGCAATTAAAGGGACTCCGAGGAGTGCCCGAATTTAAAAGAATACACTTACCTAGGGCTGCTTCCAGCTCACCGTAGGTGGCGAGGTCCCGCGGCGTCCTCCTGGGTCTACTCGTTCAGCCTCCGCCGACCCCCGGTTATTCGCGTCAGCCAGCGACACCGGGCCTGGTGTCAGGCCGGCTCTTCCTGGGTATTGATGCAATGCGTCATCACGCCGGCCGCCTTGTGTCATCACGCCGGCCGGCGTGACAGGTCTGCGCATGCGCAGAAAACACGCACATGTCCAGCGCTGCGTAATATGTTGGCGCTTTATAAATACAATAAATAATAATAATGCGCAGACCTGTCACTCCGGCCGCCGTGATGAAGCGGGACCTCGCCGCCTACTGTGTACTGTGAGCTTGAAGAAGCCTCAGGTAAGTGTATTCTTTTAAATTCGGGCACTCCTCGGAGTCCCTTTAAGTTCATATATACTGTTACTAGTCATTAGGGAAGTGTGTTTGTCATTATATTTTTATGTCTAATGGTGCCCATACATCAGACGATGTATCTGCAGATCGACTAAACGACAGATTAAATCTGATTGGAAATAGACCTGTGGCGTACTCTTATACCACAGGCGAATTCCCGATTGATTCCAGCATGACGTCACACACACACACGTATACGCCAACAACCTCATCAGGCGTGTGTATCGGAGGCAGTGTGGAGATGGAGCCAGCAGTGGACACCGGAAAGGTAAAGTATAATTGCATAGGGCACATTGTACATTAGAGGAGACAGTGACAGGGGTTTAGTTGTGTTTGCCGCTCATCCCGATATCGCATGCCGCACACCCGATCAAGCATCTACATCTTGCAGCATGTCTGATCGATACATGCAACCAATTCTGGCTCCAAATTGATTGCATTGTCGATAAGACATGTGTTTGGCGGCTCCGTTTTTCATCTGATTATAATAATCGAATCAGGTGGTCGATCGGCTGTTAAAGAGGAACTCCAGTGAAAATAATGTAATAGAAAAAGTGCTTAATTTTTTACAATAATTATGTATAAATGATTTAGTCAGTGTTTGCCCATTGTAAAATCTTTTAAATCCCTGATTTACATTCTGACATTTATCACATGTAGAGATGTGATTGAACAGTTCCCCCGCGAATCTCTATGTTGGCCGTACTACTTCCGGGTCACTATGACCCGTAGTAGTACGGCTGCGCTGGGCCGGCGCTGCGCGTCTTTGATCGCATGCCTGTTGCCGGGCACTCTCTGCGCAAGAGCGTGACGTTACTCATGATGCACACCGCCGGCCCAGTGCAGCCGTACTACTACGGGTCATAGCGACCTGGAAGTAGTACAGGGTGAAGGGTTCGCTGGCGAATGGTTCGGGAACCGTTCGCCAACATCTCTAATCACATGGTGACATTTTTACTGCTGGTAGGTGATATACCTGCTGCTTGCTTTTTTGGCAGTTGGAAACAGCTGTAAACAGCTATTTCCCACAATGCAACAAAGTTCACAGACAGGAAACTGCCAGGAGTACGTACTGAGAGTTTCTTGTGGGAGGGGTTTCACCACAATATCAGCCATACAGAGCCCCCTGATGATCCGTTCGTGAAAAGGAATAGATTTCCCATGTAAAAGGGGGTATCAGCTACTGATTGGGATGAAGTATAATTCTTGGTCAAGGTTTCTCTTTAAGTCTCCTGATGTATAACCACCTTATCTCATAAAATGTCTCAGTATACTCAGTCAGATCTTTCCCTGGCTTTGAAATGATGGTTGTTAGTACTTCATACAGTGTAGGAAGTGTAGGAAGCACTGTGACATCTGTGACACTGTACCCACCGTGCACGGCCAGTTGAGGGCTGTAAGGCGCTCATGGTAGTGACTTGAGTAGATGATGAGGAAGATGAGGATGATGAGAAGCTCAATCAGTGGGGCTGCCAAGTAGGACGATATGGATGCAGCAAAACAGATAAATATCACAAAGCAGAGGACCTGTACAGAAAATAGTATAGATTACATTGCAAACAATGATATTAGTAAGCGCCAAACTTATCAACAAATTACTCCTTTCACCTTAAAGCACAGCTGAAGTGAGATGGAAATTGCGGAAAGCTCCTTATATTTACAATTCATGAGTAAAACAAACCAGAGCTAAATGGGATACAGTTAAAGGGTTTCTAAACTTTTGTAAAGGGAAAGAAAATCCTCCAGATATACTGTATATTACAGTTAAGCAAACATAGCACACTCCTAAGCGAAGTACACACATGAGCAAGATTATTGATAGGAAACGATCCCTTGTGCGGCAAACTGGGCGATGCTGTACAGAGCCATCACTAGCCTTCAGGCTAGTGATGCATTCTGTAGCTATGGATGGGGGTGGAGGGACAACGATCAAATGACATGGAAGGGGGCGGAGGGACGACGATCAGACAACATGTTGGATCCTTAAGAGATATCGTTCGTGTGCTGTACACACATTAGAAAGGCGAGCAATTGTTGGCCGAAGAGGTCATTATTGCTGTTAAGGATGACTTTTATCTAATGTGTGTGTGTACTTTTAGCTGTGTTTTATGTAAAGACTGACATGGCAGGCAATTGCTGGGAATACACGGGTAATTTTTTGAGCCAGACAGATGGCTCGATAGATAACTTCCGACATGTCCAATCTCTCGCTCGATCATTTCGCCACTCGACTTGTGATAGCAGTGAATGGAAAAAGATAAGAAAAACGAGCGATAGATAAGAGAATCGACTGCAGCATCAAGCGGCGAAACGATCGAACGGGAGAATCGAGTGGCAAAAACGAGCCGTGTATGCCCAGCACAGGGGCAAACCCAGGATTTTCAAGGGGGGGATTCCTGAAATGTCTCCCTCAGCCACGCACAATACAGTATTATAATATGCTAGGACATCATGCTGGGTACACATAATGCAATTTAACGTCCGACTGACAGGATTTGACAATTATTTCCTAAATGTCTGATCGCCGCCTCTTCCCGCCCCTCTCAGTCTTCTTTCACTGAGAGGGGCGGGGGAGAGGTGGAGATACGCGCTGATTGACGTGCATGGAGGCAGAGCTGCAGCCTGGGCAGCAAAATGCACGACCAAGAAAGTCATGGATTTTGCACAGGGGATTTGGGGGGTAAAAAATCCTCGTTCTGCTGCGGGATAGCTGTGTTTTTACAGGGGCAAACATGCCTAACAGAAATAAAAGGTAAAAAGACGTTTTTTAAGTGGCTTCAGTCTCTTTAAGTTCCCCAGAGCTGCTCCATGCTCTGTACACACGCTGCTGCTCCATGATCTGTACACACGTCACTGCTCAGGGGCGTAGCAATAGGGGGTGCAGAGGTTGCGACGGCATCAGGGCCCTTGGGCCCTCCCTCAACTACAGTATTAGCTCTCTATTGGTCCTGTGCTCATAATAATCGCTTCTATAGATACTTTGAATTGTGGTAATCATTAACTAACTGTTTCCCGTCCCCTTCTTGCACCTCTGACACTGTAGCTGCCATTGGCAGGTTTTGGTGCACGTATCAACTGTTATGTATAGAGTGCTTGGGGGGGCCCAATGTAAAACTTGCATCGGGGCCCACAGCTCCTTAGCTATGCCACTGCTGCTGCTCTATGCTCTGTACACATGCAGCTGCTCCATCCAAACTGTAGGAGGGAAAGAAAGGTGGCGGTGCTGTGAGCTGCACGATACCTGGTGTCTCAACTTGTGCCTGTCCCCAGACACTAGTGATGGGAATTCCGGCTCTTCTCTGAGAATCGGCTCTTCTGAATCGGCTCTCATTAAAGAGCCGGCTCTTACGCTCTGAATCGGCACCCTATTAAATCTCAATAGACACCGCTCAGAATCGGAGTAAAAGCCCCGCCCCCGTCTCCATGACAACTTCAGACTGCTTCTCTGACTTGGGCAATCCCTCTTGCTACTGCTCTGCTCCGCCCCATACACTCGTACAAGCTGCAACTACAGGACTACATCTCCCAGCATGCCTCAGCGCCCTTTATTACACAGCAAAGCAGAGCTGTGTGGGGCGGCTGAGGCATCGGCTCTTTCAAAACTGAGAACCGGCTCTTGTCGTTCACAGCAAAGAGCCGGCTCTTAGAGCCGGCTCGTTCGCGAACGACCCATCACTACCAGACACTGCACCGGCCCTGGTCTGAGGGGGATTCAGGGCAGCTGTAACCCCCCCTGCGTTTGCCTATGCAGCATGAGCCCCTGAAAGTAAGTGACTACTGATAGTTTAATTCACAAAGGACTGTTCAATAAAAAAAAATCATGTTGGTAAATCATGTTGCTTCAATTCACTGGTGGTGGCAGCTCTGTTGCATAGCTTTAATTGGGAAAAATAAACTGATGAGCTGAGGTCCAGCCCAGAAACCTCATGATCTCATTGTGAATTCTGACACACGGTGAGACGCTATACACACTTACTTACCAGCTCCGCCAGCAGTAACTTCCCTTTCAGCGAGCAGAGAAATTCCTTATCCAGAGAGAAGCCTCCACTGGAGCCCTCGGCTCCCTCCCGTTCACTCATCCCCAGGCTGGGGCCACACGGGCAGGGATAAGAAGCGACAGATAAATCAAGAAGAGAAAAGAAACCAATAGAACCACAGGCAAAAGTTCAGAATGGCAAAGTATAGAGATAAGTACAAGTATAAGGGATAAAATAGTTTATTATTTGCTGTTAGTCTGCAGGATGCAAGAAGATGGGGGGAGGAGGGTCTGCGGGCTGAGTCTGTGGTGACCTGAGCAGAAAGTGGGAGACAAAAAGTTTCAGCAAGCTCAGCAAGGAACACAGCAAGTCCTCAGGTCGCTACTGTGAAGACAGAGGGGGTTACTGAATGGAGAACACGCTGCTCTGAGGTGTTGCAGATGAATTAATGAATAAAGTGGATGAAGCAAAAGGAAAGTTAGTTTCTTCCGGACTGTCTCCTGATGTGTGTGAAGGATGACGAGGATGAACTGAGTCTGAAGCAGCAAATGATCCTGATTTGTGTTACAGGAAGAGGGGGAGGGAGGGAGACTCGGGGAGGAAAGAGATGGAAAGAGACTGACACCAACGGCCACAGAGCTTGCTGAATAAAAACCAACAGTAATGAGATGTAGTGTATGTGGGGTCACCAGGAAAATAGCTGGACAGAGGCCACGGCGAAAATATTCTGCACAAGCAAACATAAGTAGCTCTGCAGAACGTAACTATATCATGCCAAGGCAGACATATGACTCTAGCAATAGCATATGCATTGCAGACATCCAACACGTGACACTGCAAAACACATCTCCTCAGGCAGAAGTTCAGAACAATTCCTTTACATCTACTAGGATACTTTCCGTGTGATTGAATGCTTCCACTATGTGCATTTTGTGTTGCAATACCATGAGAATGCAGTCTTATTATTATTATTGATTTTTAAAATGCCAGTGTATTCTGTGGCGCTGTACAAAGTAAGAAACAAACATGGGGTACAAACAGGGGCGGATTTGTACTCTTTACCGCCCTAGGCCACTGCCACCAGCCGCCCCCTTCAGTATAGGTAGCGAGATGACCCTTCAACCCTTCGCTCTAGTAAAGGTAGCTTGATGCGAGTACATTTGAAATCGGGGTCGGTAGACTTCGGCGTAGGATACAGCAGTATATGGCTGATCCTGCTTCTGCACAAGTCCGGGCAGCGTTAATTACTATTCCCCCTCCAGGCCGCCATGGATAGTGGGGGAATGAAATAATTCGGCTTCCAGCTATTGCTGGAAGCCGAATTATTGTGTTTTTTTAAGCACCTTCGGCTCTGTCTTCTGACGGAGTCGACGTTACTCTCTGAGCGCCGCTATAGACTGATTCCTATTATGGCGGCGCTGGCTGCACCCAAATCTAGCAGCGCTGAAAAGCACTGCTCCGGCCTGATGCCCCCCCCCCCCAGTATAGGTAGCCAGATGACTCCTCCCCCCTTTCCCTCCAGTATAGGTAGCCAGATGACTCCCTTAATCCCTCCTTTTCCCACCCCACCTCCTTTCAGTATAGGTAGCCAGCTCGCCTTCACACCGCAGCAGCCATCTGAGTCACTCATTTCTCTGCTCGACTCCAGTGCAGAAGCTTCCTTTTCTTTTCAGTCTCCATTGCTGCTCAAGTCCATAGCTGCCGGGCCCCAATGCAAACATGCACAGTGAGCAAGGTGGTTGTTGGCACAGGCGGCTAGCAGCAGAGTACCGTGGTCAGGCACTCACCTGATCTCCCTGCATTGCAGCATTTTCAAGCTTGCAAATGCTGCACCTTTTTAACCTGCTGCTTTGGTGCTCTTACTCCTGTGATGCCCTAGGCCATGGCCTAGGTGGCCTTGGCCTAAATCCAGCCCTGGGTACAAAATAATACAGATAATGGTATACACCAATATACGAAATACAGAATAGGTATGAAATACAGAATTGGTAATTACAAAGACAAAGTTAATATGAAAAAATGTGTAACAAATTCCAAGACACAAAAGGGTGAGAGAGCCCTGCCCTTGCGATGTAAATGATACGCATTTACGCAGTATATGCTTTTCCAGCATTTAAAAAAATGTCCATGCAAACTGGGATATCCAAATATCATCTGTGACTGGGATGCTTAGGTTTTCAAGTGGAAGCAGCAGTGCATGATCAATGGCTGCATCAGGATTGCACTGAGCAGTGGAAACCTACTGAGGTGGCAGTGATGTAGATGATGTTAGATCCATTCTCTGGTAAATATATACTGTAGTACTGAGATAGTGTGCTCCTCTCTCCACATTTGTGTGCAGTCTGGATGATACAGGAGCATTGAAGCCATGCACAAGCAAGTCACAGACGACAGGTAATTCCCTCAGTAATGAGGTAGCAGATAATAAAGGAAGAATTAAGCTGGCCATACACTGGCCCGATTTGCCGCTGTTCGACAGCAGATTCGATCACTGGGATCGAATCTGCTGCCAATCGTTCGCGCTAAACGCACCTGCCGATCCGATTTCCTTCCGAAATCGGATCGGTCCGTCGATCACGCCGTGCGGGAAATTACCGTCGATCGCCCACAGGAAGGGAGCGCGTCGCTAGCGGCGGCCGATCCGATACAGGTATACATTACCTGACGCTGGCTCCCGGGCATTTTCTCCGCGCTGCACCGCTCTTTTCCTGCTCCATCCCAGCGTACATTAACTTCCTGTGTCACTCCAGTGACCAGGAAGTTCAAATAGAGGGCGCTCTATTTGAACTACCTGGTCATGGAGTGACATAGTGTACGCTGGGATGCGGTGCGGGATGCTGGGATGCGGTGCAGCGCGGAGAAGAGGACCCGGTGCCAGCTTTAGGTAATGTATACGGGGGGGGGGGGGGGGACAGGCGGCAGGAGCAGCTCAACAGATTGTGATCGGTTTCAGGCTGAAATCGATTCACAATCTGTTTGCAGTAAAGGCAGCCATACGATCCCTCTCTGATCAGATTCGATCAGATAGGGATCTGTCAGTTGGTCGATCTAATGGCAAATCGACCAGTGTATAGATGCAGCTTGTGGTCTTTAGCTCAGGCATTGGGCGGCGCTTTACAGGCGCTTCATAGTACTAGTGTACACATTCGAGATTCTTATCTGAGGTGACTCAAAATGGAAAGCTTGGCTGTACAAGGCTTAACTCTGTTATAAAGTTCTAAGTTATATTTTTGTGGTATGAGCAGGGCCAGATTTGTACATTTTACCGCCCAAGGCCCACTATCACTAGCTGCTCCTGGACCGACAGCATCCTAAACTTCCCCCACAACATGGCAGGGATTAGATTGTATGCACCTGTGAGGATTGCTAGTGATGTGATGGCAGGGATTACATTATAAGCTCCTCTGAGTTCGGTTAGTGACACGATGACAGGGATTAGATTGTATGCTCCTTGGCGAGTGGCACATTCGGTGATGGACAGGCAGCTCAGAGATCACTGTAAGTGCCTGTTCCCTGCCCCTTCTTCCCCTAAGTTCCAGATCTAGGTTTTGGTACCCACCATCCCATGTGCAAACTCTGTGAAGCAGGACAACCACGGACCGGCACTGGCTGCTAATGTGTGCAGCACAGCCAGCATCAGGAATAGCCCGTTCGGGTGCTCACTCGACTGCTTAGAAGGTTCAGCAACTGCTGCTGGCAGCTTGATGCCGAAAGCCCACACATTGAGTTCCTGGTGCCCTAGGCCATGGCCTTTGTGGCCTTACCTTAAATCTGACCATAAGGATGAGGGCATTTATGAATTAATGCATATCCATTACCATTCATTCAATTAACATTTTTAGGTGTAGAATGCACGAGTTTGTTTAGTAATGTAGGAAAGCAATGATGTGCAAATTACAGTAGTTCATATAAGCCAATCGTGATTTAAAGAGAGTCTGAAGCAAATTTTAAAATAAAAAACAGATACTCACCTAAGCAGAGGGAAGGCTCTGGGTCCTATAGAGCCTTCCCATTCTCCTGCCAGTCTCCGCGTTCCCCCGCAGGCTCCTCGGTTAGCAGTCCACAACCAATTGGTCAAATACTGCTCTCTTCTGGGATGGGAAGACTTCGGCAGTCCTCGGAAGCACTCGGGCTTCGAAAGAAGGGCCACTCCGTACTGTGCACTTGCGAGGGCCCTCTCTTTACGTATTTGCGGGTGCGCATTACAGAGCCACTGATCTTCAGGAGCCTGAGTGCTTCCGAAGATTACTGAAGTCTCCCGCGGCGGGAGATTGAAACAGAGCAGCCTGTGGGGGGAATGAGGAGACGGGCAGGAGACCGGGAAAGCTCTATAGGACCCAGAGCCTTCCTTCTCTTTAGGTAAGTATCTGTTTTTTTATTTTAAAACTAGCTTCAGGCTTGCTTTAAGGCAAAGTTACTATACATTAAATTAGAAATATTGGCATCTGGCATTGAGGACTTACAGGTCTGAGGTTCTAGGCTAAAATTCCACCAGGGCACAATAACCTTGGATTTATTATGCTCACACTGTGCTTGTATGGGTTTCGTCTAGGTGTCCTGGTTTACTCCCGCAAATCAGACATTTGCAGAGTAACTTGCTTGGTTGCTAGGATGTCAAGCATGGGTTTCAGTAAAGAGCAGCTAATCTGACTGGTTAAATATATTCCATGTGCTATGCCAGCCCCACATAAAATAATAGAAAAGAAATAAAAATGCAGATCCTTATCATGGTGCATTGCTTTGTGTGTGTGTGTGTGGTAACATGAAGCATATGAATTCTAGAAATGTACTTTTTCAGTAAGAATGTATGTTGAATGCAAGCCATTAAACATATATAGTATAGTATGAGGTTAGTTTTCCGTATGGAAAATATGAGTCACAGATGAGGAGAACAATGCTCTTCTCCCACCTCCTTCAGAAAGCAAGGAACTGCTCAACTGAGCACATTTTATGTGAAATGCGAAGCATGATTTTGCCCTGTTATTAAAGTCACTTGCAGTCAGTAGCATCTGTAGTGACACAAAGCACTGCACTCTTCTTCACTTGTATGACTCCACTGCTATAATAAAAATTGGGTGCTCTGTAACACCTGCTCTGTAACATCTCTACCTACCCATAGAATTATACTGCATGGCTCTGTCAAACTGGCTACAGGAATGTTATAAACCAGCTGTTCGGGATGTATTATGTATGCCTGAAAGCTAACGGACATAAATATTGTATCTATCCTCCTACTCCTATGTGATTTTTAGATGTTTTTTTAGATATCCCATGGTTTTATCTTTTTGTTTAAACATATGAACAATTGATCTTTATTTTAACTCGTGTTTTTAGTTGTTCTCTGACAGTTTTATGGCTGTAATCCCTTATCACTGAGGGTTACGCTATAATCCGACAAGGGTGTAACAAGGCGTTTGTATTAGTACACTGCCACTCAGTTAGGCGCCGGGTGAGCCCATCTGATCGGCAGCTATAGCCGCGCCGATATCAGGCGCTACATAGAGAAGCTGTCATTTGTATGCCTGAAGGTTAACTCTTTTAGGCAGATAAAAGATAAAAAGGCACCCAGCCTAATTATTAATATGTTTGACACTGTACGTACACGTTTATTGGCTGAATGTAAGGCTAGACTGGGCTAAATCTAAGGAAAAAATCTGCCCATAAAGGATAAAAGAACACAACCCTTCTAAGCCCCCATTAAGCAAGAAAATAGAGTAATTTTGGCAGTACTTTTTCATCTACTTTGTGATACTTTTTCAATTGCAAAGTGCTGAAAAGTTATTTTAAAAAGATAAAACTTTAACTCCTAGGAGATACGGTGAGTCAGGAGGAAAAGTGTATTGCATATGGGCCATTGGGCTTGATTCACTAGGACAAATAGCATGCCTTATCAGAGTTAACACGCATTATCAGAGTTAACACACCTTATCAGGGTAGCATAGCGAGCGCTACAAACTTATGCCTGCTTACTGGCAGGCATAAGTTCGTAGATTGGCCCAATATGCTGCCTGTCAAGTTTCCTGTCAAGTGACAGGCAGCCTATTGGGCCAATCAAAGTGCGGGGATAATGTCTTTTAAAGTGATTAGACCCGCAGGGGCTCAGGGCAGGACGAGTGGAGCTCTGACTTCAGGTCAGTGAGTGAATATGCAAACCCAGGGGCAAACCCAGGATTTTCAAGGGGGGGGGGTTCCTGAAAGGTCTCCCTCAGGAATGCACAATACAGTATAATAATATGGTAGGACATCATGCTGGGTACACACAATGCAATTTTCCGTCCGACTGACAGGATCTGATGATTATTTCCGAAATGTCCGATCTGCTCCCGATCGAGTACGAGTTCGATCAGGAGCAGTTTGGATACAGATAATAATGAGGACAGCCGGCACTGGTAATAAAGGGGAAAATTAAGCAATCACACAGCAGGGCACAGGACTGTGTTCATACCTGACTCTGTTAAACAGACTCTGAAGCCTCCTAAAATGCAACTTTTTATTTAACATTTCTCTTCAGCAATATCAGATTAGCTAGAACGCCGCTAGAACCCTGCATTCCGACAGCAGAATGAGGGCTTTATAACCCCCAAATCCCTGGGGCAAAAACCGGGGAGCGCGTCCTTGTAGATGTAGAGCTTAGCGCTGTAGCTTTGCCTTTACTCACGTCAATCCCCGTTGATTGCGGGGATGCAGCGTTTTAGCTAATCTGATATTGTTGAAGAGAAATGTTAAATAAGTGGCATTTTAGGAGGCTTCAGAGTCTCTTTAACCACTTCCCGACCGCCTAACGCACAGGGGCGGCCGGGAAGTGGAGCCCGCAAGGACCAGCTCACCCACAGAGGCGGCGGTCCTTTTAGGGGCATGGGCGGAGAGATCGCGTCATCCGTGACGCGATCCTCCGCCGGCGCCTGACTCCGCTCACCCGCCGCAACATCCCGCCGGCCATACGGAAGCGCCGGCGGGATGTTAACCCCACAATCGCCTCACGGGAACTGTATAATACACTTTGTAATGTTTACAAAGTGTATTATACAGGCTGCCTCCTGCCCTGGTGGTCCCAGTGTCCGAGGGACCACCAGGGCAGGCTGCAGCCACCCTAGTCTGCACCCAAGCACACTGATCTCCCCCCCCCTGTCCCATGATAACCCACAGCACCCCTCAGACCCCCCCTGCCCACCCCCCAGACCCCTGTTTACACCCAATCACCCCCCTAATCACCCATCAATCACTCCGTCACTATCTGTCAACGCTATTTTTTTTAACCCTAAACTGCCCCCTGGGGACTCCTGATCACCCCCCCCCCACCCCTCAGATTCTCCCCAGACCCCCCCCCCCTTGTGTACTGTATACCTCTATCCCCCTGATCACCTGTCAATCACCCATCAATCACCCCCTGTCACTGCCACCCATCAATCAGCCCCTAACCTGCCCCTTGCGGGCAATCTGATCACCCACCCACACCAATAGATCGCCCGCAGATCTGACGTCAGATCACCTCCCAAGTGCAGTGTTTACATCTGTTCTCTAACCTAAACACCCACTAATTACCCATCAATCACCCATCAATCACCCCCTATCACCACCTGTCACTGTTACCCATCAGATCAGACCCTAATCTGCCCCTTGCGGGCACCCAATCACCCGCCTACACGCTCAGATTGCCCTCAGACCCCCCCTTATCAATTCACCAGTGCATTAGTTACATCTGTTCTTCCCTGTAATAACCCACTGATCACCTGTCAATCACCTGTCAATCACCCATCAATCACCCTCTGTCACTGCCACCCATCAATCACCCCCTGGCACTGCCACCCATCAATCACCCCCTGGCACTGCCACCCATCAATCAGCCCCTAACATGCCCCTTGCGGGCAATCTGATCACCTACCCACACCAATAGATCGCCCGCAGATCCGACGTCAGATCACCTCCCAAGTGCAGTGTTTACATCTGTTCTCTACCCTAAACACCCACTAATTACCCATCAATCACCCCCTATCACCACCTGTCACTGTTACCCATCAGATCAGACCCTAATCTGCCCCTTGTGGGCACCCAATCACCCGCCTACATGCTCAGATTGCCCTCAGACCCCCCCTTATCAATTCGCCAGTGCATTAGTTACATCTGTTCTTCCCTGTAATAACACTGGACAAACACTGCGCAAACGTATGAATGGACACAGGCACACTATTAATGATACCAAATCTGGACTCCCAGTTGCTACACACTTTCGGTCCAACGGACACAGCATGGATGATCTTCGTGTCACTGCCCTGAAGGGCGGCTTCACAACGTCAAATGACCGATTAATAGCAGAAACAAAATTTATAAATTGGTTCAAAGCTGTGCAGAAGGGTTTGAATAAGGACAACAACTTTCTATACTGGTATGAGATTGATGATATATGAACTGTCTCAGCCACTCTAGCTGAACTTGTGAACTAAGAATTTACGATACCTCTGGGTCAATACTAATACCAGGTCTGTGAGCAATGGAGTAAACAAGGATCCTTATCTTACCCCATTTAGATGGTCTGTTTGTATTAAGGCATCTTAATGACGTATTTATGCTTGAAAAAAATATCTGTTTTCCCTTTTGATGTTGCATGTATATAAGCTGTCTGTACCACCAGCTTGCAAACTAACAGGATGTAAACCTGACGAAGGCTGCAAGGCCGAAAGCTTGTTTATTCTTATTCATTTGTAGTTAGCCAATAAATGGTATCATCCTGATTTAAAACTTCCTGCTTTTACTGATGGCTAACACGGTACAATACCCTACTGCTCCCTGTAATAACCCACTGATCACCTGTCAATCACCCATCAATCACCCCCTGTCACTGCCACCCATCAATCACCCCCTGGCACTGCCACCCATCAATCACCCCCTGTTACTGCCACCCATCAATCAGCCCCTAACCTGCCCCTTGCGGGCAATCTGATTACCCACCCACACCAATAGATCGCCCGCAGATACGACGTCAGATCACCTCCCAAGTGCATTGTTTACATCTGTTCTCTCCTCCAAACACCCACTAATTACCCATCAATCACCCCCTGTCACTGCTATCCATCAGATTAGACCCCTATCTGCCCCTAGGGCACTCAATCACCCGCCCACACCCTCAGAACGCCCTCAGACCCCAGCCCTGATCACCTCGCCAGTGCATTTCTTGCATCTATTCCCCCCTCTAATCACACCTTGAGACACCCATCAATCACCTCCTGTCACCCCCTAGCACACCTACCTATCAGATCAGGCCCTAATTTGCCCCGTGTGGGCTCCTGATCACTCGGCCAAACCCTCAGATCCCCCTCAGACCCCCCTTTCGATCACCTCCCCAGTGCATTGATTGCATCTATTTTCCCCTCTAACCACCCCCTGAGACACCCATCAATCACCTCCTGTCACCCCCCTAGCACTCCTATCCATCAGATCAGGCCCAATACAACCTGTCATCTAAAAGGCCACCCTGCTTATGACCGGTTCCACAAAATTCGCCACCTCATACACCACCTGTCATCAAAATTTGCAGATGCTTATACCCCTGAACAGTCATTTTGAGACATTTGGTTTCCAGACTACTCACGGTTTTGGGCCCGTAAAATGCCAGGGCGGTATAGGAACCCCACAAGTGACCCCATTTTAGAAAAAAGACACCCCAATGTATTCTGTTAGGTGTATGACGAGTTCATAGAAGATTTTATTTTTTGTCAAAAGTTAGTGGAAATTGATTTTTATTGTTTTTTTTTTCACAAAGTGTCATTTTTCACTAACTTGTGACAAAAAATAAAATCTTCTATGAACTCGCCATACACCTAACGGAATACCTTGGGGTGTCTTCTTTCTAAAATGGGGTCACTTGTGGGGTTCCTATACTGCCCTGGCATTTTTTTTTTAAACTCTTTTTATTAAAGAATGCAAGCACAGAGAAACACGTACATACAGTGCAATACTTACAGGATTATAAAAAGGCATCTTATAAGAACATAGATTCAATTAGGGTTAGTCGAAAGGATATGAAGTACTGTTCTGGTATATGCTGGTCAAAGGAGGTATCCATATGGGAACTGCCCGAAGTATAGTCCATGACTAGAAAAAATTGTTCCAAAGTAATAAACTATAAAGCATATCCAGGAGCGTAGCAATAAGCACTGAAGTGAGGATAGGTACTGGAGAAAGAACATCCTCTACACATAAACAGGATAAAGTTATAACATTCAACAGAAACAGAAACAGCCCGCACCTTGGGCATTATGCTGGCCCAATCAGTGGGCCTCCAGTTATCAGTTAGATTAGCTAGATAAGCTTAGTTTGAGTTTGGCAGGGCAGAGAACTATACAGAGCGAAATATGCTTACATATTGTAATTATACCACAGTATAATATATACTGATAGGCCTTGAGGCTTAGCCATGGTCAGACAATGGAGGAAAAGTAAGCATGTCTGATTTACGTACTAATCGTAAGGGGACTATCCAGCCATGGGGTCCATGTAAGTAGGAATTTACCTATACATCCTCTGTTTTTAAATGTTATTTGTTCCAATGACAGATTGGCATTAATGAGGCTTTTCCACTTCTCGACTGAGGGAGACATGGGACTCATCCAATGTAGAACGATAGTTTTGTTGGCGAAGTAACACGCTTTCCGAATGAGAGATCTATGCTGTTTGGACCATATTTCAATATCTAATAGGCCCAGAAGAGCAATTTGTGGAGAAGGGGTAATCTGAATCTCTACAATTTGTGAGAGGAGGATAAATACTTCAGCCCAAAATTTATTCAAGCGTGGGCATTTCCAAATCATATGGAAATAGTCAGCTGCATATATTTTACATCTGGGACAATGAACGGATGAGTCGCGTCCCATTTTAATCATGCGTTTAGGTGTTAAATACACTTGATGGATCAAAAAAGTTTGAATGAGTCTATCATTAGCTGCAACAGATATCTGAGAGGGAAGCTCCCATATCTCCTCCCAATCTTCCTCGGAGAGTTCTGGGATCACCTCGCGCCATTTGTCAAAGGATGTGTCATCACAATTTGCAGTGTTTACTGCATAGGTATACAGAATAGATATCAGGCCTGATGGCCCCTGTGTCTTAAAGATCCCTATCAATGGGAAATCTGACAGGAGTGGGTTGTTTGCTCTAAATTGTGTGGCCAACGCGTGTCTCAATTGTAGATATTTATAGAAACTTTGTCGAGGCAGGTTAAATTGGGTTTGCAATTGCTCGAATGATTTTAGATTGCCATTTTCATATAGTTGTTGAATACAACGTATCTCCCTATTATACCACCATCCAGCCTCCTGTAATCCTATTAGTTCTTGAAAAGTGGGGTTAAACCATAATGGAGATTCAGGTATAGTCCCTGTATAATTAGTGGCCTTTTTGATTTGCATCCAGACTTTATGGCAAAGTCTGTGTACTGGGAGGCCTCCTATACTACCCGGAGTGCGGGTTTCAAGGAAACCTAAAGGTGGACAATTCCCCATTAAGTGAGTGATGTGCATTTCGGATTTAGGCATTGCGGATTCATCAAACCAGCTCTTAATATATCTCAACTGGCCTGCAAGATAATATAGGAAGAAGTTTGGTAGGGCCAACCCCCCAGAGTCCTTAGGTTTTTGTAATATTGATAATTTGAGTTTTGGTCTCGTGTTTCCCCATATGAAGGGAGATATTACGGAGTTTAATTCTTTAAATGCCCTGGCATTTTAGGGGCCCTAAACCGTGAGGAGTAGTCTAGAAAACAAATGCCTCAAAATGACCTGTGAATAGGACGTTGGGCCCCTTAGCGCACCTAGGCTGCAAAAAAGTGTCACACATGTGGTACCGCCGTACTCAGGAGAAGTAGTATAATGTGTTTTGGGGTGTATTTTTACACATACCCATGCTGGGTGGGAGAAATCTCTCTGTAAATGGACAATTGTGTGTAAAAACAAATCAAACAATTATCATTTACAGAGATATTTCTCCCACCCAGCATGGGTATGTGTAAAAATACACCTCAAAACACATTATACTACTTCTCCTGAGTACGGCGGTACCACATGTGTGGCACTTTTTTACACCCTAAGTACGCTAAGGGGCCCAAAGTCCAATGAGTACCTTTAGGATTTCACAGGTCATTTTGCGACATTTGGTTTTAAGACTACTCCTCACGGTTTAGGGCCCCTAAAATGCCAGGGCAGTATAGGAACCCCACAAATGACCCCATTCTAGAAAGAAGACACCCAAAGGTATTCCGTTAGGAGTATGGTGAGTTCATAGATGATTTTATTTTTTGTCACAAGTTAGCGGAAAATGACACTTTGTGAAAAAAAAAACAATTAAAATCAATTTCCGCTAACTTGTGACAAAAAAATAAAAACTTCTATGAACTCACCATACTCCTAACGGAATACCTTGGGGTGTCTTTTTTCTAAAATGGGGTCATTAGTGGGGTTCCTACACTGCCCTGGCATTTTAGGAGCCCTAAACCGTGAGGAGTAGTCTTGAAACAAAAATGACCTGTGAAATCCTAAAGGTACTCATTGGACTTTGGGCCCCTTAGCGCAGTTAGGGTGCAAAAAAGTGCCACACATGTGGTATCGCCGTACTCGGGAGAAGTAGTATAATGTGTTTTGGGGTGTATTTTTACACATAACCATGCTGGGTGGGAGAAATACCTCTGTAAATGACAATCTTTTGATTTTTTTACACACAATTGTCCATTTACAGAGTTATTTCTCCCACCCAGCATGGGTATGTGTAAAAATACACCCCAAAACACATTGTACTACTTTTCCCGAGTACGGCGATACCACATGTGTGGCACTTTTTTGCACCCTAACTGCGCTAAGGGGCCCAAAGTCCAATGAGTACCTTTAGGATTTCACAGGTCATTTTGAGAAATTTTGTTTCAAGACTACTCCTCACGGTTTAGGGCCCCTTAAATGCCAGGACAGTATAGGAACCCCACAAATGACTCCATTTTAGAAAGAAGACACCCCAAGGTATTCTGTTAGTAGTACGGTGAGTTCATAGAAGATTTTATTTTTTGTCACAAGTTAGCGAAAATTGATTTTTATTGTTTTTTTTCACAAAGTGTCATTTTCCGCTAACTTGTGACAAAAAATAAAATCTTCTATGAACTCACCGTACTACTAACAGAATACCTTGGGGTGTCTTCTTTCTAAAATGGGGTCATTTGTGGGGTTCCTATACTGTCCTGGCATTTTAGGGGCCCTAAACCATGAGGAGTAGTCTTGAAACGAAATTTCTCAAAATGACCTGTGAAATCCTAAAGGTACTCATTGAACTTTGGGCCCCTTAGCGCAGTTAAGGTGCAAAAAAGTGCTACACATGTGGTATCGCCGTACTCAGGAGAAGTAGTATAATGTGTTTTGGGGTGTATTTTTACACATACCCATGCTGAGTGGGAGAAAGATCTCTGTAAATGGACAATTGTGTGTAAAAAAAATTAAAAAATTGTCATTTACAGAGATATTTCTCCCACCCAGCATCGGTATGTGTAAAAATACACCCCAAGCTCTGCTCACTCCCATAGTCTGTTCAGCTGTGCCGTTGGAAGTAACACTGCAGCGGAACAGGAAGTCGGGTGGGGGTTTCCAGCCCGGACATATGTGTCAGCAACACCGACACCAACTAGCGTGCGGCGGGAGGAGCCAGAGGGATACTTATTCACAGCCCCCCGCAAGCAAGCCACGCCCTGATGAAGACCGGAAGTACCGGTCGAAACTAGTTGGCTTAGCTGCGTCCCGGTGCCCATCGGACTGGCCACGAGTCCCCCTCCGTGGTCCTCAGTACATGGATTGCGTCATGGTTGGACACCAGAGCTAAACAGGCTCACTTTTATGCTCGACCTACAAGCCGAAAGCGGAGCTGCAGCCCGGATCCACGTGTCCCTTTGATGGTGGGTGTACAGAGGCGGTGCTGCTTCTGCGCCCGGGAACTTGAATAGCTGAAGCGGCTGGCAGTGTGAGCTTGTTTCCTGGACTGAGGATTAGAATCACAACTACCGTGAGTTTGCCTGAGGAGAGGAGATACAGTGTGTGGACTACACGCGGGGGCCCCTATTGTGTGCACACATCGGGATGGAATAGCATCATACCTCTGGGACCTGTGCGGACTGTGGAGTCGTGAGTATGCAATAAAGCCCTAACTTGCAGCTTGGGAGGCTGGACTGCTATACATGTGCTTGTTCATACGATCGCTTTGCTTTGCTACCCTAAGGCTTTTCGTGCATGTTGCGGGACATTGCAATGCTCTGTGCTGACACCAGGTTGCTACCCCTGAGTCTACTGTGATTCTACCCGGAGGAAAACATGATGATAGCCCCTCATGTGTGCTCTTAGGTGGTCTGTATGTGTGTGGTGACATACTATGTGGTGAGTTTGGTGGGCGCCCGGATGCAGGTGTGTACAACAGCGCTGTTGGTTTTAACTGTGTCTTGTACACCATTTTATGCCTTGACGGGTCACTAACAATAAATAAACTATTACCCCTTTTTCACGACAACCAGGTCACGGTTTTTTGATTGATATACAATTGTGGCGGTTGGGTTAAAAATACCAGGTGGAAAGTGGTTATGGAATTCGTGTCTGTCCCTTCCCATGTCCCTTGGCCCCCCTTTGATATGTATTTTTACACATACCCATGCTGGGTGGGAGAAATCTCTCTGTAAATGGACAATTGTGTGTAAAAACAAATCAAACAATTATCATTTACAGAGATATTTCTCCCACCCAGCATGGGTATGTGTAAAAATACACCTCAAAACACATTATACTACTTCTCCTGAGTACGGCGGTACCACATGTGTGGCACTTTTTTACACCCTAAGTACGCTAAGGGGCCCAAAGTCCAATGAGTACCTTTAGGATTTCACAGGTCATTTTGCGACATTTGGTTTTAAGACTACTCCTCACGGTTTAGGGCCCCTAAAATGCCAGGGCAGTATAGGAACCCCACAAATGACCCCATTCTAGAAAGAAGACACCCAAAGGTATTCCGTTAGGAGTATGGTGAGTTCATAGATGATTTTATTTTTTGTCACAAGTTAGCGGAAAATGACACTTTGTGAAAAAAAAAACAATTAAAATCAATTTCCGCTAACTTGTGACAAAAAAATAAAAACTTCTATGAACACACCATACTCCTAACGGAATACCTTGGGGTGTCTTCTTTCTAAAATGGGGTCATTAGTGGGGTTCCTACACTGCCCTGGCATTTTAGGAGCCCTAAACCGTGAGGAGTAGTCTTGAAACAAAAATGACCTGTGAAATCCTAAAGGTACTCATTGGACTTTGGGCCCCTTAGCGCAGTTAGGGTGCAAAAAAGTGCCACACATGTGGTATCGCCGTACTCGGGAGAAGTAGTATAATGTGTTTTGGGGTGTATTTTTACACATAACCATGCTGGGTGGGAGAAATACCTCTGTAAATGACAATCTTTTGATTTTTTTACACACAATTGTCCATTTACAGAGTTATTTCTCCCACCCAGCATGGGTATGTGTAAAAATACACCCCAAAACACATTGTACTACTTTTCCCGAGTACGGCGATACCACATGTGTGGCACTTTTTTGCACCCTAACTGCGCTAAGGGGCCCAAAGTCCAATGAGTACCTTTAGGATTTCACAGGTCATTTTGAGAAATTTTGTTTCAAGACTACTCCTCACGGTTTAGGGCCCCTAAAATGCCAGGACAGTATAGGAACCCCACAAATGACTCCATTTTAGAAAGAAGACACCCCAAGGTATTCTGTTAGTAGTACGGTGAGTTCATAGAAGATTTTATTTTTTGTCACAAGTTAGCGAAAATTGATTTTTATTGTTTTTTTTCACAAAGTGTCATTTTCCGCTAACTTGTGACAAAAAATAAAATCTTCTATGAACTCACCGTACTACTAACAGAATACCTTGGGGTGTCTTCTTTCTAAAATGGGGTCATTTGTGGGGTTCCTATACTGTCCTGGCATTTTAGGGGCCCTAAACCATGAGGAGTAGTCTTGAAACGAAATTTCTCAAAATGACCTGTGAAATCCTAAAGGTACTCATTGAACTTTGGGCCCCTTAGCGCAGTTAAGGTGCAAAAAAGTGCTACACATGTGGTATCGCCGTACTCAGGAGAAGTAGTATAATGTGTTTTGGGGTGTATTTTTACACATACCCATGCTGAGTGGGAGAAAGATCTCTGTAAATGGACAATTGTGTGTAAAAAAAATTAAAAAATTGTCATTTACAGAGATATTTCTCCCACCCAGCATCGGTATGTGTAAAAATACACCCCAAAACACATTATACTACTTCTACTGAGTACGGCAATACCACATGTGTGGCACTTTTTTGCAGCCTAACTGCGCTAAGGGGCCCAAAGTCCAATGAGCACCTTTAGGCTTTACAGGGGTGCTTACAAATTAGCACCCCCCAAAATGCGAGGACAGTAAACACACCCCACAAATGACCCCATTTTGGAAAAAAGACACTTCAAGGTATTCAGAGAGGGGCATGGTGAGTCCGTGGCAGATTTCTTTTTTTTTTTTTTGTCGCAAGTTAGAAGAAATGGAAACTTTTTTTTTTCTTTTTTTTTTGTCACAAAGTGTCATTTTCCGCTTACTTGTGACAAAAAATAATATCTTCTATGAACTCACTATGCCTCTCAGTGAATACTTTGGGATGTCTTCTTTTCAAAATGGGGTCATTTGGGGGGTATTTATACTATCCTAGTATTCTAGCCCCTCATGAAACATGACAGGTGGTCAGAAAAGGCAGAGATGCTGGAAAATGGGAAAATTCACTTTTTGCACCATAGTTTGTAAACGCTATAACTTTTACCCAAACCAATAAATATACACTGAATGGGTTTTTTTTAATCAAAAACATGTTTGTCCACATTTTTTGCGCTGCATGTATACAGAAATTTTACTTTATTTGAAAAATGTCAGCACAGAAAGTTAAAAAAATCATTCAATCAATCAAAGCTGCAGTGGTCTTAGTGGAAAAAAAGTGCCTGGTCCTTAAGGGGGGGTAAAGCCCACGGTCCTCAAGTGGTTAAGTTCCCCAAAGCTGTTCCATGCTCTGTACACACACTGCTGCTACATGCAAAGTCAGCTGTAGCCAGGAAAGAAAGGGGGTGGGGCTGCACATAGTGTAGGCAGCAGTACTGTGCTCTGAGCTGCAGGATGCCTGCAGACATTCTGGTGTCTCAACTTATGCCTTTCTCCAGACACTGCACCAGCCCTGGTCTGAGGGGGGATTCTGGGCAGCTGGAATCCCCCCCACCCCCCCCCCACCCTGAATTTGCTTATGAAACTAATATATTTTACAGTGTATTTTCACCTGGGTTCACTTTAAGTATGTGTTTTCCTACTTTTTAGATTGTAGGCTTGATGAGTCATCACCCATAAATACTAGGCAATTCCACAAGAACAGCTGGTACACTGCCGACCCATGGATGTAACTGGCATTAGATTACCAACCTGCGGTACTGTATACCCATTTGCCTTCTCCTCTGCACAGCCATGAAAGGTGTGATGTCATTAAAGCTTTATTGGCACAATACACAGGTTATATCCTTGTTGGCACTGAAGTGTCCATCTCCTATTCTCCACTCTCTGTGAAGTGAATGGAGTTTGTAACTGGAAGTAGAATTCACAAGTCTCTGTGAGGTAAAGCAGTCATCATATCAGTGGTAGCAAATTCTGGCAGACCAAATAAGGAGCTGGCAGCAGTGAAGGTTCACCAGGCATCAGCAATATGCACCCTGGCTATTTGTATTGCATTCCTATGCATAGTTTTATCCAAGACCTTATTTCTACCTTCCCTCTTGCTTTATTCAGAACACCATTAGTAACATACTGTATAACAAAGTATCTGTACACAGATTTTGTATCCATTACAACATAATGAATACCCTCCAAATGATAGCAGAGTAATATAAGTAGGTCAGCCTTGGTTTAGGCAGCCAAGCCAAGAATGCGTGTGTGTGTGTGTATGTATATACAAAGTGTCTGGTATGTTTAACTGGTTGCAGGATATTCAAACTATAAAAGGAAGTGGTGATCAGAAAACTTTTTTTTTTAATGGCCAAACGTTAATGGAGCAAAAATGAGATGTAGATTATATCCAGAGATATGTTGAGGGCTCTGAAGATATACTGTTCAGGACTGACGGTATATTGCCACTCTAACACATCACTGTGGTCGCCGCTCTTCTGCTACACCCATTATTAAGGGAGTCTTCTGAAACGCCGATGTCTGGGTAACTTTGAGCGAGACAGTGCCTCATCTCATATTGGTTGCTGGTTGCATCTACTGTATATGCTTTCTACATAACCTGCATAACTGAGAGGGTTTTATCCCCTCCCTGCACCTGGACTCTGATCAGTGTTGTGTGCAATACTGGACTTTCCTGCTCAAATGCCCCCTTGCAATTTTGGTTGTGCATTTCCAATGTATTGCATATTGTATCTCCTGTTAGCTGCATATTTTTGCATGTGATCATTGTTCAGTTAATTACACCCATGTTTGAGCTCTTGTACATTTGTATATATAATTGGTATGTAATCAGGTTACCAATAAACCTTGATACTTAAACAAGAATATATACATACTTAATTTGTATTCTAAAGCATGATGTGCGTGTCTTATTGTATTATATTGATTTAGTTCATTGTGACACAGCATCCATTTAGTGTTTACTGCTCTATACTAGCCCATTGGAGCTGAGGTGTGCAATACCTAACATTGTCTACCGGTGTATTTCCAGCTTCCTATCAATATGTGTACGTCGTATGCCAAGAACAGGGTGAATACTTCAGCGCCTAGTGCTGCATAGATTGCATGAAGCCATGGCACATATTGGAAGGGGATAAGGATGACAAGAAAGAGACCACTGGAGAGCAACAGCATTACAAGTACAAAGAGAAGACCATGACAAGAAGTAAAGTCCACCTTGCTTGGGAAGCTGAACACAGTGACCAAAAGGCAGATAAGCACAGTAATTCCGAGACACAGGATCATGGGTGTGGTATTTGTCCAGTAACATATGACATGGAAAGTGTAAAAATGGAGAGCAGAATAAAGTTCCATTGGGAGTATCTCCTTGGTCCACTGCAGCAGGCCAGAACCAAGAACTTGTGAAGAAAACAGCATAAGCGGTCCAATACAGTACCAGCCTGGGTTTTATTGGACAAATTCCTTAACTGGGACACAGAAGTTAAGAAGAACCCTCAAGGTGGCCACACACCATACAGTTTTTAAAAAAATATCTGTTCAATTCAAGAATAGCAATACATTTTTCTGACTGATTGTAACATTTCAAAAATGATTGGAAACTGAGAAAATTGCTAGGGTGTATACATTAATAAATTGACAATCTAATACACACCATACAATTTTTAGAAAAACTGAAGAAAAACTGAAAAAAACCTGGAAATCGATCCGATTTTTTTAGTCAAATGAAAAAAAGCTTTTGATTTTTTTCGGGACATCCGATCATATTCATCGAATTGCCGTAAAATCGGATCATTTTATTGTATCGTGTGTGGACACCTTTAACTGTACCACGCCAGCGACAATTTTGCTCATTTCACTCATCTAAACACACTTCACATTAAAGATTTCAGTTTGTTTCACATACTCAAAGTGTATGCAAAGAACTATAGCGAAGGCAAGTGATGAAGCAGTCACCCAATCTCCTATCACAAATGTTTTTGGTCATCAGGTCTCAATTTTTTAAGACAAAATCCAATATTGATTCCTTCAGCTACAATGCTTCAAAACACCTAGTAGTAGTAGGTGTACACTATCTGGAAAGTGCCCTGAGGTAATGTGGGTCGTGGTCAGTAGATCAACCAAGGCATACAGAGTAGTAATAGACGATCACTCCATAATTCAGCAAGTCTTTATTGCTGCTAATGTTACATAATTCAATGTTTCAAGGCAACAAAGTGCCTCTTTATCAAGGAGCACAAATGCAGAACGTGCACACCAGGGAAAGTCTGGATCTGTTGGCACAGAGGAGCCCAATCTGTGTGCACAGATGATACATTCCTGCTGCTGACGCTCATCTGTGCCAATGAATCCAGGCTCTCCCTGGTGCACATGTTCTGCATTTGTATTCCTTGATAAAGAGGCACTCCGTTGCCTCGAAATCGAGGATTATGTAACACTGGCAGCAATAAAGACTTGTGGAATGAGTAATGGTCTATATTTACTCTGCTTCAGAACATCTAACCATATGTTTAAAACAGGATCTTTAGTTCAGAAAAGTTGCACAAAAAGTTAATATTTGTTCATTGCTTAAAAAGATACAAGATGATTTATTTAGAACTGTGCCTTCAAATGGGTTTTTATAAATCATTGTGCATCTGTTTTTAGTTTCATCCAGTCAGCATTTAGAGACACCAACATTAATACATTTAGTCATTGCAGCACTGGTTTCTCCATTATCAGGTGATCCGGTAGTTATTTTATGGTCTGCTTTAGTCATACAATGAAATACTTTTGTAAAAAAAATAAAAAAAATCAACCAGTTTATGACCTGCATGTAACAGAGTGTTTTGTGTCTATGGCAAAAGAGGTCATGCGGGAATGCATGAAGATAACTGCTGATGACGTGCTTAAACTCATCCTAATAACGAGCAGGAAATGGGACACCTAACATCAGCAATAAGTTATCTTTTTTGTTACTGAATGTGTTCAGCCCGTACTACGCATAGGGGAACATGTATAACAGGTATATCAACAGTGGGAAGACCTCAACAGCAAGAGAGCACCCTGTAAGACCAGGGTTACATGTGTCTGATTCCCAAGTAAGAAATATGGACGAGTCTGTGCAAGTATAGCCTTGCATGGATAAGGCCTCTTTTCTACAGGCGGCTGAACTGAAGTACCTTACGGCTACAATTACATTGCAGCAAAATGGTAGCATTTGGTAGCGCCATGCCTTTTACGTGGTGGCATTACCCGGCTGCCAAAACTGGTCTCATGTCGCATCTGAGGATGGCAACCCAGATGGAACTCTATTGCCTGTCCACCACCCGTACCAAGTATTACCAATCGCCTGGCTGGTGAACAGCAGCAGCTTACAGGTGGTGTATTCACCGCCTTTAGCTGCCTGTGGAAAAGAGGCCTTAGAGATTACTTGGTATTTTCTATAAATGTAACAGTTTCTCCTTACATAAGGGAATATGATGTATCTCATAACTATGTAGCCTTCCCAAGGGACAGGAGACCATACAGTTCTGTGATTGCATAGGACTTTCACTACTTCTGATCCAGGGCTCCACTAAAGTTAATGAAACGTTGCATCGCTACTTTAGGATACCCTCCTACCCTGGTTTGGGGCCTCCAGCAACCCCTCTGCTCTCCTGTCCTGGGCATTCTGTCTCCTTCTGGACAGCGTAACCATCTGCTCTGCCACTTTCTCCAGTGTGCCCTCATGCACGCATGCGAGGCAGGTCACTGAATTTTCACCCAGTCGGATGCACAGCTAAAGGATTGGTGCCAGGCTATTTAAGCCCTGATTAGTGTACTCAGTGATGTTTGCTCTACACAACTCTTGTTTGTGTTACTGATTATGCTCTGACAGCTGTCAGTCTAGACTTCAACCTGTGACCTTGTCCCTGCGAGTTCATGTTCCTGAGCTTTACCTGTAACCTTGACCTTGCTTTTCCAGCTGCCAATCCTGACCTTGGCCCGTGACCTACAAACCTCCTTGCCCTGGCCTCAGTATGTGATCTTTACTCTGTTTTGCTTCTCTTTTTGCATACTGCAAGGTTTGCCATGTTGTGGTTTATTTTCTTTTCCAGTGGGGTAACTCTGTTCTTTGCCACCTGGTAGCCACTTGCTGCAATATAGCCCATCGTCCATTGCTAGACTGTGGAGACTACTTAGACTCCACACCTAGGGAAGTCCACGTCTTCCACCAGTGATAGGATCAAAAGGCACTTGAAGGTCAGGACAGGCGAGTAACTAGCGAGGAGCAGTACCTTTGATAATAGGGGGCCCAGAGTTCTGGGGGGCCCCAACCACTAACTTTCCTGTCTTCCAATACAGGGGACCATGCTTCAGATCAGGTGTTTTTGTGGTACTTTTGGACCAATCACACGACTGATACTACAGAGAATTCCTGGGTCTTGTGATTAGCCTAAAATCTCTGTGGTATTCTTATTACTGTGATAAAATTCTGCATTTTCTGATTGGTCCTTTACTTCCGAGTCAACTCAAAAATATTTGGCCAATTAGAGAATGCAGAAAAAAAATGACAAAAAAAAAGACTCCTCAGAACTCGGAAATCTGCAGAATTGGTAATCGGCATTGGCGGTAATCGGAAATTTCCGCAGAATCGGAAGTGGGCATTTCCGCCCATCCCTAGTTAGAGCCCACAAAGTGGCAAGGTGTTTTAATGTTTTGTTTTCTGTACAAATTGTAAATATTTGTAAATAGCCTGCGCAGCACAAATAAACTTGGTGTTGGTGAAAGATAAAGACTGTTTTGTATCAAACTTGCTTGCACCGTGCTGGTCCCAGAAGGCAAAACACCTGCTACCTATCCCCGTGTCACAATACAAACATCATTAGAAGGATGCTGCTACTGGATACTTCACAAAGGTGAAAAAGGGAGCAGTGGAGCAGCCAATCAGGTTTTATTTTGTTACATTAATCAAGGTTTTTGACTGGTTGCACTTTGCCAGTGCCTCATATCAACTTTTGTTTTCTTTGCACCTGTCTTCATTAATCAACATATTTGCTTAAATCAAGAATATTGACACACCAACAGCTATTTAAGTATTTGACTTTGACAGATTTAACTGCATAGACTGCATAGCTGCTTAGAAGGGACACCCTAAGGGTCAGCTAAATGCAGTCCAACAGCAGTCTGCTTCAGCACTGAACTGACATTTACATGACACATACAGCACAATTACTAGTCACTGCATTTTACACATGAATTTCTGGAACATTTAAAATCTCAGGAACTAAATTTCTTTACGTTAATAGAAATACATTTAATTTGTAAGGATCAATGGTAAAAATTGTAAAAATTATTTAAAGAGAACCTGAGGTGTGTTTAAAGAATGTTATCTGCATACAGAGGCTGGATCTGCCTATACAGTCCAGCCTCTGTTGCTATCCCAAACCCCACTAAGGTCCCCCTGCACTCTGCAATCCCTCATAAATCACAGCCGTGCTGTGAGGCTGTGTTTACATCTGTAGTGTCAGTCTCAGCTGCTTCCCCGCCTCCTGCATAGCTCCGGTCCCTGCCCCCCGTCCCTTCCCTCCAATCAGCAGGGAGGTAAGGGATGCAGGCGGGGACCGGAGTTCTGCAGGAGGCGGGGAGAGCAGCAGACTGACACTATAGAGATAAACACAGCCAGCTCTGACAAGCTGTTTGTCAGCAGCGTGGCTGTGATTTATGAGGGATTGCAGAGTGCAGGGGGACCTTAGTGGGGTTTGGGATAGCAACAGAGGCTGGGCTGTATAGGCAGATCCAGCCTCTGTATGTAGATAATATTCTTCAAACCCACCTCGGGTTCTCTTTAAGATTGCTTGGTTTTTTTGTGTTTGTTTTTGGCATGTGCCTATAAAACAAAAAAACACTCTACTTGTTACAGAAACTGATAGGAGTTTCGACATTTGCTGTAGGGCACTGGATTGGTCCAGTTGTTAACAAATACTTCTGTCCTGTGCAGCTGATTAGTCCTCTTCCTCTATCAAAGTGGTAATTTTCAGTCTCATGGCCACAGCACTTTGGAGAATAGAGTACTTTTTCTATGATTTCAGAGCACTTTGAGCACACTGTCAGTTTATGACATTTTTAGCAGGCTGCAGACAGCAATTGGAAAATTGTATACTCACCTTCGGTAATTTTCCTTTCCTGGTGTTTCTCCATGGCAGCATAATAGTGGGCAGGACTTTTTTCCATTAGTATGCTGCCATGGAAAACACCAGGGAGATTGCAAAATTGTATACTCACCTTCGGTAATTTTCCTTTCCTGGTGTTTCTCCATGGCAGCATACTAAAAAAAAAGAAACAAAACAATAAGAAATCTAGAGCAACACCACACTATATTCATGGACTTTATTAACAAAAGTATAGTTTCATACATGTTTGTATGAGTTTTGTCAGACAACCTGAACTGCTCACAGCTCAGCAATGTAGAGACAGTGAGGCTATGTTCACAGTGGTTGATGTGTTTCCTGTGCCAGCAAGAATGCAATGGATCGGGAAAGCGGCACTGTACATTATCTGCACGTTGTGTCGTATACAGTGAAGCATACAGTCAATGAAAGGTATGCTTCACAGACACTGTTAACCACTCTGCGACTGCCTAACGCCAATTGGAGGCCTCAGAGTGGCTCCCCAGGACAGTCTAATGCCGAGTGGTGTCAAGTCCTGGGGGCTGAGATTAGCGGGGAATGTGCTCAGTACACTCTGTAAACAGCCAGCCAGCCGCAGTCAGTGCTGGCAGGCTGTAAATAAAAAAGTGATTGGAGAATGCTGTACGGAGGACAGCTCCGTCACTGAGCTGTCCCCAGGAGAGGCTCACAATCTGATCCCTCTCATAGGCTGATGCCTATGAGAGACACTCACAGGGATTGGATCTCGGGGGGGGGGGGGGGGGGATCAATTACAAAGAAAATAAACATTTTTATTACAACACCAAGATGTCGTCTATGTACCTGTGCCACACCAAAATATGGCACAGGTATACCGACAAGTCATCGTCCAAAAAAATATCATGCTCCCAGACCCCCGGGTACAGGTTTGCATACGACGGGGCACATGTCGTCCCCATCGCCGCGCCCTGCACCTGGAGTAACCTTTGGCCATCAAATGCAAAAATTTTATTATTTAACAAAAAATCCAATAGTTGTAACAGAAAAGAATTGTGCGCAGCATCCTGTACCCCCAATTCACAAAGGAAGTTGGCCACTGCCTGAACACCGGGACCATGGGGAATGCTGGAATAGAGCGACTCGACATCAAGGGAAACCAATAGAGTCCCAGCCGGGACTTGTATACCATCAAGGATACATAAAAGATGTGTAGTATCTTTGATATACGATGGGAGACCCTGCACATGCGGCTGCAAGTGTTTGTCCACATATATATTAGCCCTTTCAGTTAAAGAGCCCCTTCCCAATACAATCGGGCATCCAGGTGGATTTGTAAGGCGTTTGTGCACTTTTGGAAGTGCATAGAAAGTCGGTAGTACAGGGTCTTACACCTTCAGATACTGTGCAATATTCTCATCAATTATATTTTTCCTCAATGCAGTATCTATGATGAGAAAAAGTTTAGGTTGACAGTAGTCAACCCTCGATGCCGAGACCCTCGTATAGCACTCCCCTTGGTCCAGAAAGTCTAGGCACATGGCCCTGTAGTCTACAGTAGACATGATGACGACATTGCACCCCTTGTTGAAGGGCTTTACCTTCCAATCACGTCGTCTAGAAATTGTGCCCAGAGCCTCACACTTATCCTGCCCCAAATTCGACATTCCCTCATCTCCTATCTCAAGACTGGCAATATCTCTTTCCACAGCCCTGATGAAACAGCGTAGGCCCATGTTACTTGATATGGGTGGAAAAAGACTTGAACGATTATAAAATTGTTTATTAATCATAGTATACCTAGGATCCAGGGCAACAGGGGGTGCACCCCCACTAGCATCAGCATCATCCTCAAAATAAGCCTCACCATTTTCAGATAACAAAAAATTAAGATCTTCCAAAGCCTCCTAATCTTTTTGTGTCAAAGGGGGTAATGTTATCAAAGGTCTAGATACCACTCTATTACGCAACGTAGATTGGAAAAAAAGTTTTCTGCAAAACAAATGCAGATCAACGATAAATTCAAACCGATCGAGTTGTTGTGGTGGACAAAAACCTAGACCTCGTTCCAAAAGTCTCATGACCGCTTCAGGGATTATTTCACCTGTAAAGTTAATTAACCATCAAGCACCCGATGTTTCTACTGTAACAGGCACCAACAGGCTCTAAAAAAGAAGCAGCAGAAGATGACAATGGCAGGGCAGGTGCACCCCCAGTTGCCCCTACACTCTCCTCTGTTGCCTGAGTACATTTTGGTTTATTTTTCGCACTTTTTGGTGCTTTTTTAGGATTTTCTTTATCCTTATCCTGGAGGCGGGTAGGGTATCTTCGTCTAACTGTGCTATTGTTGTTACTTGAGGCTGAAGTGGCAGAAACGCTGCATTACGATGCCGCAGCCATTATATCCCAGCTATATTATAACGGTGGCAATGACAACTGAGTTCCGTGCGCTGATCAGGAGCTGAAATTGGCTCTGGACCATTTGATCACAGTGAGCCAATCACAGGGATGACAAAGTAAAAATAGAAAAAAAAAGCTCTGCTCCTTACGGGGCCAGAGCAGCGGCGTCCCCAAGAGGTTAATGATAATCAGGACTCCAGTTAAGAAAGCCAGACAAATAAAAGAGTACATTTGCCAAGCTGCCTGAAATGTTACTGTGAGGGCTGGGAGTCTGGGACCCACTACAGACGCTTTGCGGCAATGGCAAAACACCCGGGATGTGCTAAATTGTGGCTGTGCGATTTGGCTACTAGAACCACTGATACGATCGCTCTATGATTGCTCACAAAATGTTGCAAACAGGGTTTTGCGAACACTGGTAGTGGGACCACCCCCATAGGGATCCACTGGCATAGTGCTTTACAGATCAGCAAGTGCTGCCAAAGCACTCCTATTGGGTCCCAGCTCTTAAAGTGTGACATGATAAATATGGGTACATATAATACCAGGCTTACTTAGAGTCTGCCTGTATTATTTTTTTTCATTGCAAGGGTTACTAAACAAGTGTTTTTGAGTACTTGCAAATAAGGGCCCTTTTCCTCTATCTGCAATCCGGTTCAAAAAGTGGATAGCAGCCATGTTGCCAATCACGGTGCTTCTTTTCCACTAGGGTGCTTGGTTTTTCACCCAAACGCAATAAGCGGCATGCACAATTCTCAGTGTGATCGCATTTTGTTCCCGGCGGCTGCACAGCGCAATTGCAGCATGTGGAAAAAGCAGCTTGTACAATCGTAAACGCATTGTGATTGCGCTTGCAATTGCACTTACTAGTGGAGAAGGGCCCTCGAGCAGTCAAACTCCAGTTGAATGTTGAAGGAAAACCGCAGCTAGAGAAATAAGGGAATGTTTAAGAGCTAATTATTTACCTTTGTGGGAACCAGGGGCGTCGCTAGCCCTATTTTGGGGGCACGTGCCCCCAATCTGTCCTGGGGTGCCCCGGATCTCTTACCCAGGGGTGCCCGGCACTGCCTGCTGTCCCCTCTTGGCCGCCGCTGCCCCTCCCCCCCGGCTGTCCCCGCGGCCAGAGCGTCAGACCTCGATCAGCGGCGACCAGATAGAGCGGGCGCTAGGACCTAGCGTACACCGCTGATATGCGGAAGTGACATCACTTCCGCATATACAGCGTGGTGCGTCCGGCGCCCGCTCTATCTGGTCGGGTCGCCCGCTGATCGAGGTCTGCTGGCTGCGAGGTAAGGGGGGTCGCTGTCACTCACTACCTAACGGGGGGCGCCTGTCACTCACTAACGGGGGTCCCTGTCACTCACTATCTAAAGGGGGTCCCTGTCACTCACTATCTAAAGGGGGTCCCTGTCACTCACTATCTAAAGAGGGTCCCTGTCACTCACTATCTAAAGGGGGTCCCTGTCACTCACTATCTAAAGGGGGTCCCTGTCACTCACTAACGGGGGTCCCTGTCACTAACTATCTAATGGGGGTCCCTGTCACTCACTATCTAAAGGGGGTCCCTGTCACTCACTATCTAATGGGGGTCCCTGTCACTCACTATCTAAAGAGGGTCCCAGTCACTCACTATCTAAAGGGGGTCCCTGCCACTCACTATCTAACGGGGGTCCCTGTCGCTCACTATCTAACGGGGGTCCCTGTCGCTCACTATCTAATGGGGGTCCCTGTCGCTCACTATCTAACGGGGGTCCCTGTCACTATCTAACTGGGGTCCCTGTCACTCACTATCTTACTGGGGTCCCTGTCACTCACTAACTGGGGTCCATGTCACTCACTATCTAACTGGGGTCCCTGTCACTCACTATCTAACTGGGGTCCCTGTTACTCACTATCTAACTGGGGTCCCTGTCACTCACTATCTAACTGGTGTCCCTGTCACTCACTACCTAATAGGGGTCCCTGTCACTCACTATCTAACTGAAGGCGCCTGTCACTCACTATCTAATGGGGGTCCCTGTCACTCACTACCTAACCTGGGGGGCTACCATATTAAGGGGGCATTCTGCCTATTTAGGTGAAATGCTGTCTATTTATGTGCCTCATGACTGCTGAATTTGTCTTGTTGGGAGCCTCATGATTTGTTGGAGGCCTCATGATTGCTGAATTTGTCTTGTTGGGGGTTTCATGATTTGTTGGGGGCCTCATGATTGCTGAATTTGTCTTGTTGGGGGCCTCATGATTGCTGAATTTGTCTTGTTGGGGGCCTCACGATTGCTGAATTTATCATGTTGGGGGCCTCACGATTGCTGAATTTGTCATGTCGGGGGCCTCACAATTGCTGAATTTGTCATGTCGGGGGCCTCACCATTGCTGAATTTGTCATGTCGGGGGCCTCATGATTGCTGAATTTGTCATGTCGGGGGCCTCATGATTGCTGAATTTGTCTTGTTGGGGGTCACATGATTGCTAACTGCGAGACTATGGGAAAAGCTGAATCCTTATCATATGAGACAATAGCATTAAACCTACTTTTTTAGTTTTTTAAAACAGAAAATAAAACTGGGAGGTTCTAAAAAATTGAATACATTTTTCAGGAGTAGGATGGATGAAATTGTTTATTTTCACAGTTTATTTTCAACTTGGATTTTCCATAATGTTAATGTATGAGTTAAAACGTTTGTACAGTATTTAGTTTAAATTGCTGTTGCCACTTTGCGATAGATAAGTGACTTCTGGGTTGCAGTTTGGGCACTCGGCCACCAAAAGGTTCGCCACCACTGTCCTAATCTAATGTCCCACCATTGCTAGGTTCATGTAAATTTGTCCCCATCCATTACCACACCTACATTCTGGTCCATGGCCCACCCATTTTTCGGTGCGGCGCGATAAGCGCGCCGCATAACGTGATCCTCATATTTTTCGGCACGCTAGCTGCAGTCTGCTGAATTCTGCTGCCTACAGTATGTACAGTATACGCTGTTCTCTAGTGCCTGCACTGTGTGCTGATCTACCTCTAGTGTGTACAGTGTAAGGTGTTACTCTGTGCCTTTACTGATTGTTAACCAGCTATATTGTATGCTGATCCCTGCTACTTTCAGTATGTACAGTATTAGCTGTAAAGCCTGGTACACGCATACAATTTTGATTAGCCAATTTTAGCTCTGTTCATCAAATTCATTGTCTGTTGGCCCACTTACTGCACGGCGGTGGTAAAATTGGTCAGTGATTGACCAATCAAAATTGTATGTGCGTATACATCTTTGATCTATGCCTATACTGATTGTAAATTACTTAAATAAAGGACAGGGGGCTCCATCCAATATTTTGATGGGCAGGCCCGTTATCTGTAGCTTACACCGCTGCTAAGTTCATGTACATTTGGCCCCACCCATGGCCAAGCCCACTCACTTCATGGCCAAGCCCATTTTTTTCCATATACCTCTCCACCTAGTGCCCCCGATCTCCAAGGACCCTAGAAACGCCCCTGGTGGGAACTGAAAATGCTGAACACGATAGTTCTATGCCCTGAAACATGCCACATATTGTTTAAAGTAAATGTGTGCACTCAGTTATTTAATTTCTGTATCTTCCTGCAGTTCCTAAAATAAATCTAGACAAAAAAATCAGGTGTACATGTTTATTTCATGAAAACTAGCAGGGGAAAAAAAGATAAGAAACAGAGCACAGATAGAGCACAGGGAAAGATGATCACAAGGGAAAGGCCCAGAAATCCAAAGCAAAGTATAGATTACTGAACTGGAAACAATCTGGTGACAAATAACAAACAAGAGGATTTCCTGCTATTGCTGAATGTCTTATTCCTGTAATATTTTATATTTGGCATGATTCCGGTACGCTTGTGTTGCCGTGATAACCCGGAGAAGTCACTGTGCCGAAGCTCAATGTCTGTCAGATGAACACAGCAGATTACCACTGAGCATCCCCCATTGAAGTGTGCAGGGATAATATTGAGCTGACTGCTGGACATCTATGGGGAAGCCCCAATCCTGGAGTAAAATAACAAGTAAAAGCTTTACAAAAAAAAAGAAAAAGTGTTCTTTTCTTGCTTTTAGATGGTCTAGTGGAGCACAAAAAGCAATTGAAATGGAGTGCTCTATATGTAATGTATCTTACTGCAGTGTTTCTCAACATTTTATTGGTATGTACCCTTTTGAAAACCCTATACTTACCAAGTACCCCCTAGTATAGTAAACATTATCACAATTACCCCTTGACAAATGTATATTTAATCATAGTACATAATAATTGGTTCAAAATAATTTCCAAGCATTTACTATTTCTTTTAATTAGCTAAAACACCTAATTTGGTGTTTAAATAAGATTTATCATTTTCTAAAACTCTAAATTTGTTGTTCTTGGTTAAGTATATCAAGCCTCAGTACCCCCTGGAACCATCAGAAGTACCCCCTGGGGTACACGTACCACATGTTGAGAACCTAGGTCTTACTGCATGTTTAAAGTGAAACTCCACTGTCATTTAAAGAAACAATATAACATTCATCAGTGGTGCACAAGCGAATTCGGTATATTACCATTTCCACTTGCTACCACCTGTGACCTCCTAAAATGATCAGGAATTTCCAATCTAATTTCTTTGCAACCACGGCATGTTGGCAGCAGTGCTCTCTATGTAGAAAATATTGTAAACATTGCAGTGCAAACAACTTGAACATATTTTGGCTACAGCGCAAGACACTATCAAATGTAAGGCTTTGTTCACAGTAAAACCTGCATTGCATTCCCTATAAAAAACAGAAAAACAACACCATGGAATGAACAAGTCGCACTACACGTTATGCGAACTTTAGGTTGCATACAGTGAAGCATACAATGAAAAGTATGCTTTTACTGTAATGCACTGAATGCAGTATAGAGCCGCGTTATGCGGCTCTTGATGCGTCCGTGATGCGTAGTTTTTGACGCATACTATCGAACGAAAACGGCGCATGCGGCAAATAAAAAAAAAAAAACAGTACTGAGCATGTGCAAACATCTGAACGCAGCCACATACGAGTATTACGCACAGCATGCTGCACTTTCATAGAACGTGCAGCGTTACACTGTAACGCAACGTGGGCACTGTGAACAGCCCATTGATTTTTCAGTGCTGTGAGTTAGGCTGCGTTACAGGCTGCTGTAACATGCGCCTGAAACGTCACACTCTGAAAGCAGCCTTAAGGGAACCCCAAGGTGAGAGGGAAATGGAGGCTGCCATATTTATTTCCTTTTATTATTATTGATTTATAAAGTGCCAACATATTACGTGGTGCTGTACAAAGTAAGTAACGAACATGGGGTACATAATAATACAGACAATGGTGTAAACAATATACAAAATAAATAATTGGTGACAAAATACAAAACGATACAAAATACAGAATACAAAATACAGAAGTGGTAATGACAATGATAAAAGTAACATAATGAATACATTTATAATTATTTCCAAGACACAAAAGGGGGAGAGAGCCCTGCCCTAGCGAGCTTACAATCTAAAGGAATAGGGGGGGGGGGGGGACAAGAAGGTGGGGTGGTATACAATATACATGCAGAGGCAGTGTCTTAGGATATCTAATAGGAGTGCAGCTTGGCCTCAGGACAAAGGGGAAGTAGCCTAAGGTAGAGCATATGCTTTTCAGAACAAGTGTAAACAATGCCAGTTGCTTGGCAGCCCTGTTTATCTTCTGGCATACGTAATGTCTGAGTAAAAACCCTGGAACAAGCATACAGCTAATCCAGTAAAAGCTGAGTCAGCCGAGCCAGAGTACCTGATCTGCTGCATGCTTGTTCAGGGTCTATGGTAGAAAGTATTAGAGACACAGGATCAGGAGGAAAGCCAGACACCTGGTATTGTTTAAAAGGAAATAAAATATGGCAGCCTCCATATACCTCTCACCTTGGGCTCCCTTTAAGGAACCTCCATAAAGTTGAACCACTGTGAACTTAGCCTAAAGCGATACAATAAAATGATTTGATTTCACGACAAATCGATAAAAACGATCGGTTGTCTGGAAACATCAAAAGCTTTCTCCATACGAGCAAGAAATCCTATTTCCTGTATTTCCCATTTTTTTTAGATACATATCAATACTAGAGTACTAGATTTATCTGATCAATTTTTCTGAAAATTGAATGAGGTAGGGTAGGTTGTCAATTTCTTAAAAACCCAGGTAATTTTCTATAATTTTTTTTCCATAACTGGGGGAAAATTGAACGTACGTATGGGGTATATTGGTGAAATTTTATAAATGTTACAGTCAACCAGAAAAATTGATTGTAAACCTTGAATTGAAAAGAAATTAAAAATATTCTATGGTGTGTAAATACCTTCACACCATACAATCTTGGTTGTTCAAACTTGCCACTTTCATGTAGTATTAAAGCTTATCAAAACAATCATTTGAAAGTACTTTAAATCTATTGGCCCTTGCACTACATAGATGTGGTAAATCTATACAACCAAGATTGTATGGTGTGTGGAGAGCCGCTCAAAACATCTCTCATGTGTACTGGCACATTGCCATGAAAGGAGATTTCACACCAGAGCACTCTATACACATCCCGTTGTGACAGAATCGCGACACGATGGTGAGGAAAAGTGGCACTGGACGTTAGGAGTGCATTATGACGCATATAGTGCAGAATATTGCACATTGAAAGTATGCTCCACAGCCACTGTAAAAGCACCAATTGTCTAGTAATCCCATGAAACCTGTTGCGTTGCAAAGCTGATGCACCAATGTGAACGTACCATAGAAATAAAACACTATTTATAGTGACCCAGAGACAAGCGTTATTAAAGTCCCATAAGCACAGATGCGTCCCTCGCCATCCTCCCACGTGCCTCCCTTAATCCTCCCGTGATCAGCTCCTGGCATTCGCTCAGTCGGGCCCAGTCTGACTCAGGGCTGGTGCACACCAGAGTGGTTCTGGAGCATTTTAAAAAACGCTAGCTGTTTGAAAACTGCTTAAGTAATGTATTTCAATGGGTTGGTGCACACCAGAGTGGTTCGTTTTTTCCACAAACGCAAACTTGGGGGCTGCAGCATTTTTTAGATTTCTGAGGCATTTCTGCCTCAATGTTAAAGTATAGGAAAGTGGAAAACCGCTCTGAAAAACGCTAGATCAGAGCGGTTTTCCAGGCGTTTTTGTTACAGAAGCTGTTCAGTAACTGCTTTACTACTGTAACAATATATGAAATCTGCTACACAAAAACGCTCCAAAAAATGCTAGGCATGTTTAGAAAACCTCTCTAAACATGCCTAGAATCGCTCTGAAATCACTTTTCTGCTTGTGAGCTACTTTAAGGGCCCTTTTCCACCAGCGCAAAAATGCAAACCGCTAGCGATTTTACAATCGCTACGGTTTGCTTTTTAACATAGGAATCGCGGTAGGTCATTTCCACTACCGCGATTCATTTTTGCCAGGAACGCGAACGCGCGGCGGAGCGATATTTGCCGCGATTTTGCTATGCAGTGCATAGCATAGCAAAATCGCAGCCGCGAACGTCGGGGAATCGCCGGTAATTGCGATTCAGCAATCGCTAGCGTTCAGCGTGAACGCTAGCGATTGCTAGTGGAAAAGGGCCCTAAAGGGACACGGAGCAGTGCAGAAACTATGGAAAGATGCATATAATTTTAAAGCTCTCTTTCTCCTCTTTTCAATGATATATAAACCGCCACCCTACGCCTTTTAGTTTTCTCTATTTTCGCGATTGAAATTGCTGCAGCCGCGATGGGCTGTGGTTTAGGTGTCGCCAGAAAGAGGAGAAAGAGAGCTTTAAAATGATATACATCTTTCCACAGTTACATTGTATTACACAGGACGACTTTTTCTGCTAAATGGAGCTGCTGACTTTGAGAAAAACATAACAAGTTAAACATAACAAGTTAAAGTGATCTACCTATGTACAATTTTAGGAGCACACTTATATATATATACAGTGGAGGAAATAATTATTTGACCCCTCACTGATTTTGTAAGTTTGTCCAATGACAAAGAAATGAAAAGTCTCAGAACAGTATCATTTCAATGGTAGGTTTATTTTAACAGTGGCAGATAGCACATCAAAAGGAAAATCGAAAAAATAACCTTAAAGGGAAGGTCCAAGCAAAAAAAAAAAATGAGTTTCACTTACCTGGGGCTTCTACCAGCCCCATGTAGCCATCCTGTGCCCTTGTAGTCACTCACTGCTGCTCCAGTCCCCCGCTGGCAGCTTTCTGACCTCGGAGGTCAGGGCCACATTGCATACGTTTTTACGCACCTCAGCTAGTGCAGGAACAAAAATTTACGCGTTGCACCACTAACACGTAAAAATGTATGTGTTAATGTTTCTGCACTAGCGGGAATGTGTAAAAATGTACGCAATTCGGCCCTGACCTCCGAGGTCAGAAAGCTGCCAGCGGGGGACTGGAGCAGCAGTGAGTGGCTACGAGGGCACAGGATGGCTGCATGGGGCTGGTAGAAGCCCCAGGTAAGTGAAACTCATTTTTTTTTTTTTGCTTGGACCTTCCCTTTAAATAAAAGATAGCAACTGATTTGCATTCCATTGAGTGAAATAAGTTTTTGAACCCCTACCAACCATTAAGAGTTCTGGCTCCCACAGAGTAGTTAGACACTTCTACTCAATTAGTCACCCTCATTAAGGACACCTGTCTTAACTAGTCACCTGTATAAAAGACACCTGTCCACAGAATCAATCAATCAAGCAGACTCCAAACTCTCCAACATGGGAAAGACCAAAGAGCTGTCCAAGGATGTCAGAGACAAAATTGTAGACCTGCACAAGGCTGGAATGGGCTACAAAACCATTAGCAAGAAGCTGGGAGAGAAGGTGACAACTGTTGGTGCGATTGTTCGAAAATGGAAGGAGCACAAAATGACCATCAATCGACCTCGCTCTGGGGCTCCACGCAAAATCTCACCTCGTGGGGTGTCAATGGTTCTGAGAAAGGTGAAAAAGCATCCTAGAACTACACGGGAGGAGTTAGTGAATGACCTCAAATTAGCAGGGACCACAGTCACCAAGAAAACCATTGGAAACACATTACACCGCAATGTATTAAAATCCTGCAGGGCTCGCAAGGTCCCCCTGCTCAAGAAGGCACATGTGCAGGCCCGTCTGAAGTTTGCCAATGAACACCTGAATGATTCTGTGAGTGACTGGGAGAAGGTGCTGTGGTCTGATGAGACCAAAATAGAGCTCTTTGGCATTAACTCAACTCGCTGTGTTTGGAGGAAGAAAAATGCTGCCTATGACACCCAAAACACCGTCCCCACCGTCAAGCATGGGGGTGGAAACATTTTTGCTTTGGGGGTGTTTTTCTGCTAAGGGCGCAGGACAACCTAATCGCATTAATGGGAAAATGGACAGAGCCATGTATCGTGAAATCCTGAACGACAACCTCCTTCCCTCTGCCAGGAAACTGAAAATGGGTCGTGGATGGGTGTTCCAGCACGACAATGACCCAAAACATACAGCAAAGGTAACAAAGGAGTGGCTCAAGAAGAAGCACATTAAGGTCATGGAGTGGCCTAGTCAGTCTCTGGACCTTAATAGAGTTGGGCCGAACGGTTCGCCTGCAAACGGTTCCATGCGAACTTCCGTGGTTCGCGTTCGCGTCCCGCAGGCGAACCTTTACGGAAGTTCGGTTCGCCCCATAATGCACATGGAGGGTCAACTTTGACCCTCTACATCACAGTCAGCAGGCCCAGTGTAGCCAATTAGGCTACACTAGCCCCTGGAGCCCCACCCCCCTTATATAAGGCAGGCAGCGGCGGCCATTACGGTCACTCGTGTGCCTGCATTAGTGAGAGTAGGGCGAGCTGCTGCAGACTGTCTCTCATAGGAAAAGATTAGTTAGGCTTAGCTTGTTCATGGCTGCATACCTGTTCTGTGAAGTTGTGAACCCACCACTGCATACCTGTACTGTGAACCCACCACTGCATACCTGTTCAGTGAACCCAACACTGCATACCTGTTCTGTGAACCCACCACTGCATACCTGTACTGTGAACCCACCACTGCATACCTGTTCAGTGAACCCACCACTGCATACCTGTTCAGTGAACCCACCACTGCATACCTGTTCAGTGAACCTGCCACTGCATACCTGTTCTGTGAACCCACCACTGCATACCTGTTCAGTGAACCCACCACTGCATACCTGTACTGTGAACCCACCACTGCATACCTGTTCAGTGAACCCAACACTGCATACCTGTTCTGTGAACCCACCACTGCATACCTGTTCAGTGAACCCACCACTGCATACCTGTTCAGTGAACCCACCACTGCATACCTGTTCAGTGAACCCACCACTGCATACCTGTTCTGTGAACCCACCACTGCATCCCTGTTGTGTTCAGTGAACCTGCCACTGCATACCTGTTCTGTTCAGTGGACCCGCCACTGTATACCTGTTCAGTGAACCCGCCACTGCATACCTGTTGTGTTCAGTGAACCTGCCACTGCATACCTGTTCTGTAAACCCGCCACTGCATACCTGTTCTGTTCAGTGAACCCGCCACTGCATACCTGTTGTGTTCAGTGAACCCGCCACTGTATACCTGTACTGTTCAGTGAACCCGCCACTGCATACCTGTACTGTTCAGTGAACCCGCCACTGCATACCTGTTGTGTTCAGTGAACCCGCCACTGCATACCTGTTCTGTTCAGTGGACCCGCCACTGTATACCTGTTCTGTTCAGTGAACATGCCACTGTATACCTGTTCAGTGAACCCGCCACTGCATACCTGTTCTGTTCAGTGAACCTGCCACTGCATACCTGTTCTGTGAACCCGCCACTGTATACCTGTACTGTTCAGTGAACCCGCCACTGCATACCTGTTCTGTTCAGTGAACCCGCCACTGCATACCTGTTCTGTTCAGTGAACCCGCCACTGCATACCTGTTCTCGCCATGGTGCGCACCAGTCCAGCACGGCCGTCACTACACAAACAGCTGTTTGCGGTGCGTTACACGGTGAGTTTGGTGTGTCAGTGTGAAGCAGTACCTTAATTACACTACCTGATTGATGTATACACATGCAAGATGTTTTAAAGCACTTTAGGCCTGTCATTTAGCATTCAATGTGATTTCTGCCCTTAAAACGCTGCTTTGCGTCAAATCCAGATTTTTCCCGGGTACTTTTGGCGTGTATCCCACTCCGCCATGCCCCCCTCCAGGTGTTAGACCCCTTGAAACATCTTTTCCATCACTTTTGTGGCCAGCATAATTTTTTTTTTTTCAAAGTTCGCATCCCCATTGAAGTCTATTGCGGTTCGCGAACTTTAACACGAACCGAACGTTACGCGAAAGTTCGCGAACCCGGTTCGCGAACCTAAAATCGGAGGTTCGGCCCAACTCTAGACCTTAATCCAATAGAAAACCTATGGAGGGAGCTCAAGCTCAGAGTTGCACAGAGACAGCCTCGAAACCTTAGGGATTTAGAGATGATGTGCAAAGAGGAGTGGACCAACATTCCTCCTAAAATGTGTGCAAACTTGGTCATCAATTACAAGAAACGTTTGACCTCTGTGCTTGCAAACAAGGGTTTTTCCACTAAGTATTAAGTCTTTTATTGTTAGAGGGTTCAAAAACTTATTTCACTCAATGAAATGCAAATCAGTTGCTATCTTTTATTTAAGGTTATTTTTTTCGATTTTCCTTTTGATGTGCTATCTGCCACTGTTAAAATAAACCTACCATTGAAATGATACTGTTCTGAGACTTTTCATTTCTTTGTCATTGGACAAACTTACAAAATCAGTGAGGGGTCAAATAATTATTTCCTCCACTGTATATAGAACGTATATATAGAATGGAAAATGTAGTGGGGTCGGGATCTACCATGAAGTCCTTTGCGATCTACCGGTAGATCGTGATCTACCTTATGGCCAGTTGGGCACCCCTGTGCTAGAGTTATTTGGTGTGCACTGGCCCTCAGTGACATCAGCCGGGGTCTTCTGCGCTTGCCCAGAAGGTCCGCGCATGCACAGAATGCCCCCTGCTGACGTCACTGAGTCGAATACCGGAGCTGATTGCCGTTTAACGGAGGCACTCAGGAGGACGGCGAGGGACTCAGACGTGCTTATAGGGCTGGAGGAAGCCGCGGGTAAGTAAAAAATCTTTAATAATGCTCATCTTTGGTACACTTTAAGCTTGTTATAGAGAGCTATAGAACTATATAAAACGTAGCTTTTAATAAACAATGAAAACTTCAGGTACGGCCTGTATTGCCTATATGGTTTTATTAACATGTGAGATAAGAGGTAGAAATATGTCAGAACACCCTATTAGGATTGGTATAGCCTCAGTATTAGCAGGATGTTGTCTACCCCTTTAAATCACATAAAATTGAACGCATATTCATACACAACACCACCATCCACCTAGCCTGACATGTATTCTCTGTTTGACAACTACCATAGAAATAACACAGAGATATAAACTGCATCATTTTGCAATGCAATTATATTGTCCGCTGCGGTGGAACAGAAGGACGTAGTGTGAAAGAAGTCTTAGGCCCCGTTCACACTTGCGGTTTTGTCAAAACCGCACCGGATGTCCGGACCGCACCGGAGCCGGACCGGACCTGATCCGTACGGTTCCTATCCGGATCCGGTCCGGATCCGGTCCGTTTGCATCCGGTTTCCGTGCGGTGTGAACACGGTTGCGGTCCGGATCCGGTTTCTTAAGGAGATACCATCCTGTAAATACCTGGGGTCTGGGAGGTCAGCAGAAGGGTCTGGGGTCATTGTTGGAGACAGGTGGACGTGTGGAGACCATCCGTGGATACAGAGACTGCAGTTGGGACCATGGATCCAGGCATTTTTTACTCGTAAACCTGGGAATTCTCTCCTTCCTGTTGTTCGCCTCCTCGTTATCAGACATGTTGCTGCCAAAACGAGCTCCAGCATGAAATCGCTGCTGCCCCACTCTTTGAACGCTGGGCCCATGTGGTCCCCATCCAAAATGCATAGGAAGTGGGGTAGAACGTCCGGTTTTTGTAGCCAGTGTGTTGTGCGCTCTCCAGCTCTCATTGCTTTGTATTGGCCGGATGGTGCAGTCCGGCTCCGCTCCGGATACGGCTGCCGGAGGAGCCGGACCAAAAAATAGCGCATGTTGGAACGGACGCCGGAGTCCGGATCCGGTCCGGATCCGGTCCGGCTCCGGTCCGGCAGAACGGACGCATGTGAACGGACGCATAGGCTTTCATTGCTATTGCCGTGCGTCCGTTCCGTCCGTTCTGCAAGCGGTCCGGCTCCGGCACGGCGATTCCGGACGGCCACCGCTAATGTGAACCGACACTTAGGGATCTTTAAATATGGGGTTTTGAAAACCACAGTATACTGTACCTAAATATAACAGGCAAGCTCACCAAAACTTATCTTCAGGACTAACGTCCTTTTAAATGCTATGACCTGGCAGAAAGTCACTACTGCGGCTGCGTGTAGCGGCGAATGTTATTGTTATTATTTGTTTGGGAGTGCCAGGATCAGGCAGGCTGAGGAGGAGGAGGAAGCCTCAGTGGGATCCAGATGCTTCCCCCTCCTGAGGTAAGTTGCACTTTTTTTTAACGTTACTGAAAGTCACTACTGCAAAAAAAAAAAAAAAATCACATTATCGATCAGGAGCAGATCAGCCATGTTAGAAATTATCGTTTTGAGCCGTCGATCTGATGGGGAATTGCATGGTGTGTACCTAACATAAAATCAGCAACCACCATCCCATAATTTGCTGAGCTAGATACAGCTATTGTAGTTCCCTGTGCAAACTTTAGCAGAAACCCATCTGGCTGGTGCCCTCCTAGCAGGACTGTCTGCAGAGGTGGCCATAGAGACATTAGACTGTCACCCAAAACAATCATGAACAATAATGGGCTGCAGAGCTGTTATGTTTGTATGTGCTTCAGAGCAAATGTACAGACTAGGTTAGACCTATTCAGTGCATAAATGAATGTTTATCATGAAAGAGACACTTCTAGATGCATAGGACAGAAAAAACACAGATTGACACGTTTGTATTGGCTTGTCCCTAAATTCTAGCTGGCTAGATAAAAGGGTACGTTTTAGTCTATAAACCTTAATGACTTTCCAGCATCCCTGGAAATGATTTTGAAGTGTTGGCATAAATTGCACATATATGTACAGTAGATCCATCTGCCTGTGGGGCTGAGATCTTCAGAAATGAGATGGGGGGATGGTGAGACGAGGACCCTGAAGACAGAGGACCACTGTGTTTATGACGAGTGTAGGAAGCAGGCTCCTGCTGACGATCTTTGGAACAAGAGACCTTCTGTTCCCACGCAGGCCAGAGTCACAGTAGCCTTTTCAGAGAAAATGCATAAAAATACAGTACATGAGTCCTGCAGACACAGCATGGAGTTTTTGTTATTAAATGTACCCATAGACATAAGAGAAAGATCTGCAGCCCAGTCACTGTATTCATGGGGGAATCTATAAGGGACACAGAAAAAGGGGGCTATCATTGATCAACCATCATGACCATTATTGGCAGATATAGATTTTCACTAATATAATTCAATGCCATAAAAATAAGATCACAATCAAATGAACTGGTAATGGGTTTGGCTTCAGGCGTCTCATGCCCCTGAACGTCGCCTTAAGGGGCCCATACACTCAGCCGATTAACGGCCGATCGATCGAGATCGATTGATTGCAAATCATTTGCCGATTCGATTTCAATCAAACGGCCAGGGTGGAAAATCAAAATCGATCTGAAGAGATTGCTTATCAGTTTGCATTGGCCCCAATGCAAATTTGATGGCAAAAAAATGCCATCAGATCGATTTTCAATAGATTTCAAACTGAAATCTATTGGAAATCTGTTCCTAGTAAAAAAATGTTCCTAAACATAGATAAAAAATCTACCTGATAATCTATCTGCTGCTAATCTAACGAGTGTATGGCCACCTTTATTGTGTCTGCTCCCAGCACTATACCTGACTGACTCATCAGTCATTACTGTCTATTTCCATTGATTTCTGTGATTAGCCCACCGTACACAGATCCCTGGCATTTCTGAGCATAGAAAGGTGTGTGGCTGCAGCTCCCCAGCAGGCAGCGGGAGCTCACACTCCCTGCTATGAGCAGATGAGTGATGCTGGCAGGTAAGGTGTTAAGCGGCGGCAGCGTGTTTGCTGCGTGTCCCCATCCCCCGCCGCCCTTGTCGCTCTCTCGCACACGCACTCTATAGCCTTCGCACAATTGGATAGATAGGGGTTCCTCTCCTATTTCACTGCTTTCTGCACACTCAGGCGTCTCACCCTCCCCAGTCTCTTCCCTCCCATTTCTCCCCCCACCTTTGTGCTCCCTCCTCATCCCTCCCCCTGTTCTCCTCCCTTTCTCCTGAGCGCTGAGCTGTAGGACGGGAGAGGAGCGGAGGTGACTCAGGAGGACTTTGCAACTCTCATTACTGGCTGCTGAGGTGAGATCCCCACTGTTGTTCCCAGCAGTTGTTTCTTATGCAGTGTGCCCCCCACTCATTGTTGTCCATGTCCTGTATCATCATCCTTCTACTCTACACCTTACACCTTTGTATGTAGCTAAACTGCCTGCAGTGCCACCCATTACCCCCTGCCCATGCCTCTCTCTGCTTCCTCGTTAGCAGCCAGTCACCACTCTGTAGTTATCCTCCTTTGTATTATAATGCAGGTGCTTTTCCTGTCACAGTCCCTGCCATACATTGGTTGGTCTCTGCCCTCACTGATGGACTTTGTTGTGCTTTCCTGCAGGTGCCAGCAGCCAGGCTTGGTGAGGACACTTCAGCTGTTGTGGAAACTCCCTACAAAGTGGCATGTGAGTGATTGGCTCAGGAGGCGCAATGCCAGTAAGTGATTTGTGTTGTGCAGACGTCATGTGTTTTGTTTCGAGAGACCTTGCAAAAGGGATTTGGTTTATTCTCCTGACTTGGTGTATTTGTTGACTTAGTTGTGGGTGGGGAAGTCTCATATATTGCCAGCAAGCTAGATGAAGTCATGCAGCGTGAATACAGCCATAGAACATGTGGGCTAATGATAATCCACTGGGAGGCTCAGATACATGGTTTCCTTTTTCATATTTCACTGCTCATTTGCTGGTGCCAACCACTCACAGTCATCTGTGCAGCTGGCCACAGAGATCTACACTTAACACTAGGCTGGCCTTATACGTATGCCTTTTTTTCTTGCCAGTTCTATCACTTTTTGATTGATTTTTACCAGTTCATGGATTAAAAGGTTGATCGGCTCGAATGAAAATTTCAAAGTGGGCGAGGTGGAAGTCAACTGGAGATTTATGGCTGCATAGGGTTATACTACACTGAGCAGCACAATGCAAGCTAGTTCTAATCATTATTGATCAGCGTTCAGCTGAAATATGCTCAGGATTGAATAGAGGAAGTAAGTCAGTAATGCCTGAACGGTTTTCAGTGGTGGAGTTATTGATTAACTGCTGCTGTATGTGTTGATATGGACCTTTACCAAGCATTTAAAAGCGGTTGCAGGGTCTGTGCCAACTTGTTACCCCTGAGATGCTGCACGTAACAGTTTTGCATCCGAGCAGTACATGCACAGTGTGCTGTTAATACACAACCGCCAAGTCCAGACACCTGTGTGTACACTTTTACTTGGTTCCATGTGCATTTTTGGTGAAAAATAACTGCTGAGGGAGCACCCTTGCCCTAGCGTTTTCGTGTGCGATTCTTTGGTGTTTGGTGCTCTGCGATAATGCAGAAAGCTGTCAGATTTTATATAGTTGGAAAAAACACCAATGAACACAAATAAAGGGCAGTTTTCAAGTGGGCCATTGACTTCAATGGCCAGTGCAGCAGTGCGCATTTTTACTTATATAGCAAACTGCGCACAATTCAAATAAGTGTGCTTTCTTTCTTAAGATGTGTACACTACACACACTCTACAAAATTTGCCCCAATCAAACAATCTACTACTGGAGACAAAAACATACGATGAGTTATTCACGTATTGTTAATGACCAACTCATGTAAATACTGCGAGTGCATTTTGTACAACAATGTTGTGTAAACGACACAGTACACACACAGCCAACTGCAGGATATCTGTCCAATAGTCATGTGAGTTGATCCCCCTGATGGATCAGGCAAAATGTTGTCATTAGGTTACATTTTCTTACACAATTTTTCATCAAAATCTGTAGTTTGCCAGACGTTTCAAATGACTTTTGTTGAGCATTTGTATGAGGGTTTAGTCACTGCATAATTCACTTATGTAAATGAGCCTTTTTTAAGATTACATTGTTTGTATACATACGGTAGATTAAAGTCCACTCACTCCACAATCTTCTGTTAAGGTGGCCATATATCTGTAGATTTTGCAGCCGATCAACCATCCAATTCGATAATTATTATCAAATCAGATGAAAACCGGTCCCACCAAAAGAATGCACAATCGACAATTCGACAAATTATGTGCCAAAATTGGTCGCGTGTATCGATCTGAGATGCTGGAAAATCTCAGTCTGGCATGCCCGACCAGGCGTGTGACTGTAACGGCGTGCATTAATCACCTCTCCGATCAGATTCGATCAAAGAAAGATCTGTCTATTGGTCAAACGGCCACCTAAATTGCTTTCTGTATGGGTACCTTTAGCTACTGTGATTTAATTGTTCTGAACCATAAAGAATTTGTGGGCCTTGTGGAATGTCATTCACATCGGCAGAAGAGATTTATAACTTATTATAGGGAACTGAAACATGTTTGTACATATCTTTATTTAGGACTGGAATCGGGAAGAATGTGTTTTCTATATACCTAGCTGTATGTTTTCACCACAAACAGAAGGATGTGCTATTTAGCCAACATGAAAAGCAGACAATCAGCCCCTCATCCTGGTAGTGTGTGAAGTGAGGAGCAGGGCTGATGTGTTCTGTTTGAGGATGAAAGTCAGGATTTGTGTTGTCACTAGTGGGTGGAAGTGCATTATTGTGATGCTAAACAGTTTCTTCAGTTAGGGTTGATTAGTTCGGATTTTCCCTTGCTGTGAACGTTTCCTGCCTCACACTTTGTCTGCTATTCCACAAACATGACTGTATGTGGAAGTTCTGGATGGTGTAGAATTAATTGGGAAGTGTCATTTATTAGCGGGGGTGTGGTGCAGATCAGGACAGGTCTGTTCAGTAGGAGAGGGTTTTAGCTGTTATTATGGCAGGAATTAATGGCTTGTGGTTACTAGTTCATGCAGCAGTTATAGGACGGTGCTTGTTTAGTAGAAGTTGTGACAGAAGGGTGTGCAGCAAAAGACTTTCACTGTATTCGGAAATGTAAACAAAAGTAAGCTGTGTGCGGCTTTTTTTTTTTTTTTTTTTGACTTGTTAAAGCGGACTTGAACTCAGAATGTCCTCTCTGCTCTAAAAGATAAGCAACAGCCTAATAACCTTTAAAGAAAACACATTCCTTTGTTTCAGCTGATACAAATCCTGCAATAAATCTGGAGAGTTTCTACTTCCTGCTTTCATGGAAGCAGACAATCAGACATATCATACAGATATATTTAATAATTGAACATTATGATCTCACTGGGATTCTAGCTGAAAATTGTGAGATTTTAGTGCCACTAATTGCAAAAAAAAAAAAAGGAAAAGCACTGCAAGTGGGCCTGGGCCTTTAGATTTGGGTTTGTACGCACCTTAAAGCCTCATACACATGCTAGATGAAACTTGGCCAGTGACTGCCTTTGCCGAGAATCTATTGTATGAACAGCAGCGCCGACCCACCTCGGCCCCCGGCCAGTGATCCACCTGCCAGATCACTTCAACCAACCAAAGCCTGAGAACAGTGCTCTCCCCACTCACCCAGCCCACCACGTGATATCACTACGGCTCTGCTCTGTCGGTCTCCTGCCCTCATCCCCACATAGTGACAGAACACATCGCTATCCTTCAGGCTAGTGACGTGCCTGTACAGGCTTAGCAGAGGAGGCAGGGAGTTACGACAGCACAACAGGTGAGATTTTCTAGTGCACGAGCACCGAGGGGGGCATTTACACTTGCGGGGTGGCCAGGCAGGTGGCGGAGTCGGTGTTGCTAGGCTGGCTTCTAATAAATTTCATGCTTGAGGCCCTGAACCCACTATAAATCGCTATCGCAATCGCCAGCGTTTTTAATGAGCGTTTTCAGTCGATTTTTAAAAAGTGTAAGCTTTTTGCCAGCGATTGTGTATCAATTTGCGATTAGGGATCTTAATTCTGATTGGTCCTTTCAATTCATTTTCATTTTTTTACAGTGTGCAGTAATGTAAAAATGCTAGCAAAATCGCTCTGTGTAGGTTTTGACGAGCGATTACACCAGCGTTTATATACTTTACATTGCAGAAACGCTAACGCTAAAAATGCTGCATGTCCTGCGTTTGCAATTTTGGTAATCGCAATAGCTTCAGTGGAATTTGGCCCATCCATTAACATTAACTGAGAGTTTAGGGAAATCGCTAGTGTTTTGAAAACCTCCCTCAAAAAACCGCTCTAGTGGGTTCCAGCAATGAATCTATTGGGATTCGGCCTGCGGTGTATGGGCAGTCAACAGATCTCTCTCGGATCAGATTCAATCAGAGATTAATCTGTCTGTTAGGCCTAGTGCACACCAGAGCGGTTCGGCTGCGGTTTGCGATCCGCTTGCGGGTGGGGATCCGCTAGGGTAATGTATTTCAATGGGCTGGTGCACACCAGAGCGGGAGGCGTTTTGCAGAAACACATACTCCCGGGCTGCTGCAGATTTTGGATTGCGGAGGCGTTTCTGCCTCAATGTTAAGTATAGGAAAACCGGAAACCGCTCTGAAAAACGGCACTGCAGAGTGGTTTGCCAGGCGTTTTTGTTACAGTAGCTGTTCAGTAACAGCTTTACTGTAACAATAAATGAAATCTACTACATCAAAACCGCTACACAAAACCGCAAAACGCTAGCTGAAACTCTGCAGAAAAAGAAGAAAAAGCGTTTCAAAATCTGCTAGCATTTTGCGGATCTGCTAGCGGTTTTTGGTGTGCACCAGGCCTTAGTTGGTCTGTCCATACATCACTAGATATGGGCATCTTAAGACTTTTCTGCAGCCCTATAGTCTTGTTTTGTTAGTGTAGATAGAGTAAAGTATCCGGGCCCCAACTGCAGCAGATAATGCTTCACATCCTTTAATTCATCCCCAACAATACTGACATACAGGTAGTGCAGTGTTCTACCCAGAATTATTTTCCAGCCAGGTGGCATGAAAAAGTAGCCGGGTAGGGCGCAATGAGAAAATTCAGGGCTAGCGCTTCTCTGCACAACTCTGCTTTCAGCATAGGAGAAGGTGAGCAAATGACAGCCGGGTGCTCACCAAAACTAGCCGGGTGGAGTGCCCGGCTAAAAGATCCTGGGGAGAACACTGTAGTGGAGGCCTTACAGCCGTTTCACTGGATTAACCTGCTTCCTCAGAGGCAACCATTATTTTGTATTTAAAGCATAAAATCTACCCTTAAACGTTTGACTATATCAAGTACGTAGAAACAGATCTGCTAAACAGCTGTGGGCTCCATAAAAGTCCGCTTTATTACAAAGACATAAAAGCACGAGTCTCACATGGGACCAATGCTTTTTATGTATTTGAAGTGAAGCGGGCTTTTATGGATCACACAGCTGTGTAGCGGATCCGTATCTTGTTGCATTTGTGGCTGCGGGACTGAGCTCCGGGACTGAACGGCAGCTTTGTACATTTATATCAGGTATAGGAATGTAGTTTTCTAAATGCTTTTCAGCTCCCATACAGACAAAATTGGTTAAACTTCTTTTATTTGTTCCCTGAACCCAGAAGTGTGTGTTAATGTGCATACACATAATGATTGTCACCCACCAAGGCATTTTTGCTGATAGTGCATTGGTTTATGGGAAATCTCGTACTGAAAATTTCCCATAAACCAATGGGCTACCGGGAAAAAAAACGCCATACTGCTTTTCTCAGTGGAGGCAGGGTTTTAGTTTGGAGGACAGTGAGGATAGGAACCAGGCTAGCCTAAATATATGCATTTATGGCGCAACTTCTATAATATGCCTAACTGAATTAGCTCAGATTTAGTTGTGTCCTTAGGTTACCTTCAAGTGATCTTTCAAAGCACATTATGATTTTCTTATAGCTTTCTAAAGCCTCCCATACACTGGTTGATATTTAGGGCACATATGATCTGCCTGGCAATCTTTTTAGTGCCAGCAAACTTGCAGTGAATTTTGTGTAATTTATGGATCAATAGAATGATGGCAAGTAGGAGTAATCTGTACATATCCTATATCGGCAGATTATAGCATTTTGTACTGTGCAAAGCCTCACATAGTAGCAGGGAAGCAGCATGATAAATATTTAAAATGAGATTTCTGTACAAGTGTGATATAGACTGGCGGATGCTGTGTTGCTCTGGTTGCTACTTGCCGGTGGATAGTCCAGTCCTGGAGTTTCTCTCCGCATGTGCAGCTGCCAAGAGCTTTGAATTTTTCCGAGTTCATGTAAATCTAAAGTTTCCATAGTCACATATACACCTGTGACAAGACTATGACACAGCACCAAAGTGCCGACATATTTTAATCCATCACATGTGAATGAAATGTTACCTTATTTAATTTATTTAGATCATATTTGACAGCATGACAAACAAAGTTCAGAATGCTCTGAAAGCTTACATGTGTTACGTCCGCTGGTGAGTTCGGCGCAGGGCGAGCCGAATGACGGCTCTCCCTGCTACCACTATACTCCCCAGCGGCGTTAAAGATCACCTCCAGCCAAAAAAAGGTCTGAATGGCAATACATATATGTAGTTTAGGCACTGTGTACAGTTAGATTAACATATAGTTTACATCTGATACATCATATTGGATAGAACAGACTCACATTTATATCTGTAAGTAGCACTTCCTTATTCCTCCTGAAGCTGAAAGCATTGTGCCCCCCTCCAGGGGCGCCTCTAGCCATTTTGTCACTCCAGGCGAGAAAACCTGTGGCGCCCCCGTGTGGTGCCCCCTCATGAAAATAATCGTAATGCGGCAATCTTTCACCAGAAAATAATTGTAAAGCAGCAATGTTTCACCATAAAATAATCGTAATGCGGCAATCTTTCACCAGAAATCATAATGTGGCCAGTGTTTCACCATAAAATAATCGTAATGTGGCCAGTGTTTCACCATAAAATAATTGTAATTTGGCCAGTGTTTCGCCATAAAATAATCGTAATGTGGCCAGCGTTTCACCATAAAATAATCGTAATGTGGCCAGCGTTTCATGATAAAATAATCGTAACGTGGCCAGCGTTTCACAATAAAATAATCGTAATGTGGCCAGCAATTCACCATAAAATAATTTTAATGTGGCCAGCGTTTCACCTTAAAATAATCATAATGTGGCCAGCGTTTCACCAAAAACGAATGTTCACCTATAAAGAATAAAGCATTTACTCACCTGCAGAAGAGTCCTCTCCCTGGGCGCAGCTTCCCCCGATGATCTTCCTGCAGCAGCACAGCCAGCCTGCGAAAGTCCCGCGCTGACAGGCAGAGAGCAGGGCTACGGGAAGATGGCGCCCGAAGCCCTGTACTGGAGACACAAATAGTCTCCAGTGTAGGGCTTCGGGCGCCATCTTCCCGTAGCCCTGCTCTGCCTGCCAGAAGACTCTGCAGGCTGGAGCGGTGAGCTGCAGGGATGATCTGGCGCAGCGTCTATTAGACGCCGCCTCTAGTTCACCACGCGTGTCCCACAGTCTGGAGGGGGAAGGTGAGCACGTCCCCCCCCCCCCCCCGCACCCCCCACCCTCACCCGGCACTCCAGGCGACCGCTTGTCCTTGCCTGGTGGCTGAAACGCCACTGGCCACCTCTTCAGCCTGGTTAACTCCCCTGTCTGTCTGCTATAATTCTTATTTCAGATGTCTGTCTGCCTAGATTAGATCACATGAACATGAGGGGTGGAGTTATGACATCAATCCCCCAGCATCCTTTGCACCTGTGGTTTGGAAATAAAAAAGAAATGCCAGGGCCCAATTTCACACTGGGGGCGGGGATTTCAAGACCATATGTGGAATACAGACCCCGGGGGTGTGAAAACCATACTTTATCATGTGTAAGTTTATATATCTTGGCAACTTATTAGGTTTAAACCAAACTCTAATTTGTAATTTAGGTACTCTTTAAATACTGTTCCCTCTCCGAGTTGTAGAAACTCGGAGGGAGGTGTAATTCAGGGTCTGGCGATCCAGATCCCCAAATTACTCTTGTGCGGAGGGCGCAGCACGGCATTGCTGCTATGATGGCGCTCAGCTCTGGCACTCAGTGCTGTGCGCCAAAGTTACCTGCTTTGCTCTGAGACCCCCTCAGTATGTCACTCCCAGGTGCCGGACCCAGTATGCCAGGCAGACCTCAGTGGAAGAGAAAGGGAGTGATCCGCAGACTTCTGTGAAGCATAAAAGCCGGTACTTTATTGATGATGGACAGACACAAGAAACAAAATCATCCACAGGATCAACTGACGTATATCAGGCTTACAAAACGCTTTTAAGGCCTGTACCCACTATGCAATATTAAGATGATTTTTGGAGTGACGAGCTATCATTGCCGCAATCTCGCGATGTGGGTACGGGCGCGTGATTATGCAAACAACGACTGGTGACTCTATAAAAACCATCATGGTGGATCAGATCTTTAAGTTTCCCAACAACTTTATGAAGTACTGCGATCGCTTGACTTCCCGTTCACGCCCGTTGTCTGCCGACACGTGAAGTCGGGTGTACCTGCCAGCAGGAAGACGGATCGGGGAACACTCGTTGTTGGGGGACGTCGCTGAGATCCATCTTCCTGCGTCGTCAGGTGAGTATGCAGCTTTAGTCATAGCTGCCTATTGGACAAAAAATCTTCTAACCAATCCGATCAGATTGAAGGGATTGATCCAAAAATTGGATCAACTTCATTAATCTGATCAGATTGGTTAGGAGATTTGTGTATATTAGTGGTCCCAAACAATCATTTCCGATCGTTCATACATGATCGTTCGGCAGATTGTATCATTAATGGCCACCTTTAGCCTCAGGGATAGTGAGGCGACAGTACAGCACTTTGGCCCAAACTGTTACCTGAAAGGTGACAGTCCCCCTATGTGTGTACGAGGTCTTAAACTGATAGCATGCTTCCGGATTGTGGATCACAACTGGAGCAAAGATTAAAGAACATCTGTAGTGAAAGGTATATGGAGGCTGCCATATTTACTTTCTTTTAAGGAATACTAGTTGCCTGGCTTCCCTCTCTCTAATACTTTTTGCCATAGATCCTGAACAAGCATGCAGCAAATCAGGTGTTTCTGACATTATTGTCAGATCTGACAAGATTAGCTTCATGCTTTTTTTGGGTCTAATTTAGACATGACTGCAGACAAATAGAGAAGCAGAGCTGCCAGGCAACTGGTATTGTTTCAAAGCAACAAAATATGGCATCCTCCATATACCTCTCACTACAGTTGTCCTTTAAGCCAACCCAGAACTGAAAGAGAACCATACAAATGCCATGCAGACAGTGTATTTGGTGGAGGCCAAACACAGCGCAGGAAAGCCATTTGTCTTTATCACTTTGTTAATGTTATGGCTTAATATAGTGATTGTAAAAAGTAATGATAAAGTTGTGTCCAGGCACTACTTGGGAGCATTTTAGGAGCACTGTTTCATGTTACATAGCTGGCAGTGTGTGAGGCTGAAGATGTAGAGTCTTAGTAGGTTTGTTTTATAATTATGGATTGGAATCTAAAATGCATCCACCCAGTCTATTCTGGGAAAATGATGCACTGGGGTTAGCAAATGTGGTCTCATCTGCTTTATTTTAATGTTGTAATGTAAGACTGCCGTCCAGCTTTTTCCGGATCAAATCATAGTGAAAGAAAGAAAATGACATGTCTTCCTACAGACCATATAATCGCAGAGCAATACTTAAGCCCTGGTTCATCCTCCTGCATTTGTCTTTGTTAGTAAAGGTGAACAGGAGACTATGGCATTACATTTACAATTTCCTTAGGTGATGAAGCTGTTTCGAAGAATTCCCCTTGGAAAAGTGAGTCACATGTTCCAGAAATCCCTCAAGAATTCATAGAGCTGGCAGCAGAGTGGGTGTTGCGCCGATAGTAAACAGCTTTTTCACTTTTTAGCTTCTCCTTGTTCTGCTGAGAGACTAACTCTTTGTGGCCAGCTTGGCAGCTCAGCAGATTCATTTTATTATGAGGCTTTTCTGTGGCTTCAGTACTGGCCACAAAGAGCTGATCTCTGACCAGCAGTGGAAGGAGGTATTTGACATCAGGTGATCTGTGCTCATAGGGAGAGACTGGCTATTACCTGCCAGCAGCTTCTTTCTGATTATCCCATGTGGGTTATGACAGGACAGTGAGAGGCTTCTGGACAGCTGTATGCTCAGGAAAATCTTAGCAGTAAGAGAAGCTACAGGAGCCAGCCATCAAGGGGCTTTCAGTATATTTATTGTAAATAAAACTGTTTTTCACTGCATAAAACACTGTTCTTTGCTATTTAGTGTAAATTTACCCTCAGATTTCTTCCCTGTCAATAGCAGTCTCTATTGAGTTCCTTGTGTTCAGCATAGCTACCAAAATGACTTTGCAATCCATGAGTAATAAGATATTTCTAATGTAGTGTAAAATTAAAGTGGCAATTGTTGTCATCCACTAGGATGGAACTCTGTCTTGCAGGTGACACTGTGGGTCCCCAGTGCTTTACATACGTGTCACTAGGCATCATGTTCTGTGCCTTTGAAGAAGGGACAACAGCAGTGGCAACAACAAAGCGACTTTTGCAGGCGGGTTAGAAGTGGACTGCTGAATCATAAAGTGATCTCGGGGGACACCTGTACACATTAGATTCTCATCTAAAGCTGGCCACACTGGCTATGAAAAGTCTAGCATGTGTACAAGACTTTAAGCTGGCCATTGAGGGGTCAGTTAGGGCCCAATATACAAAACTAATAAATCTAGACCCAGTTGTAATTTGATCGGATAGTGGTCAATTTCTACCTTACAGGGTTAAGTTTTATAGACTTATGGAGAAATCTGTTGAGCATTGGCTGAAACGCAATCGTTGTAGAGCTCAATGTAATACAAGGCTATGAGCCATCAATCCCCACCACTTCTACCCTGCTCCCCTCACGCAGACCTTTTCCAGCATGTCCGATCAGACTTTTCAGTGTTCTCCCCAGACTCTTTTAGCTGGGTGCTCCACCCGGCTAGTTTTATGCTGGGCATACATGGTTCGTTTATTCTTATCAATCGAGCCACTGATGGCTTGATTGATAATATCCGAAATGTCCGATCACCGCGGCGGATCGATTCTGCGCTTGATACCCGCGGGCAGACAATAGAAAAAAAACGAGCGGCAGATAAGAAGCGTCTGCGGGGCCGAGCGGGAATCGATCCATGCGCCCGAGCGGGGATGCGCCGGCATCGAGCCAGCAGCTTGATTCCGGCGCATAACCGCACAGTGTATGCCCAGCATAAAGCTCTGTACACACGTGTGACTGATGTCACCCCATTGGGGATTGGGACATGATCCCACCCAACAATGGTCCAGAGGACAGTGTGGGAAATCTCTACAGGATCCAGAGACTTCCCTCTCCTTAGGTAAGTATTTAACCTCTTATACACCTTAAAGCTGGCCATACACTATTATCACTGAATTTTGTTTTCAAATCAAATATAATGATCGATAGTAAGGGCTAAAATCGATCAAAGGATAGATCTGCAATTTTGTTTTTTAGTCAATTGTAAAATAATTGATGATAACATCCATTGTAATATTGGTTAATATTTAGAATGTAATGTGGATGGAAAAGAGAAAATGGATTGACAGCTTAGTGTATGGACAGCGTGTTTCCAGTGACATGTTTTTATACTGATATCTGTAAGTTGCCCAGCTGTTGTCTTGGTTGCCTGCACATGACTCCCTAAGTGGCACAAGTGCAGTGTGAAATAGATACTGTAACCACGAAGACAGCTGCCCTGTGTTTTATATTAGAGCTGGGGGCCATGGCCTGTAATTGTAGTACTCTCTGAGAGATGTGTGCACAGCAGGGATTGTGATATTCATAGAGGAGCCTGCTTTGGGGCTGATCTGGAGCTGCTGTGGTCACATATAATGCACAGGCTGCAGTCTAAGTGACGATATAAGAGGTGATTAAAACAAGAATCTCAGCTGTCTATCTCATTTTCAGAATCTAGGAGTCGCCTGTCGCTGTAGCCCTTCAGCCGGTTAATTCTGGGCACTGACTTGGGCACAGTGCTTCCTTTCTCTTTATTCTGTATCAGGGATGATGTCACCGCCACATGTTCTGCTCTCTTAAAGAGACAGACGCCTTCTGCATAATGGGCGAGAATCACGGCAGGGTGAGGAGGAGGATTTCATGAAATAGCTATTGCATTTATCGTAAGAAAGGAATATTGAAATGGTTGCTGAATGAATAGAGGAATAACAGCAGTCTTTGATGTACAGCTGTTCTTCCCTAGCCTTGTGTGGAGGTCTCTCATGCTGCGTGTTGAGGAGTTGATATCTGAGGACCGAAGCTTCTTTTCACATTTAGTATCTGCATTCTGAAGTACTTATTGTTTGTGACCTGCAGGAATCTCTGCTCTGCTATACTCAGCACCAAGGTGTATGCATGTATTCCGAAGTGAGGTGTGTGTTACCAATGCAAAGCTGTGTGCGTCTGATCTGCCAGTGCAGAATGCATTGCATACTAGTTGTAGGTAGGACATGTTCACAGGCATTGCTAGTGAAAAGCTTTCCTGCTGGAAGTAGGGCTGAGCCGGGCTTGCATTGGTTCTGCTTTATCTCTGTGTTGTCGTTTACACCTATAATTCGTGGATTTCCCATTAGCTTGTGATTTTGTGGCTGCATTATTGAATTTGTACTCATTGTATTATATCATTACGGACTATCTGTTGTGACAGTAGTAGCTAGCCACACTGCTGAGATAGGGGACCTGGGAAATCCATGAGGTCATTGTCACTCAGTAGTGTGTATGTGAGTAGCCACACTGCTGAGATAGGGGACCTGGGAAATCCCTAAGGTCATTGTCACTCAGTAGTGTGTATGTGAGTAGCCACACTGCTGAGATAGGGGACCTGGGAAATCCATGAGGTCATTGTCACTCAGTAGTGTGTATGTGAGTAGCCACACTGCTGAGATAGGGGACCTGGGAAATCCATGAGGTCATTGTCACTCAGTAGTGTGTATGTGAGTAGCCACACTGCTGAGATAGGGGACCTGGGAAATCCCTAAGGTCATTGTCACTCAGTAGTGTGTATGTGAGTAGCCACACTGCTGAGATAGGGGACCTGGGAAATCCGTGAGGTCATTGTCACTCAGTAGTGTGTATGTGAGTAGCCACACTGCTGAGATAGGGGACCTGGGAAATCCCTAAGGTCATTGTCACTCAGTAGTGTGTATGTGAGTAGCCACACTGCTGAGATAGGGGACCTGGGAAATCCGTGAGGTCATTGTCACTCAGTAGTGTGTATGTGAGTAGCCACACTGCTGAGATAGGGGACCTGGGAAATCCCTAAGGTCATTGTCACTCAGTAGTGTGTATGTGAGTAGCCACACTGCTGAGATAGGGGACCTGGGAAATCCGTGAGGTCATTGTCACTCAGTAGTGTGTATGTGAGTAGCCACACTGCTGAGATAGGGGACCTGGGAAATCCCTAAGGTCATTGTCACTCAGTAGTGTGTATGTGAGTAGCCACACTGCTGAGATAGGGGACCTGGGAAATCCGTGAGGTCATTGTCACTCAGTAGTGTGTATGTGAGTAGCCACACTGCTGAGATAGGGGACCTGGGAAATCCCTAAGGTCATTGTCACTCAGTAGTGTGTATGTGAGTAGCCACACTGCTGAGATAGGGGACCTGGGAAATCCGTGAGGTCATTGTCACTCAGTAGTGTGTATGTGAGTAGCCACACTGCTGAGATAGGGGACCTGGGAAATCCCTAAGGTCATTGTCACTCAGTAGTGTGTATGTGAGTAGCCACACTGCTGAGATAGGGGACCTGGGAAATCCGTGAGGTCATTGTCACTCAGTAGTGTGTATGTGAGTAGCCACACTGCTGAGATAGGGGACCTGGGAAATCCCTAAGGTCATTGTCACTCAGTAGTGTGTATGTGAGTAGCCACACTGCTGAGATAGGGGACCTGGGAAATCCGTGAGGTCATTGTCACTCAGTAGTGTGTATGTGAGTAGCCACACTGCTGAGATAGGGGACCTGGGAAATCCCTAAGGTCATTGTCACTCAGTAGTGTGTATGTGAGTAGCCACACTGCTGAGATAGGGGACCTGGGAAATCCGTGAGGTCATTGTCACTCAGTAGTGTGTATGTGAGTAGCCACACTGCTGAGATAGGGGACCTGGGAAATCCCTAAGGTCATTGTCACTCAGCTGATTGTTACATAGTTATTTTGGTTGAAAAAAGACATACGTCCATCGAGTTCAACCAGAGAACAAAGTACAACACCAGCCTACTCCCTCACATATCCCTGTTGTCTGCATGATGCTTCCTAAACTGCCAAGTGTCTTTTGGGATAAGCTCGGTCACCAACACTGCAGATATTGTTTTTCAGTCAGGTTCAATTTCTGAAATATTTTTAGGTTTTCTAACTTATATTTTGTTATTTCTTGTGTTTCTGCTTATAACTTTGTTGTACAAATACATTCGTAAGATAGGCAGCACCCATGCTAATCTGCTGATGATCTCATAAAAAGGCACACCAATAGTTCTCTACCTAGAGGCAGCTTTTATAGGCTATATTCATAGTTTCGTCACCCAAAACGATAATTTTTTGGCTGATTGACTGTACAGCTAACTGTTGAATCTTTTTGGCTATTAGCTACTTACTGTAGTTGACAGTAGGAGACCCCCTTTCCTCTCAACTACTGTATATAAGAGTTTGCAAAGCCTAGCCTTCATATTATATGTGGCTCACTAATCAGATTGGAGTTAAAGGGAACTTGAAGTGAGAGGGATATGGAGGCTGCCATATTTATTTCCTTTCAAGCAATGGCAGTTGCCTGGCTGCCCTGCTGATCCTCTGCCTCTAATACTTTTAACCACAGACCCTGAACAAGCATGCAGATCAGAGGTCTCTGACAAAAAGCTGACAAGATTAGCTGCCTGCTTGTTTCAGGTGTGTGATTCAGACACTACTGATGGAGGATTGCCCAGAAATTGGTATTGTTTAAAAGGAAACAAATATGGCAGCCTCTGTATACCTCTCGCTTCAGGTTTCCTTTAAAGAGACACTGAAGCGAAAAAAAAATATATGATATAATGAATTGGTTGTATTCTATGAATAATTACAAGAAGATTAGCAGCAAAGAAAATATTCTCATACTTTTATTTTCAGGTATATAGTGTTTTTTCTAACATTGCATCATTCTATATTATGTGCAGATTACACAACACTCAGCATTCAAAATGATTCTTTCAGAGCAGTCTGTGAACTAATGAACTCTCCTCTGCCAGAGGAAAAGTAAATAGTTAACTAACAGTTGAGATAATAAGAGTCAGAAAACAGCCCTCTCCATGACTTTTGAAAGTCGTAGAGATAATGACTTTTTTGCATAGAGATAACAACTGGAGTTTCTTAACTCTTCCTGTACTGGAAACAATTAGACTGATGTATCTCATCTTAATGTTTTATTTCTTAGCGGTACTACACATAATATCATAGTTTTTTTTTCGCTTCAGTGTCTCTTTAAAGAGGAACTCCATTGAAAATAATGTAATACAGAAAAGTGCTTCATTTTTACAATAATTATGTATAAATGATTTAGTCAGTGTTTGCTCATTGTAAAAGCTTTCCTCTCCCTGATTTACATTTTGACATTTATCACATGGTGACATTTTTACTGCTGGCATGTGATGTCACTATAAGTAGCTGCACTTGCTTTATTGGAAGTTGGAAACAGCTTTAAACAGCTATTTGCCACAATGATATGAGGTTCATAGACCGGAAACTTCCAGGACTATGGTCCTCACAGTTTCATGTGAGAGGGGTTTCACCACAATATCAGCCATACTGATGATCCAATTGTGAAAAGGAATAGATTTCTCATGGGAAAGGGGGTATTAGCTACTGATTGGGATGTTCAATTCTTGGTCACAGTTTCTCTTTTAAGTCAGATGATACTATTATCCAAAGTAGTTGTACAGGTACATATACACATGAGATGGCTGAAACAATCATTTATTATAATTTAGGCTGTCTTTGTTGTCTGTACTGGCATCTCCTGTCTTCAGCACCTGACTTAATGAGAGTGACCAGCAGTTGATCATGCGGCATATTTTCACCTGCTTGCTTTGCTTGTCTTATTTTGCTCTGCCTGACTCCATTCTGTCACCCAAAATGATCACAAATGATTGACTTGTCCGGAAAAAGCTGTGTACAGGTAGTCTCCAGTTATGAACGAGATAGGTTTGTTCTCAACCTGAATCTGTTCTTAAGTCAGAACATTGTGCTATCTCTGTCCCCTGTACCTTCTCTGTGCCTCCTGTGTCCCCCTCTGTGTCACTTCTGCCATCTGTGCCTGCTTATACAAGTGTAAAAGCCATTTTTTCTTTGAATTTTTTAAAATCAGTTTTCTCAAAAACGAAGTCCAATTAAAAAAAATGTTTTTTTACTTGTTCCCATGGAAACACAGAATCCATGCCGTTCGTTTCGGCGGGTCGTTCGTAAGTCGGGGACTACCTGTATCTGCATTTGGCTTCCGGTAGCAGTTCACGGGCCAATAATGTCACGATCAGGCACATTATCATGTGCTCTCAGGACTAGAGACTGATGCCCAGCAGTACTTCATCACATTGCTCAATGCTGTTCAGAATGATCAGCTGCCCCATCAAGAGAAATGTACTCCTGATCATGCTTCCACTAAATAAAGTGTCGGCCTGATGTTATTGATTAGCAACGTGGCAGTGTTTCAGTAAATAAAAAAAGGCCTTTGTATGACAGGCTGAGGTTGGACAGTATGGACAGATTTCTTCTCTGTTCCATTACAAAGCGGAATCATTCTCTAAATTCACATTATTATAATACAGCACCATGGAATATGTTGTCACTTTATAAATTAAAATAATAAATGTTGTGAGTATATAGAGTATATAGCACTAACATCTTCCACAGTGCTTTACATAGTGTACATAGTCATGCCACTAACATTGCCATTTAAAATTACATTTCTCAGCCCTGTTAACCAATTACATTACGACTGTTCCTTTGTCCTCTGTCCTGTTTTCTCTAATGCCTGGTACACATGAGATTTTCAGGCACATTTACTGCTAGATCAAATATTTCCAACATGTCTGATCTGATTTCCGATCGCTTTTCCAATTGATTTTCCATAGAAGTGAATGGAAAATCGATCAGAAATCAGATTGGACATGTTGGAAATAATCGATCTGGCAGTAAATCTGCCAGAAAATCTCATTGTGTACCAGACATTAGGGCCAAAAATAGTATTCATGAAATATTCTTAAAAATGTCGTATTTACTGTGTTTAAAAAAGAAAAACGTTTAGTACAGATTAGAATCATGAATAAAGACTGTAGACTTCCTGTAAGCAATAAAAAAAAAAGAGAAAGAAATGCTTGTACTAATCTCACAGGCAGACTTGTTTATTCAGGCTGGTTCTTATGAACACGACATTAATTGTGTAATACTTTGCAGGAAAACAAGCAAAAACATTTTTTACATTTAGTTGTCAGCTACAGCTTATATGACTGGTTCTACAAGCTCCAGAGAAGTTGTGATTGCTGTCTGTTGCTGTATGGCTTATTTGTTCTGATAGGGATGGCCTAGCAAATGCTTGTGAAATGATGTCACCTTGGATAGTGGTGGAGGGTGTAATGCACTGGGGTTGTTCCTCGCCATATGGACAGAAAGAGCTCAGTCTCCATACACAACCATTAAACAATTGTTAGAAGTGAATCTGTGTTTTGTCTCTTTATGTGTGTCTGCAGGCGCAGCTGGCCCAGGCTTTGTATGATAATGCAGCTGAGAGCCCTGAAGAACTTAGTTTTCGCCGAGGTGACGTAATGTTGGTTCTGGAAAGAGATGCTCCAGCGCTTGGCGGGTGGTGGCGTTGTTCTCTTCGGGGAAAACAAGGCATTGCTCCAGGAAATCGATTGCAACTTCTCCCAGAGGCAGAGGCGCAGGAAAACGAGTACCAAGCACCCCGCCTCCTCGGATCCATCATAGTAACCTCGGACTTAAAAAGTGCTGAAGAAAATGGGAAAGATTCCAAAGAGGAACAACAGGCAGAGGTGAGGCATAAACCAAAAGCAAAATAACTACAGTAAAACCCAGGTTATCTGGAACTTCAGGCATCCAGCAGTCTCAACCAACTAGCATGCCTGAGGGGGAGAATGATGGTCCATCTTAAGCTTTTTGCAGATCGGTGCGCAGCAGAAGCGACTCACCGAACCTCTGAGCTCCCTCTTCTACACTTCCTGCAGCTTCCAGCTTTTCTTGCGTTCATGTATGGGTCTTGGATCGGGTCATATGCACGCTTTGGGAGCCATACACAAAAGATACAGGAAAGCCGCTGGGAGCTGTAGGAAGTGTAGAAGGTTCGGTAAGTCATTTCTGCTGCACACAGATCTGCAAGGGGCATGGTTATTGTTATCTTAGGGCTGGTTGCTTGAGAAGTCAGGCACACATTGGGCAATCCCCACCTGTGCCAAATACTGGGGGTCTTACCGTATACTGTTTCTCTCTTGCTGTAACATTTGTGTGCATGGGAATGTAAATGACATGCAGATAAAGTGACACTGAAGTGAAAAAAAGTATGATATAATGAATTGTATGTGTAGTACAGCTAAGAAATAGAAGATTAGTAGCAAAGAAAATATTCTCATGTTTATTTTTAGTTCTATAGCTTTTTTTTTTTTTTTTATTACATTGCATCAATCTCTAATATTTGCAGTTTATAAACTTCACTCTGTATTTAAACTATGAAACAGAGCAGAGGTAATGACCATTTTCCCTGTACTAAAATCTTATCTGAAGTTGTCTTTCACTGTCCCATCAAACTTGGCAGCCGGGTGTAGATCACAGCTGTTTGGCCTCATCCCATCAGATTTTGCTGCCGCTAATCGCGGCTAATCAGGGAAGGGATGGGGAGGGGAGATGCGCGGCTAAAGGGGAGGGCCTCTCCATTCAGCCACGCATCTCGCTTCCCCATCCCTTCCCTGATTGGCCGCGAGCAGCGGCAGCAGAATCCGATGGGATGCAGCCACATTTTATACCCGCCGGAACGAACGGCCGCTGTCTCGTCCGCCCTCCGTGTAGAAGGAGCCGCGGCTGAAGGAGAGGAGACCGGGTTGCAGACACCAACGCTGGAACTGGAGGGAGGTAAGATATTACTGTATTTATTGGGCACCCATATTTAGCTATCTGTACGGCCTGGGCACCTATACTTAGCTATATGTACTGGGCGCCAACACTTGCTACATGTACTGGGCACCTATATTAAGCACCTATAATTAGCTATCTATACTGAGCACCTATATTTGCTACATGCACTGGGCACCTATACTTAGCTACATGCACTGGGCACCTATACTTAGCTACATGCACTGGGCACCTATACTTAGCTATATGTACTGGGCACCTATATTAAGCACCTATAATTAGCTATCTATACTGGGCACCTATATTTGCTACATGCATTGGGCACCTATACTTAGCTACATGTACTGGGCACCTATATTAAAGAGAATGGAAACCACATTTAAAAAATGAGACAGATACTTACCCAAGGAGAGGGAAGGCTCTGGGTCCTATAGAGCCTTCCGGCTCCTCTCCCGGTCCCCTCGTTCCAGTGCTGGCTCGCCCGGTAGCAGTATTCGACTACTGCTTTACCACGGCTCCCGAAGACTTCCAAATACCCTTTCGGCGGGGGATTAAAACCGGGGGGGGGGGGGGGGGGAGCTAGCACAGGATAGAGAGCACCGAGAGGAGACGGAAGGCTCTATAGCCTTCCCTCTCCTTAGGTAAGTATTTGCTTAATTTTTTAAAAAAAATTTGGTTCCTATTCACTTTAAGCTCCTATAATTAGCTATCTATACTGGGCACCTATATTTGTTACCTGCACTGAGCACCTATACTTAGCTACATGCACTGGGCACCTATACTTAGCTACATGTACTGGGCACCTATACTTAGCTATCTATACTGGGCACCTACAGTATACTTGGCTAATTATACTGGGCACTTATACTTAGCTATCTATACTGGGCACCTATACTTCGCTACCTATACTGGGCACCTATACTTAGCTACCTGTACTGGTAGATCTCTTGGTCGCAGCAAATTTCAAAGTAGCTCGCGAACCGAAAAAGTGTGGCCACCCGTTGTAGAGAATGGTTTAACAGCAGCAGTGCAAAATTTTGGGATTTACACTTCTATGACATGCTGCTTCTCCATTTCATTACTCACAATGTGAATGTACCAGTAATTCCCTTAAACACTGGCAGATAATAAGCCTGTTGTATTTAATGTATTTAATGTACCAGTCTGACCTCTGCCTCCTTTGCAGGTGTATCAAGTTCCATCCATTGCACGTCTTTGCATCTCTTCACCCCCTGATGAAATCTACAACAGTCCACGGCAGATTGAGGCATCTCAGCCCTGCCTTCAGGAGGTGAGGACAAACTAATACTAGGTTTATACATTCTGAATACTTAAACTACCTGGCGGTACGCAGTTTCAGAGGCTGCATCCGTGGGAGGATTTAAAAAAAAAAAAAATTTGATTTAAATGCTTAAAGCGGATTAACACCCAGCATTACAACTTTGCTTTAAAAGATTGCTTACAGCTTACAAACTATTATGCCAGATTTTTTTTTAAGCAGAAATTCACTGAATGGGTTAAACATGACATTTTAGTGTTGGATTTAACTAGGAATCCGCATCAGTTCTTATCTGTAGTTACAAATGTATCTTTATTTGATATACAAATAGACCTTTGAAAAGCCTGCCTGGGAAGCCCTCTTTGTTCTCTCAGAGCAGTGTTTGTTTGTTACATTGTAGATAGATACATTTGTAACTAAACAAGCAAGCACGAGGAGCATTTCTAGCTAAATGCAGCACTAAAATGTCATGTTTAATCCATTCAGTGAATTTCTGCTAAAAAAAAATCTGGCATAATAGTTTATAAGCTGTAAGCAATCTTTTAAAGCAAAGTTGAAATGCTGGGTGTTAGACCACTTTAAGCTAGCACTTTGCTAGCTAACTATGTCCCCCTTGTCCCCTGGCACTGCTCTGATCCCCCCGATTGCTGCCGGCAATATTTACCCGTCCGGGATCTCGTGAGAGTCGCAGCTTCACCATTTAGCTTCAGTCATCACCATGGCGACGATCGGACATGGTGTTTGACGTCATGCGCAGTCCCGATACTCCCCATAGCAAAGCTTGGAGCTGATTGGAAGGCTGCGCCATCGCGGGATCCCTGGGGGGGGTACGTATAACGGTGGTGATAGGGGGAGAGCGGAGGGACTTGGGGGGCATGGTTAGCTAGCTAAGTGCTAGCTTAAAGAGAAACTCCGACCAAGAATTGAACTTTATCCCAATCAGTAGTGGATACCCCCTTTTACATGAGAAATCTATTCCTTTTCACAAACAGACCATCAGGGGGCTCTGTATGACTGATATTGTGGCGAAACCCCTCCCACAAGAAACTCTTGAGTACGTACTCCTGGCAGTTTCCTGTCTGTGAACCTTGCTGCATTGTGGGAAATAGCTGTTTCCAGCTGTTCCCAACTGCCAAAAAAGCATGCAGCAGCTACATCACCTGCCAACAGTAAAAATGTCACCATGTAATAAATGTCAGAATGTAAATCCGGGATTTAAAAGATTTTACAATGGGCAAACACTGACTAAATCATTTATACATAATTATTGTAAAAATGAAGCACTTTTTTATTGCATTATTTTCACTGGAGTTCCTCTTTAAGCATATAAATCAAATTTTATTAAAAAAAATCCTCCAGGGGTCATGTGATCCTCTCCAGCAGCTAGCCCAAGCGTAGGTCGGGCTTACCGCCAGGGAGGTTAAAGTATCTAAACTCCTTAACATGTCCATTAAAGTGGACCTGAACTCAGAACTCCTCTCTGCTCTAAACTATACACAACAGCATAATAACCTTTAAACAAAAAACATTTCTTTGTTACAGCTGATACATATCCTAAAATAAATCTGCACAGTTTACACTTGCTTCATGAAAGCAGACATATTGTTTACAGCCTGTGCTTACAAATGGGCTTATCTGCCATAGGTCATCATGTGATACCAGGGAGGGATCAAATTACAACTAATGAGAGGGAATTAGACAGGCTAAACTCTTTAAATACATACAGGGTGCATTTCTATTATGTTTTCCTTGCGTCCTGTGCAAGAGTTCAGGTCCACTTTAATGATACAATTCTCCTGACAATTGATTGTCCGATTCAAGCATAATCGATTAAAAACAATTGTTCGGGCCCACTAATGGAAGGGAAACTTCAAACTAATTTGATCAAATTAATGGTATCGATCCGATTTTCGTCCTCCCAGGCCTCTCTGTTGTCCTGCAGTCAGCTCCGGTAAATTCTCCAGGCGCACTCCACTGCGCATGCGTGATCCCGGTTGTGCAGGCCCAAATCGTGCTTCTGTGGAAAGGCAAATTCTGCACCTGCGCACTTACAGTTTTAGCAAGTTGTGCATGCGCAAAATGCTCCTGACTATGCTCCCATTTTTCCAGATCACTTCCATCAATATAATAGGATTGGATGGCAGTTTTCCTTCCGTTAGTAGGCCGAAAAACAATTATTTCCAATCAATCATTGCGATTGAATCGACCGATTGATCGTCAGGGGAATTATATCATTAATAGACACATTTACAGTGATCATATACATAGTTCTTTTATGTGTCTAAATGGATTTCTTCTCACTGCATTGTCTTTATTTTATAGGTTTATGATAAGCCATCATCGTTAATAAGAGATATACAGCCTATTTCTGAAACATATGACAGTCCTGTGTTGCGTATAAAACATGCCCCACCAGCTGAAGAGATTCCAGAAGATATTTATGATGTTCCACCAACTTTTCAGAATGTGCCTCTATCGGATGATGAAGATGAAGGTATCTACTCTATGCCTTCAAACTTAAAACGGGTGTCTGGACTCCAGAATCTCTATGAAGCTCCAGAAGACATCTTGAGTTGTGGCAATGTACCAGAAACTCTTGAGCCACCTCAAACCCACCGTCTCTCAGTTTCTAGTACTGGAAGTGCTCGTTCTGCAGATTCTGGAGGAAGTCGGGAGTCTGGTCTACCACCTCTTCTGTCAAGGGATCCTCGTAGTGAAGGATTTTCCACAGTGGAGTCATTGAGAATTTTACACCAGGAACTCCAAAAAGCATCGGTTAATAAGACACAGGAAGGGTCAGGACTGAGAACCCTAGATTGCCAAACTCAGGTAGTGGAAGCCCTTAAAGACTTTATGGGCTTGGCACAAGTTGTTCTGCTGCACTCATGCCAAGCCTCAGATCCTTCATTGCACCGACAACTCTCAGGACATTTAGAAAATCTGGAGCTTGCTTTACGGGTACTACAAGAAAGTGGTACTGAGGTATCAGTGACTAACTCAGTTCAAGAGCAGAGTGGATGTATTGTAGCCTTGGTAACTGCCAATGCTGGCCTTCTTTTCCCACGACCACGACTCTCTTCTAGTGAAAGCCTTTCCCGCCGTCCACTTCCTGCTCTACCCACAGCCTCTCCTGCTACACACCGCAAAGGCAGCATTCAGGATCGACCTTTGCCACCGCCACCTATCTTGCATAGAACACCTAGTGATCCTGGTGAGGATGCTCACAGCGAATATGAGAGGATTCAGTGTGGAGACAATCACTACGTTCATCTACAGGTAAGAAATTACTTGATAAACTTTACTTTGTTATGTAATACGTTTTATCATTATTGAGATTATGCATTAATATACTGCTAACAGTTTCCGAAGGATATTTGGAGTACATTAGACATTTTTTGTCACTAAGGACCCTTTCACACGGCAGGCTGAACTGTGCACTTGTTGGGCAGTATATTATCCAGGAAATCTATGATGGGATTATTTTGTCTGCAATCTCTCCTTATCTCTAGTTCTAAGATATATTTCATAGTTTCATTATTACAGCTGCCCAGTAAGAAAAATGTCTACAACTGACCCGTATCTTCCTTCTCAGGGTACAGTCACTGCTCAGACAATACAAAAACCCAAAGATAAACAAACAGATGTAGATCAGCGTCATTCACAGGAGAAAAAGGTGAGTGTGGCCATGATGTTCATTTTCCTCACTGTGCACTTTGTGGCTGGATAGTGTAATAGTTAAGGGCTCTGCCTCTGACACAGGAGACCAGGGTTCGAATCTCGTCTCTGCCTGTTCAGTAAGCCAGCACCTATTCAGCAGGAGACCTTAGGCAAGTCTCCCTAACACTGCTACTGCCTATAGAGCGCGTCCTAATGGCTGCAGCTCTGGCGCTTGATGAGTCTACCAGGAGAAAAGCGCTATATAAGGGCTCGTTTCCACTAGGTGCCTGAAACACATGCACGCCAGTGGAACAGTTTCCACTGCGTGCATGGTGTGCGGCGCGGATCGGTCCGATAATCTGCAGCATGCTGCAGATTTTGGCACGGCCGCATCCACCCGCAGCCGAGTCCCATCTCCTCAATATACTTCCGCATCTGAGATGCGGAAGTGATGCGGTCGGCGGCGGAAGCGATGTGGCGGCGTAGCCACACTCGCATCACTTCGCTAGTGGAAACACGGCCTAAGTGTTTGTCTTTTACTTTGTAAGTGGTACCAAGAGTCCTTTAAAAGGGAACCTGAGGTGAGAGGGATATGGAGGCTGCCATATTTATTTCCTTGTAAACAATGCCAGTTGCCTAGCAGCCCTGTTGGTCTTCTGGCATAAGTAGTGTCTTGAGTCAAAACCCTGGAACAAGCATATGGCTAATCCAGTAAAACCTGAATCAGCTAAGTCAGAATACCTGATCTGCTGCATACTTGTTCAGGGTCTTTGGCTAAAGGTATTAGAGACACAGGATCAGGAGGACTGCAAGGTAACTGGTATTGTTTAAAAGGAAATAAATATGGCAGCCTCCATATCCCTCTCACCTCAAGTTCCCTTTAAGATTAAACACAATAGCATACATGGTGTTACCCATTGTGTGGAAGGTTAAGTAATTTATTCTTGTTAAAAACATTTTGTCATGTAAAAGTGATCAACAGCAAGCATGTTTTCCCGAACCTGTCTGTAGTCTGTATTCTGATGGATACCTAGATTAGATGAAAACGTCCAATCTGATAATAATTTGAATCAGTGTTTGTTTGATCAAACTATCATTGATCAGGAAAGGTTAGTCTTTATCAGCGTGATGTGGGTGGGGAGGAAAGAAATGTCTAAGCAAATTATTATCTGGCTTATATTACTCTGGAAGAAATGTACTTTTTATCTGTATATGCTTACATATATTTTAAGATTTTCAGTGGTCTTTTAAAGTGAACCAGAGACGAAGCACCCTCAAGTATTTTACCATGTATATCAGTGGGAACATTAGAGAAAACACCTACCATGCTCTCTGTTTCATCCTTCACTGCTCAGCCTGCTTGAGCAGATAAAATCCCCTACTGAGCATTCAGTCTGGCTTTGCTCAGGAATCATTATAGCTGAGTCTTTGATGTCTTTTCAAGCCCAAGCCTGCCCCCTTCTGGCTCTGCTTTCTTGTTCTGTATATTTGCAGCATCACAGAGAGCAGTGATGAGATGGGAGGAACTGCTAATGTAAGGGTACATTGAAAAACGTTTTTTTTTTAATCTATATTTGTTAGTCATAAGAGGTTTTTAGAAATGGTGATTTTATTTTGCACACAGCACACTAAATAATAAGCTTTTCTGATGAACTGTATTTTGCATGGGGTTTCAGTAAAAATACACAAAAAACGGCACACTAGAGCAGCGAAAATCCCAGGTATAGTATTTACTTTGTAAAATCTATTGCGGGATATGTTTATTTTGTGCCAAGGCATTTCCTTTAACCACTTAACAACCTCTGCCACGCTTATCTACGCCCCTTTAAACTTCACCTGAGTCACAGGGGCGTAGATAGGCAACTCCTGTTTATTTTGCTGCTGTGCGCGTCCGCGTGCATGCGGATGTGCATACGCGTCGGGCACCCGCTGGTCCGTGATTGGCTGATGTGAACATGTGTTCACAAAGCCAATGACAGTGCTCATTCATGCAGAATGTGTGTAAACATTGCATCAGTCTCTATGCTGTTACAGTTACTGAGATCACTCGTGAGAGGATCTCAGATAACTAGCACAGCATTATCAGCATCAGTGAGGTTTTTTTTAAATAAATTATACCCCCATTAAGCCCATTAACCCTTGCCTCCCTTAAATGTGAAAATTGCTGTGGTTTTTAGGTGAAAAACCCTGTGGTAGAGAAGTGGTTAAAGACTAGATATTTGCTCCAACAGTTGTAAACGCTACATCTCTAGAAATGTACTAGCGGCCTGGGGTGCGCTGGACTCGCAAGCACTTAAAATAGCGGCTTTGCGGCATTGACAGGTGCAAGATGGATGCCCTCGTGGAGATGGGAGCTATCGCGCAGCCCCCGTCTTGGGGGGTCGTTTTAAATATCTTTTTATATGACATGACTGACAGATGCAATGGATTTCTGAACACCCTTTTCTCTTGCTTATAATCTTTGAACGCTCATTCAGATGGATTTTTCTGCAACTGAAAAGCTTTTGTGTCGTGGCCTGAGTGTATGTGCACATTCAGAAGGACTTTGTATTGCTCCTGCTGTGTTAACAGAGACAAGCAGATAGTCCTGAGCAGCAGCAGAAGAGTGACTTTTGAGAGAGAAAAAAATGAATAGGTATAAGTTATGAGTTCTTCTTCAATGCCCAGTGCAATGGAACTCCTTCAAATTCTCCTTTAAAAAGTTAGTCCATTCCACCTGCATGAGTTCCATATGCTGTATATGATAAGATCTGAAAACTCCTATAAATACATAGATAAATGTCTTTAATTTTGGGGTGGTTCACACGGGCAGGCAACTGGTATTTTTTAAAAATATGTCAGCTTCCTCTCTTACTTCAGGTTCCCTTAAAGTTTATATCTGCTGGGAGTGTGTGAATTACTTTATTATTATGATAGATTATATATACAGTATAGTGCTGACATATTCTGCAGCACTTTTTACAGTTTATAGTCCTGTTTCTTAACTGCCCGCCAGAAGGGCATGCAATCTTATCCCTACCATAGATTTGTGTCCATTGTAGTCTAGGGCCAATTTAGAGGGAAGCCAATTAACTTGTCTGTATGTTTTTTGGGGGATGTTGGAGGAAACTGAAGTGCTTCCGCTGTGTGAAAGAATGTACAGCATTGCATTACAGTGCAGCAGACACCGTTTGCAACAGACATACAGTGCTGCCCATAATTATTCATACCCCTGGCAAATTTTGACTTAGGCTGCTTTCACAGTGGGACGTTACAGGCGCACACCGGAGCCCTTTTTCAGCGTTTTAACGCAAAGTCTATACTTTGCGTTAACCAAGGTAAAACGAAAGTCCAAAAACTTTAATTTTACCTTTCACACCCGACGCTGCGTTTCGATGCGTTGCGGTACGACGCATCCCGGCGCATTTTATCGTCGGGAATCGGCGTTTTCCCATTGGGTTAATTGATACTATCGCCGCTACTCAGCGTTGCACCGCAGGTTGCCGATGATTGCCACAGGCTAGTAAAACGTGTGCAGGAGAACGGCTCCTGCACGCGTTGTTAGATGTGTAACAGGCCGTAACGCAGCCCAACTCACAGTAATGAAAAATCAATGGGTTGTTCACAGTGCCCACGTTGCGTTACAGTGTAACACTGCACGTTCAAAGAAAGTGCAGCATGCTGTGCGTTATATGTGGTTTTAGCTGCGTTAGACTGTTTGCACATGCTCAGTAAGGGGAGAGTCCGCTATTGTTCCTAGCCACATGGCCAATTAATATTCACTGCACTGTAGTGTTGTCCAGATCATGAACGATTCTGATCTTTGATCCGGATCTTTTTTTTGAGTCGAAACATCCGGATCATCACAACGAAGGATTCGGTTCACAGTGGATGTCTGGAAGAAACAGGAACTGCAGCTTCTGTGCACAAGCACAATCTTCCTGCTGCATCTCTCCCTTCCTAATTAGCACCCTCAATGTGCCTTCATTCTCCATGCACCTCTCACTCTGCTGCACCCGCTTCCCTAGTAAAATGATTCAAAGATTCGATTCAAAGATCCGGATCTTTTTGATGATCCGATTCTGACGTCCAACTTCAACACCACCATGCTCACAAGTCAGGAAAGGTCTACAAGGTTATTGCTAAATGTTTTCAAGTTCCAGAGTCTACAGTGCAAAGTATTATTAAAAAATTCCGTACTGTGGAAAATCTCAGAGGATGTGGTCGGAAGCCAAAAGTGACACCTGTGCTGGCCGGGAGGATAGTGAGAGAGGTGAAAAAGAATCCAAGGCCATCCTGGTGAATCTGGGCTCTGCTGGTGGCAATATCTTAAGGCAGACAATCCAACGGACACTGCACCCTGCTGGGTTCCACAGATGCAGACCAAGGAGGATGCCACTTCTCAAGATAAGGCACACAAAAGTTCGCTTGGCCTTTGCAGATGCTTATCTGGACAAAGAAGACTTCTGGTCTTCCGTGTTATGGTTAGATGAAACAAAAATTGAATTGTTTGGTCACAATGATGTTTCCTTCATTTGGCGTAAAAAAGGAGAAGCCTTCAAGAGAACCCGAGGTGGCATTGTATTACGTTAGTGGGGCACAGAGGCTGGTTGGTCACACTAACACCAGCCTCTGTTGCCCCATCGTGTGTCTCAAAGACCCCCCTGCTCGCCGCTATACCCCCGCAGTGCTGGCGACACGCAGCGTGTCGCCAGCACAATGTTTACTCTAGCGCTATCTGTCAGCGCCGCTCCGCCGCCTCCTCCACATCGCTGCTACCCGCCCTCGTCCCTTCCCTCCCGCTGATTGGAGGGAAGGGACGAGGGCGGGTAGCGGCGATGCGGAGGAGGCGGGGGAGCGGCGCTGACAGACAGCGCTAGAGTAAACATTGTGCTGGCGACACGCTGCGTGTCGCCAGCACTGCGGGGAGTATAGCGGCGAGCAGGGGGGTCTTTGAGACACACGATGGGGCAACAGAGGCTGGTGTTAGTGTGACCAACCAGCCTCTGTGCCCCACTAACGTAATACAATGCCACCTCGGGTTCTCTTTCAACCCAAAGAACACTATCCCCACTGTCAAACATGGTGGTGGGAATCTAATGCTTTGGGGGTGTTTTCAGCCAATGAACCAGGGAACCTAATCCCAGTAAACAGCACCCTGAAAAAAGAGCAATACATGAGGATTCTCAACAACATCAGGCAGTCTGCAGAGAAACTTGACCTTGGGCACTTTCAGCAATTTCAGCATGACAATGACCCAAAACACACAGCAATAGTGGTGAAGAAATAGTTAGCAGACAACAACATTAAAGAGGCCCATACACCTAACTATTTTCCCGACGATATACAGCAGATTCGATCACTGTGATCGAATCTGCTGTGAAATCATTGCGCAAACGCTGACAGAACGATCGATTTCCATCCAAAATCAATTGTTCCCGTCGATTTGTCCGTGCAGAAGATTTTGCTCGATTGTCGGCGGGTGGGGAGTGCGTCGATAGCGGCGTTTGAATGTCCGACAACCAACGCTAGCGGCAATACATTACCTGCTCCGGCCGGCGCGTTTCCCCTGGTCTTCGCTGTCCCTTCTCTGTGCTTGGCTCCTCCAGCTTCACTGAACTTCCTGTCCCGGCAGGAAGTTTAAACAGTAGAGCGCCCTGTCCTGTTTAAACTTCCCCCGGACAGGAAGTTCAGTGAAGCCAGCCGGACTCGGAGCCCAGCGCGGAGAAAAAGACAGTGGTGACAGCAGGGACACGCGCCGGCCGGAGCAGGTAATGTATGGGGGGAAGGGGGCGGCGGCAGCTTCACAGATTGTGATCGGTTTCATGCTGAAATCGATTCACAATCTTTTTGCAGTAAAGGCTGCCATACGATCCCTCTCTGATCAGATTCGATCAGAGAGGGATGTATCTGTTGGTCGGATCTGATGGCAAATCGACCAGTGTATGGTTACCTTAAAATTTTGGAGTGGCCCAGCCAGAGTCCTGACCAGAATCTGTGGAGAGAGCTAAAGATCAGGCAAGAAGACCCTCCAACCTGAAAGATTTGGAGCTCATTGCTAAAGATGAATGGGCAAAAATACCTGTGGAGACACGCAAAAAGCTGGTCTGCAATTATAGGAAGTGGTTTATTGTTGTAATAGCCAATAAAGGCTTTTCTATTGATTATTGAGAAAGGTATGAATAATTTTGGACTGGACACTTTTTGCTCAAATGTAAATAAAAGCTGAGAAATTTTTTTTCCCCACAATAATGCCTCTTGTACATCGTTTTATCATCTTTATCATCTTTTGGGAGACACCTATGTCATTTCCCGTCAAAAAATTACTTGCTGGTTAAATAAAAGTAACTTTAAGGGTACGTTTACACTAGAGCGAATCTGCATGCGTTTCCTGCATGCAGATTCGCTCAACCAATACAAGTGGATGGCGCCGCACACCTGCACGCGAATCGTCGGTCATGTAACTAAATAGGAAAACCGCAAGCACTTGAGTCTTGCGGTTTTCCCGGCGTTTCCGCTTGCGATTTCGTTTAAAAACCCATGTCAATGCTTGCCGGCATTGACATGGTTAAAATTTGTTAAAATCACGAACGATTCCGCGTGAAAATCCGCATGAAAACGTCAACGAATCCGCAACCATATGCGGATTCGTTGACGCGTTTTCTGCGAGCATATTGCGCCGCACAAGTGGAAACGCACCCTAAGTCAAAATTTGCCAGGGGTATGAATAATTATGGGCAGAACTGTATATGTGAATGGGTTTATGCAAAAGCATAGATTCGTTGTATATGTCCATTGTAGTACAACACAGTGAAATGAAAATACTGTACATATGTGCCAGTGCCCCTTTACAAACCTTGCTGGGGAAAACTCCCCCCCCCCCCCCCCTCCCAAGGAAAATGCTATTGTTTTTTGGTGCAGAACCCTACTTATCTGTAAATGTGCATTTTCATGGATAAATCTTTAAGTTACGCTTTCTTACTGCCACTGCCTGTCTTAATATAGTGCACTATCTTTATTTTACTGAGCTATGGAAATATTTAGTGGAAAAAAATATCCAAACTTGTGTTGTGACAGTGATAGAAAAAAACTTTAACCACCAGAGGGCACAAGTGGTATAAAAACAGTATACTGTAAGCCGTCTTCTCAGTGCTGGTTCACACGTTTAAGCGCTAGTGGCTCTTGATGCAATGCTATGGGGGATTTTTATAAAATCACATTGCTCAAGTAAGACACACGCATAACATTACATTGGCAAGAGCTTTTAAAACCACAAGTGCTAAGGCCACATACAGACATCAGACCATAATCTTTGGAAAATGAAAGATCACAGACCAATCTTACCACCCTTCCTGTAGTATAAGAGCCATACTCTACACAGTCTTTTCTATGGAGCTGAACTCCACATCAGGAAAAAATCTTTGCAAGATGCTGCACACACAGATGCTGTACAGACACAAGATCAGTATCTGCAAAAGATCTGTTCCTGCCAAAAATCCATTCCTGCAAATTGCAATGATAGTCTATGAGATCTGCAGATCATCATACACACATGTTTTAACTGACATTCATCTGCAGATCAGATCCACCAGGATGGATTTTCAGATCTGCAGATCTGCAGATGAATGTCAGTTAAATCATGTGTGTATGATGATCTGCAGATCTCATAGACTATCATTGCAATTTGCAGGAATGGATTTTTGGCAGGGACAGATCTTTTGCAGATACTGATCTTTTGTGTCTGTACAGAATCTGTGTGTGCAGCATCTTGCAAAGATTTTTTCCTGATGTGGAGTTCAGCTCCATAGAAAAGACTGTGTAGAGTATGGCTCTTATACTACAGGAAGGGTGGTAAGATTGGTCTGTGATCTTTCATTTTCCAAAGACTATGGTCTGATGTCTGTATGTGGCCTTAGAAAAGGCACTTGCAGTGTGAACCAGACAACCAGGGCAGTTTCTAGGCTATGGTGGGATTTTTCTTTTCTAGGAGTTTGTTTTTTCCCTCAGAAACCTCATGTTTTGTAAAAAGCCTGACTAAGAATTTAAGAGAAATTCTGACAGCAATCAGGTTGATATGTGATTATAAACAGTGTATAGAAACAATATGCTGCACAGTGCTCCATTTTCATAGTCATATGTGGTTGTCCGCTGCCTTTTAACTTGCTTCCTCCTGCCCTCTGTAGATTTAGCTGCCGTAAATTTATATGCCTAGGAAAAATATGTTTCACAATACAAGTGTTCCCTTTGATTAAAACAATCACAGATGTCACATGACCGGGGACTATGGTCTATGGCCACTTCCCAGGTGCTGATGGGAGTTGCAGCTTTGCCCACAGAATAATTGGGGTCAATACATTAGCATTCTGGCAGCCTGGGGCTTGTGCTGCAACAGCATAAATTTACTGCCCAATGGGGAGAGTTTTCAGCTAATGCAGTGACAATTAATTAGACATGTCACACAGTTTCTGCTGGTGAAGTAAATACAGGCAGTCCCCAACTTACAAACACCCGATTCACGAAAGACCCGCTGATACTAACGGCTGTAAAAATTTGATTCTATAGGAACAAGTGAAACGTTTTTAACCAGTAAAATTACATTTTGCTGCTGTACACTAAGGGCACATGAGGAAAAAAGTGACCTAGCATGGTAACAGAAGGGGACACTGAAGCCAAAGTAGAACAGAGGTGACACGGGGACACTGGAGGCACGGGGGGTATAGAGAAAGTACACGGGACAGAGATGGCAGAGTGGTTCAACTTATGGACAGATTCAGGTTAAGAATGAACCTACAGTCCTTGTCTTGTTCATTAACCAAGGACTACCTGTACAAATGAGTTATTACAAACTAGGATTACTGCCATATCTTGACAAACCATTTTATTCAGAAACTGTCAAATAATGTATTTGGGCAACTTTTTTTAAGTATGTGTACAGTATACTGTATGCAGTGGAATGTCTGAATGCAATGCGCTGTATTAAAAGTTTGTCTTTTGTGAAAGTTGAAAAAAAAAAGTATATTCATCAGCACACTCACCCTGGACCATTGTGCATTTCAGGTTGATCTATGTCCCGAGCCATCAGAAGAGGACCACCACCTGCTGCGCTTTTACGCATCTCAGAGTCATGGGCACCTACAAACTCTTCAGGCCTGTGTGGGTACTTTCCTGGGAAGTGCAACGTCACAACCACCACGTGTTTTTGTAGGACATGGAAAACAGCTGGTGATTGCTGCACACAAGCTGGTGTTTATTGGTGACACTCTTGGCCGGCTGCTCAGCTGCACTCAGCTACAAGCTAAACTTGCAGGGGAAGGAGGAGCCCTGTGCCAAGCTCTGAAGGAAGTTGTGCTTGCAACGAAGGAAGCTGCTGCACTGTACCCATCTCCTGCTGCACTCAAAGCTATGGCAGCCAGTGTATCTGTTCTATGTACCTGTGCCAACAGCTTCACAGACCTCTTACAGAAGCTGGCTAGTTGAGTCATAAGAACTGGGAACCAGGACATATAGGTTTTCGTTGTTATAGTTAGATAAATCTTCAATGATGCAGCCAACGGAAAATTTTAATATTCATGGTACTGCCAACCTAATCATTTTACTGACTTTTTTTCAGTTCAAGTATTTATTTTGTATTTAGATTTCTGACGTTAAAAGAAAAGAAAAAACTTGTATAGCATAAAGCAGTGGTTTGTTATAAAAGTTATGACGGACAGGAGATTTTGAAACTAACTGTTGACAATACATGTCTATGCAGAACCAAGGTCTAGTGTTATATTTGCAACTGCACTGATATCAGTAACAACACAGTATCATATGTCATAGCCTCAAAGGTAGGAATACACAGTAAGTTCTCATGGATTAGAACAGGTTCTCAAACTGGGTGCCGCGGTGCCCTGGTACACTGCAACCACATCCCTGGGGTGCTGTGCCTCAATGTCGCTAGGGCAATGCGATGCTTTCACGGGACCAATTAGTCCCACTCAGAATTTCTGCATGCAGAGAAGCAGTGTAGCGGTGTCATAACCTGCACGGAGCATGCCAAAGCGGTCTATAATGACAGTGTCGGGTGATGCAAAGAGTCACTCAATTTTGACACACTGCCTGTTTTTTATATGAGACTCCGCTTTGGATCACAAAGCGGCGCAGGTGCTGATGGGAGTTGCAGCTTTGCCCACAGAATAATGGGGGTCAGTACATTAGCATTCTGGCAGCCTGTGGCTTGTGCTGCAACAGCATACTAAAACTGGTGCGTTCATGTTCCAGGAGAGTCTCGAACATGTTCTCCAGCAAATGGTGTCCTTTATGTGTACTCCTGTCTCTAATGTCCCTTATGTGTCATCTGGTGTCCCCGTGTTCTTCTCCGTTTCGTGTCCTCCATGTGTCACTTTATGTGTCCTCTATCCCCTTATGTGCCGTGTCCCCTTCAGTCCCTCTTTTGTTTCTGGTGCTAAGTGTGCCTGCACCCTCTCTCCCCTAAGTATCTGCAAACACCCACCTTGCAATTATGCAGCCTGGCTTACTTAGTACAATCCCCATGGGACTGCAGACATTGGAGACTCCGTGTGCCTAGCTCTCTCCCCATGTGTAAACACAGCCCCTTCTTGCGCCTCTGATCCATCCCCAATCCCCCCCCCCATCACAGTGTACAAGTGATTCGCAGCCTGGCCTACTTTAAACCATGCGCCCAGCTATTGCAGACATCAGAGTCCCCACGCGGCTGGCTCTAGCGAACGTCTTGTACTGATCGTGTCATCAGTATAAGGGCCTGTTTCCACTACACGCAGATTGGATGCAGAAAAACTGACTCCAATGAATTCCTATGGGCCTGTTTCCACTAAACGCGATTATTCTGATGCAGATTTTCCCATAGGCATTCATTGGAGTCAGTTTTTCTGCATCCATTCTGCATCAAATCTGCGTGTAGTGGAAATAGGCCCTTATAGACTCCAATGAATACCTATAGGAAAATCTGCATCAGAAATATCACATTTAGTGGAAACAGGCCCATAGGCATTCATTGAAGTCATGTTTTTCTGCATCCAATCTGCATCAAATCTGCGTGTAGTGGAAACAGGCACTAAGACTGTCACTAGAGCCAGCCGTGCAGGGACTCTGATGTCTGCAATACCCGGGTGCAGGGATTAAGGTAAGCCAGGCTACCAATCACTTGTACACCTGGGGGGGGGGGGGGGGTATGGGGGTTGGAGCAGCGACACAAGGGGGGCTGCATTTACACACGGTGACCTAGGCACATGGGGGCCTCCGATGTCTGCAGTCCCACAGGGAATTTACTAAGTTTCCTGGGCTGCCTGATCGCAAGGTGGGTGTTTGAAAATACATGGGGAGAGAGCAAGGCATGCGGGGGAGCAGACACACAGAGGCAGGGAATCCCCGACGTGTCGGCGGTTCTTATCGGCGGGCGCTCAGAAGTCGAGGATTCCGTGCCTTTGCTGTACAAGATGCAGGGACTTTCCCCCCCCTTTTTTGGGGGGAGATAAGGTGCATCTTATACGATGGAAATGATGGCATTTAATGCCGCCGGGGAGTTTAGCGGCAGCAGGTAGAGCATTCGGCTCGCCCTGCTTCCGGATAACATACCGACAGAACGCATTGTCTCAACCAACCAGCACAAATCATCTGCATTACTCAGTGATGAAGGCCAACGTCTTAGGCTCTGCTGTGCTTAAATACTGGGTTCCACCGATAATATGACTTTCAATGACTGTATTTTAACATGTAATAGGCCTAGTGCACACCAGAGCGGTTCGGCAGGGTTTTCAGATCCGATTGCGGATGTGGAAACGCTTGGGTAATGTATTTCAATGGGCTGGTGCACACCAGAGCGGGCGGCGTTTTGCAGAGACGCATACTCCCGGGCTGCTGCAGATTTTGGATTGCGGCGGCGTTTCTGCCTCCAATGTAAAGTATAGGAAAACCTCTAAAAAACGGCAGTTCAATGCGGTTTTGCAGGCGTTTTTGTTACAGAAGCTGTTCAGTAACAATATATGAAATCTACTACACCAAAAACGCTTCAGAAAACCGCAAAATGCTAGGTGAAACGCTACAGAACAATAAAAAGCGTTTCAAAATCTGCTAGCATTTTGCGGATCTGCTAGCGTTTTTGGTGTGCACCAGGCCAAAGTGTTCATGGTATGTGTATACAGTGGGGTATAATTCTGTATTAGCTGGGCCTATTGAGTGTCAAGCAATCAGAAAACACACTTATGCAGCATCAGCGGATCTTCGTTAGTGCAGGATAACAGAGACGCTATCTACTGTAGTTAAATATGGTATGCTAATATTCACTGTGGCGTGCAATTATGGGGTACCTATGCTGCAAGTTAGTGTAGCGATTTATCACAGTTCATGATTAACTGCAGAAAAATGCTGCTGTATAAACTGCAAAATAGGTATTGTACAGTATTTTCCCAAACCAGTCTCACTAAAAAAAAAGTGTATTTAGATGCATGAGAATCTATACAAATAAGTACGGTTGATGGAATTAGAGGCCAGGGCCCATGTGCAATTAACCTTCTCTCCTCAGTTTTCTCCTAGGTGATATTTTCAAACTTGTCAATATGACAAATTCAACCTAGATTTTTTTGCATGCAGTTTGAAAGGAGACCAATCAAATCCTGCATTGCCACAGTCCAGCTGTCCTTGAAATCCCTGTCACTCAGCTGGTTAGGGACAATTGCTAAGAAAGCTCATCAAAACAAACTTCTACATACACACTTTGATTTCCAATAATAAAGTCCTGACGTATTCCTTGGCAGAAGTAGCTCGTCATTAAAACAGCAGGGTGAGTGTGTGAGAAACAAAAAAAGCCTCTAAAAGTCCTCTCAAGGGGTACGTACACACGTCTGATATTTCTGAACGACTTGTCATTCAAACTGGTCATTTGAGTGACAGTTTGTGTACGAACGATCGTTAGACTGATAGCAGCAGTTTTGACTGATCCACTTGGTGGATCCGTGGACTAACTGTCGTTCAAACAACAGTTAAGTCCGTACATGTGTACAAACAACTTATTTGAATGTCTTTAACCGTCCTGGAGGTAAGCCCGAGCTGAGCTCGGGGTATGCCGCGCAGGATTTCTCAGGCCCTGCTGGGCCAATTTGCATCATTTTGTTTTGCAACAGGCAGCTAGCACTTAGCTAGCTGCATATGCATTCCGATCGCCGCCGCCCCCCCCCCCCCCCCCCAGACCTCGTGCGCTGCCTGGCCAATCAGTGCCAGGCAGCGCTGAGGGGTGGATCGGGACTCCCTTAGGCGTCGGTGACGTCATCCCGCCCCGTCGCCAAGGCCCTTCAGGATCAAAGATCGCCGGGGGCCATCGAAGCCGGCGGGGGGATGCCGCTGTACAGCGGCTATCATGTAGTGAGCCTAGGATTTAAAAAAAATAAATAAATTTAAAAAATAGTGCTGCACTGCCCCCTGGCAGTTTCTAATAGAAAAAAATAATGTAATAAAAAATTTGGTATAAATTATTTAGTCAGTGTTTGTCCATTGTAAAATCTTTTAAATCCCTGATTTATATTCTGACATTTATTACATGGTGACATTTTTACTGTTGGCAGGTGATGAAGCTGCTGCATGCTTTTTTAGCAGTTGGAAACAGCTGTAAACAGCTATTTCCCACAATGCAACGAGGTTCACAGATAGGAAACTGCCAGAAGTACCACAGTACTCAGAGCTTCTTGTGGGAGTGGTTTCACCACAATATCACGCAAAAAGTGAGATCAGCACATCACCAGGCCGCCTCCGAATGGCCTCTGATCAGAGATGCGCTGAGCCCCCCCAGAGACTGCAAACGCACCTTGAACCCAAACAGAGGCTTTGCATATACACCAAAAGCAAAGCTGTTAAGTGGGAGCGGCTGACCAAAAATTTATTAAATTAGTACATAGCAAGGAAATGAACAGCGCTACTTAAAAACAGATGAGTGCCTACCTGCAAAAGAGTGCAAGCCCCACTTATGGGATAAAATACACACTGAGCATACACATGACCTGTCTACCACTGGAGGATGTTGGTTTCCTGTAATAGCTTGCATGCAACTTGTTAAGTACTCGTCCCAATTTTCAATTTTACTTGGTAACGCACCCCGGCTATGCATATGCATAGGTAGGATTTAGTTAGTGTTAGGTCCCCTCCCATGGAGGATTGACTTCTTCGCAGTGGGAGGGACGAGTACTTAACAGTGTTTTTAAGTAGCGCTGTTCATTTCCTTGCTATCACCACAATATCAGTCATACAGCACCCCCTGATGGTATGTTTGTGAAAAGGAATAGATTTTTCATGTAAAAGGGGGTATCAGCTACTGATTGGGATAAAGTTCAATTCTTGGTCGAGTTTCTCTTTAACCACCTTAGCGGTATGGACGAACTCAGCTCGTCCATTACCGCCAGAGGGTGCCGCTCAGGCCCTGCTGGGCCGATTTTGATGAAATAAAAAGCAGCACACGCAGCCGGCACTTTGCCAGCCGCGTGTGCTGCCTGATCGCCGCCGCTCTGCGGCGATCCGCCACGAGCAGCGGCGAAAGAGGGTCCCCCCAGCCGCCCGAGCCCTGCGCAGCCAGAACAAATAGTTCCGGCCAGCGCTAAGGGCTGGATCGGAGGCGGCTGACGTCCATGACGTCACTCCGCTCATCGCCATGGCAACAAGGAAAGCCAAACAAGGAAGGCTGCTCATTGCAGCCTTCCTTGTTAGTTCTGCTTGCCGGAGGCGATCGGAAGAACGCCTCCGGAGCGCCCTCTAGTGGGCTTTCATGCAGCCAACTTTCAGTTGGCTGCATGAAATATTTTTTTTTTAATTAAAAAAAAAAAACCCTCCCGCAGCCGCCCTGGCGATCTCAATAGAACGCCAGGGTGGTTAAGGGCTGGTTCACACGGGCATCTGCCCGCGTTTACCGCCGGCATACAGGACTCGGCATTAAACTCTTCCATTCAAGTGAATAGGCGCGTTTGTACTGAGCTTTTACTGGCATTTGCGCAAACGCAGCATTCAGATCCCGACTTTCCCTGGCATTCGAGGCGACCCTGGACGCTACATGTAGCGTCCTGGGATGGTTAACCGCTGCGGCTAATGGGGGGGAACCGGTGACTGCAACTGAACGCCAAGGAAAGCCATTGAAAGCTCGAACGCGACGCTGCCTCAACGCCACGCCTCCGAAAGCCAGGAAGACACCCGTGTGAACCAGCCCTTAGGGCCCTTTTCCACCAGCGCAAAGTCGCAAACCGCTAGCGATTTTACAATCGCTACGGTTTGCTTTTTAACATAGGAATTGCGGTAGGTCATTTCCACTACCGCGATTCGTTTTTTACCCGAACGCGCGGCGGAGCGATATTTGCCACGATTTTGCTATGCAGTGCATAGCATAGCAAAATCGCGGCCGCAAAACGTCGGGGAATCGCCGGTTTTGCGATTCAGCAATCGCTAGCGTTCAGTGTAAACGCTAGCGACTGCAGGTGGAAAAGGGCCCTTAGTGTCAAACTAATAGACTTTCAAACAATTCGTTTGATCAGTCATTTGATCTGCTCCATTGTTCTATCCAGTCTATTGACCATTCAAACAACATTTAAATTAGCTGTTATTAGCATTTCAAACGTTTTGTCATCTGTGTGTACAAAGAGTCTGAACAACTTTTTGTTTGAATGACAAGTCGTCAAAACATCCGGTTTGAACGACAATCGGGCATAAAATCAGACGAGTGTACGCACCTAGTATTTTGAAACAAGGGAAAAAAAAATATTCAAGGACAGGCTTTTGAAATATACTATATGTTAGGTTCCAATCCTATGTACTAAAACAGGCTCTTAAAAATTCTGCTCATATATACATGAACATTGGAAGGAAGGACAGAATTCTTTTCATTGTAATTTTTTTTCCTATAGCGGACTGATAATCAGAAATGGTTCTCTTGAAGATTTGTGAATTACCTTTTAACCTGGAGCACTTCACATCTATTCATGAGCCATACCAGTGGGCAGGATCATATATTCTAGGCTTCTTCAGATGTAGTTAGCAAAAACGTCTCATAGCACATAACCATACAGTGAGGTACACAGTACTGCATCAGAAAAGCCACCGCACCACAAACATACACTCACCTAAAGGATTATTAGGAACAACTGTTCAATTTCTCATTAATGCAATTATCTAATCAACCAATCACATGACAGTTGCTTCTATGCATTTAGGGGTGTGATCCTGGTCAAGACAATCTCCTGAACTCCAAACTGAATGTCAGAATGGGAAAGAAAGGTGATTTAAAGGACACCCCAAGCGAAAAAAGACTAATGTAATAAACAAATGTATCCATCTTCCTTCGCCTAAAAATGATTTAAGATATTCCAGTTTTATTTTATGTTTAAATCTACTATTTAAGTTTTAACAGTGTTTTTTTTTGCTCAGTTACACATTCATTGAAGTATGCCAGAGCTAAAATCTAAGAACTATTGACCTTTTTTTTTTTCTCTTTTCTGCTCTCAGAAGCCATTTTCTGCTAAGAAAGTGTTTTATAGTTGGAATTTCTGAGAGGGTCACACTGTAGTCACTTCCTGTCTGTCAGTCACAGGCCAAAAGTTTGGAAACCTCATTCAAAGAGTTTTTTTATTTTCATGACTATGAACATTGTCACACTGAAGACATCCAAACTATGAATTAACACATGTGGAAGTATAGTACATAGCCAAGAAGTGTGAAACAACTGAAAATATGTCATATTCTAGGTTCTTTAAAGTAGCCACCTTTTGCTTTGATTACTGCTTTGCACACTCTTGGCATTCTCTTGTTGGGCTTCAAGAGGTAGTCACCTGAAATAGTTTTCACTTCACAGGTGTGCCCTGTCAGGTTTAATAAGTGGGATTTCTTGCCTTATAAATGGGGTTGGGACCATCAGTTGCATTGTGGAGAAGTCAGGTGGATACACAGCTGATAGTCCTACTGAATAGACTGTTAGAATTTGTATTATGGCAAGAAGGAAAGCAGCTACGTAAAGAAAAATGGGTGGCTATCATTACTTTAAGAAATAAGGTCAGTCAGTCTGAAAAATTGGGAAAACTTTGAAAGTGTCCCCAAGTGCAGTCTCAAAAACCATCAAAGAAACTGGCTCACATGCGGACCGCCCCAGGAAAGGAAGGCCAAGAGTCACCTCTGCTGTGGAGGATAAGTTCATCCGAGTCACCAGCTTTAGAAATCGCAGGTTAACAGCAGCTCAGATTAAAGACAAAGTGAATGCCACACAGTTTTAGCAGCAGACACATCTCTAGAACAACTGTTAAGAGGAGACTGTGTGAATCAGGCCTTCATGGTAGAATATCTGCTAGGAAACCACTACTAAGGACAAGCAACAAGCAGAAGAGACTTGTTTGGGCTAAAGAACACAAGGAATGGACATTAGACCAGTGGACATCTGTGCTTTGGTCTGAGGAGTCCAAATTTGAGATTTTTGGTTCCAACCATCGTGTCTTTGTGCGACGCAGAAAAGGTGAACGGACGGTGTCTATATGCCTGGTTCCCACCGTGAAGCATGGAGGAGGTGTGATGGGTGTGGGGGTGCTTTGCTGGTGACACTGTTGGAGATTTATTCAAAATTGAAGGTATAATGAACCAGCATGGCTACCACAGCATCTTGGAGCGGCATGCTATTCTATCCGGTTTGTGTTTAGTTGGACCATCATTTATTTTCAACAGGACAATGACCCCAAACACACCTCCAGGCTGTGTAAGGGCTATTTGACCAGGAAGGAGAGTGATGGGTTGCTGCGCCAGATGACCCGGCCTCCCCAGTCACCAGACCTGAACCCAATCGAGATGTTTGGGGTGAGCTGGACCGCAGAATGAAGGCAAAAGGGCCAACAAGTGCTAAGCATCTCTGGGAACTCCTTCAAGACTGTTGGAAGACCATTTCAGGTGACTACCTCTTGAAGCTCATCAAGAGAATGGCAAGAGTGTGCAAAGCAGTAATCAAAGCAAAAGGTGGCTACTTTGAAGAACCTAGAATATGACATTTTCAGTTTCACACTTTTTGGTTATGTACTATACTTCCACATGTGTTAATTCATAGTTTGGATGCCTTCAGTGTGAATCTACAATGTTCATAGTCATGAAAATAAAGAAAACTCTTTGAATGAGAAGGTGGGTCTAAACATTTGGTCTGTACTGTACATATTACAAAAATTGTACTCCCTAAATTCAGTAGTTGGCCACAAGATGTACTCACCCAGTACTTCCTATTCGCGTACAATAAGTAGGAAGTAATGTGTTGCTACATTGTAACTAGGGAAATGACACAGGCAATGGATGCTTGCAATCACAGTGGCCTAGAGTAGTGTTCCCCAACCCTGTCCCCAAGGCCCACCAACAGTGCATGTTTTGTGAATGTCCACACAGATAGGTAATTAGCTCTGCTGGGACACTAATTACCCCACCTGTGAATGTTTGTGGTTTTCTGCAAAACATGTACTGTTGGTGGGCCTTGAGGACAGGGTTGAGGAACTCTGGCCTCGAGGGGAAATTAACCTATTGCAGACAAATGGCGTAGATCCTACGCCGCACTTGTGGCCACATAACTGATGCGGCGTAGGATCTACGCCCCACCGCTTTCGCTCCCGGCGCAATCGTGCACACTTGAGAGGGGAGATAAGGCTGTCATATGACAGCAGACATCTCCCTTCAGTGATTAGAAGCCATCGCGTATGGCTACTGATCACTACAATCGCTGGCGAATCGTACTGATCACCATTAGTGAGGTGGCGGTAGGGGGGGGAGGGAAGAAGAGTATCCACTCATCTTCCTGCTGTTCCCACGACGATCGCTCTGACGCAAGTCCCGGGTAGCGGCTTTATGGCGTCATCAAGCAGAGACCCGGAACTTAGAGGCAGTACCAGCGGAGACGCCAGCGAGAGTGGAGGTGTCCCCAGCTGCTCATCGTCCCCAGGTCCTCAAAACTTTGTTCTCATTCATAAATCTAACGATCAGTAGCAAGCAGCGACGGACATCAGCGAGCGGGAGGAAACGCGGCAGCTCAGAATAAACATGGTTTATGAAGAAAAAACTGATTCTCAGCGGATGCGAACAGATCGGCTCAGGGACTTTAACTAGCAACATCATGAATGAAACTGAATAAGTACAATGTATTTATTCATAAAAGCGCAGGGCAAAACGCTTTTCAAAGTGCTTCGCGATTTCCCTATACTTTCTACTGAAGCGCAAACGCTCAGGAAATGGTGCAGGAGCCATCGCTCACGTGAGAACACTCACAGAGCAACATTGCAGAAGTGCTTTTAAAGCAATTTTTTAAATCGGCAGTGCTAAAAAAAAAAAAAAAACGAAAACGCTCTAAGGACCCTTTTCCACTAGAGCGTTTGCTGAATCGCAAATAGTTAGCGATTTTAAAATAGCTACGGTTTGCTAAATAGGAATTGCGGTAGGCTTTTTCCCACTACTGCGATTCGTTTTTTACTAAATCACAATGCGGAACGATTTTTGCCACGATTTTGCTATGCAGTGCATAGCAAAATCGCGATCGCAAACGTTGGGACATTTTTTAACTTTTGCTGAATCGCAATCGCTAGCGTTTAGCGCGATTGCTAGTGGAAAAGGGCCCTAATGTGAACAAGCCCTAAGGAAAATGACATCAGGATTGGCTTCAGACAGGGATTCCAAAATGGAAACTGAAAAAGAATTCTCTTTACGATATAAAACACAGTGAAATCAAAAACATATATATAGTGACCAGGCCATTTTTAGTTAAATAGGCCACTGCAGCTTTAAGGCCAAGCTGCAGGGCCGTACAACAGCACACAAGTTATTCCCCCCCCCCTTTTCTCCCCCACCAACAGAGCTCTCTGTTGATGGGGTCTGATTGCCGCCACCCCCCCCCCCCCCGTGTTTGTTTTATAACTATTTATATTTTTCAAAAAAATACTGCTTTTTTAAATTAACTGTATAACCCTCCCCCCGCCAGCCTGTGATAGGCTTCAACCTATCACAGCAGATCGCTTTCCAGTGTCACACAGCTGTCCCCAGTACAGCGCTGCTGTAGATCGCAGCACTGTATAAAGGAAATAGACGGCGGTTTCGCTGTCTAAGGCTCCCGAGCTGCAATCACTGCTTGGAGACTGAAGGCAGGGTGGAGCTCCGCCCCCCGAGCAGGAGATGCAAGCGCAGCGTGCGCGTGATCTGCTAGCCCCATAGACAGCCGTTCATGCCAATGAGCGTGGAGCGGTCCTGGGGCTGCCGCACTGCTCACACCAATTGGCGTGGAGCAGTCGGCAACAGGTTAAACGACCCATGACCTGAGAGGGATATGGAGGTTGCCCCATGTAGCCTTGCGTTTTGCAGTTTTGTTCAGGAAGCAGGAATCACAGGCAAAATGTTACATGACGTTTTAAATCGCAGCACAATCACATTAGGGTTTACAATAGAAATGGCATGTTCTATTTTAAATTGTGTGCTTGTGTTTTGTGAACTGGATCAGCAGCATGATCCCAGACAATACACATTGCTGTCAGCGGGTGTTGGAAAAGCCAGACTACCACTTCCTTTGCAGGAATTTTTGCATAGCAGCAGACAGATCTTTGCCTCCAAGAAAATATTGCCTTGATAAGGGGGTCCTACGTGGCTCCGAAACGTTGGCCATATTTTTTACATGGAACCAATAAAGATTAAATTTGGACGTGCAAGCTTTTTTCTTTGTTGAATACTGCATAGAGGGAGTCATCCCTCTTTTCAGCTGTTGCACTCCCCCCTTAACTACCTCAAGACCGCCCCACGCCAATGGGCATGGTCGCAGCGGCAGCCCCAGGACCGCCTAACGCCAATTGGTGACAGGTCCTGGAGCCAGCAACTGAAGGAGATAGCGCACAGGCTGCGCGCGCATCTCCTCAGGGGTGGAGCTCCGCCCCGTCTTCAGTCTCCGAGCGGTAGACGGCGTGATCTCCGTCCACACAGTACAGTGCCGCGATCAGCAGCAGCGCTGTACTGGGGACAAGAGAACGATTGGCTCTCATATGACAGCCGATCGCCAGGATTGGCCTGGCTGGGGGGAGGGAGGGGTTAGTTAAAAAGAAGAAAAAAAAAAGTAAAAACAAAACAAACAAAAAAAATAACTGAGGGGCGATCAGACCCCCGCCAACAGAGCTCTGTTGGTGGGGGTCTGATCGCACCTCAGTTTTTTTTAAAATAAGTGTTTTTGTTTTTTAAAAAGAGGGAAGGGGGGAATCACTCGTGTGTTGTGTGGCCCTGCAGCTTGGCCTTAAAGCTGCAGTGGCCATTTTAGTAAAAATGAGCCTTGTCTTTAGGGGGGGTTTACCACTGTGGTCCTCAAGTGATTAAAGACTATCTGTTTTATCCTTTAGTGCATGCGAGACAATACTACCAATGTGCTGCATGCGATCAAACTCACACTGCAAAACACCAGCAGTGTAAAAAAGCCCTAATGAGAAGCTCCAACTCTGAGAATAAGTAGTCTTTTCAATTCTATAAAGGGATCGGATTAGATTTTGTACCTTTCATATTTTACTTGATATAATTACACTGTATAACTACTGCTAACAGTTTATCCACTAGACGACCGCCTCACACCGATGGGCGTGCACGCCAGCCCCAAGACCGCCTAATACAGATCGACGAAAAGTCCTTGGGGTGTGGTTTGCAGGAGATCCTGCACGCATCTCCACTTGGATGACTGAGCTCCACTCCATCTTCAGTCTCCCAGTGGCGATCACCGCTCGGAGACTGTTAGACGGCCGTCTTAATAGTAGAGCGCTGCGATCTAAGGCAGAGTTGTACTGGGGACAGCCGTGTGACACGGATGTACCCCTGGGTGGCACAAAAGTGATCCGCTGTCATAGGCTGAAGCCTGTGACAGCTGATCAAGCTGATTGGCTGGCGGGGGGATTACAAAATGAAACAAAAAAAAAAAACCTTATATTTCACTTTATATTTGCTTCAACAAAAATATGTAAGACACAAGAACAGTATATTTTGTACTTGAAAAACAGCTTTGCATCTCTGAAACGCAACTCGAGTCATTTGCAAGTAGGGGACTGTCTAAATATAAACATACTGCCATTACACGGCTAGATAATACCCACACTGGATTACATTCTAAACTGACTGGAACAAGACAGAGGCAAGTATTCAGCATCCTTAGCGCCACAGAAGATGAAATGCAATATAAATCACTAACAAAACAACCATAGTAGTAAGAAAGGTTTTGACCAAATAAAGTAATAAAAAACGGCAGACAGAAATCCATTTTACCAATTTTTTTTTTATTTTTCTCCTTCCCCTGCCTTGCATTATAAAAAAAATTCTCCAAAGAAAACAAAAAATAAAATAAAACAAAAGGAACAGTCTAAAACAAAAGTTGCCCAGCTCGTGTCTTCCAACGGTGTGCAAGAATTGGAGCTAGAATAAAACTAAAGAAAAGGCTGTGTGTGAGGGGCAGCCGACTCTCCGGGAAACAAGCTTCTCCCTTAGAAAGAAACCTGCAAAGATAAAAACACTCGAAAAGAAAAAAAAGAAAAAGAAAAACAGCAGGATGTTTAGCAAACATCACCCACCCTCCCCCACAGCTGAAAACTAGGCTGTGAACCATAAAGTATACATTCTGTGATAAACCAGTAACCCAACATGGAACAGTCAAGCACACCCCAGGAGAACCTGGAGACAACTCATACACTCAGCACACTAATTAGTACAGCCTGCTTTCCCCAACAGTAAGTATTCGGAACTTGGCCTACCACACCCATTTTGAGACATTATGTGAGGGAAGTACACAGGGGCACCGGAGAACATGAGCAGAGCATGGTCCTCAAAGGACCCCTTTTTTTTTCTTTTTTTTTTTAAATAAACTCTTAAAATTGATTCCAGTCTTCTTTTTTTTTTCTTTTTTTGTGTTTTTGCCTCTCAGGTCTTCCTAAAGTTATATTTTTTAGTAAGGAGAATACCATGACGTCACGCGGGCCCGACCCCTGAAAAAGACAAGCCTTGTGTAAGCAAAATGTATTTATGACAAATACCCCCAATGCCTACCCACAGGTCCTCCCCCTGACTCCTGTATTGATTGGTCCCCAGACCTGTACACGCGTCCTCTGGGTCTTGCAGGATAGCCACTGTAGAACCTGGACCTGGAACTGTAGGAAGATGCCCGAGCTCTGAATCTTGCGCGTGGAAATCCTCTGTCTGTTGTGCTAATTCCCGGCCTGTTCGTCCTCTTGGGAACCACCTGTAAACAAAACATTTTATTACAGTACAACAAGCACAGCATTAAATGTACCATTAGAAACCTCTTAGGCCTCTTTCACATCTAACGTGTGCAGGAGCCGTTCTCCTGCATGCGTTGAACAGCCTGCGGCGTGTCGTTGGGAATCTGCTGTGCGCCGCAATCAGCGGCGGTAGCTATTAGTTGAACCCAACGGGAACCGCCGACGCCCGGCGTTTCAACGCTCCCGGGTGCGTCGAACTGCAATGCACCGAAATGCAGCATCGGGTGTGAAAGGTAAAATGAAAGTCTATGGACTTTCATTTCACCTTGTTTAACGCAAAGAATTGCCTTTGCGTTGAAACGCAGGAAAAGTGCTCTGGTGTGAAAGCCCTTAGGGTCCTGTAACACTGGAGAGCATTTCAGGTAGTTTTTCATTTTTAAAAAACAATTTATTGACTTGCATTAAAACAGTGGTAAAATCGTCACACTTGCGATTTTTTTTTTTTTAAAAAGCGATTCAAGTCAATGGGAGTGTTTACTTAAAATGTCAAGGACCCCAAAAAATACTCTCCGGTGTGACAGGGCCCTTAGTGCTTCAGGTTCCCAAATATTTCCTTCCATGACTAATCCGGGCATAAAATCAATAGCTGCAGTTCAATACTACATCCTATTATCCAGCCTCTTGCAATGCCTTCCTATGAACACATTAGGTCTAAATTTCCTCAATTGGTAGGGATGTTGAATGAGGTGCAAATCATTTTAAAGCGGTATAAAACCCTGACAATCAAGAAAAACATGTTTTTCTACTTTCTGTATGCCATGCGGTTATCATATTTGCATTTGTGCATAGGTATTATTCATTTAGAAATTATATGTTCCCAAAAGTACAGTTTGCTTTGTGAGCTGACTTTGCATTTTATTCATAACTGGTTTTATTCTTTATGTATTGAAGGCAGAAATGCTTTCATTGTCTGTGTCCAGCAGCTTCTCCAGTCAGATAATGTGTCACATTCCTCACTTGATACATTTAAGTAAAAGATAACATTATCTACAACAGGGGTCCCCAAACTTTTTCAGTCAAGGGCCGGGTCAACATACTTCAGACTGCTGGGGGGCTGGAACATACATATAATGATGTTGAAAAACATTACATTGAATCTAGGTATTGTTCCCCCCCCCCCCCCCCCAATCATGCCTGGAGGAGAGCTCCCAGCAGCAGCCAGTCCATGCAGCACCGGAAGAATGCCTGTGCACCAGACAGTGAAGCATACCCAGGTGACAACCTGCCGTCCAATTGGACAGCAGTGTCACAGGATGCAGTACTGGATTGGAATCCAGCAAATTAAGGCTCTGGCTTCTACAGTATGTGGATTGGTGGTGCCAGCACTGCTATTCTATACGTGGGCCGCCAATATTTAAAGGCGCTGTGGGCCACATCTATAAGTTATACATTTTGTGTTTGGGGGCCAGTGAAAGCCTCGGGGGCCGCATTCGACCCACGGGTCTTAGTTTGAGGACCACTGATCTACAACTTCAGATGCGTCCACATTTCTCTGCACTGAACTTTCCAGCCCTGTGTGTAACTCTTTGAATGCGGTTTTAGTAAAAAAAAAAAAAGTTGGTTTTATATAATATGCTGTAAATAATTGTTTTAGAGCAAAGAAGAAGTGCTGGCTTTCATTCCGCTTTAAGTTGATGCAGTCTTATGCAAATTCTGTATGCAGCTTGAAGACATTGTATGAATCCAAGTAATGAAACTTGCAGAATTTTGCAGTGTCCTGCTGCATGGAAGAACAGGACAAGCGGTTCAAGGGTAGAGCTGCAGTGGCCATTTCATTAAGCACAGAACATCCACACAGGACACTCCCTATGACTCAAACTAAAGTAATAAAAAATTTTTTGATCCACATCTTATTCCTTATCGGGCAACGAAAGGCATTTTTGATTAACTCAAACTTTGTCCAGGGAATGAGTGATTGAATTTGTAGCTCAGCTGCAGGGATAAAAGCACAACTGATGTCCAGCCCCAGGTATGCTGACCTACACCTCAAGGTCACTGCAAAGAGTGATACCTGGATAATGAGTCACGGCTCCCCAACCACAGGAGTGAATGCCTGACCAAGGTCTACCTTTACAGCTGGGAATTTAACTTTTTATGGCCAGGACTGCTGTGACCACCTGTACTAATGTCAGATGGTGTTTTGAATAATCCAACCACCTGTGCTAATATCAGATGGGGGTTTGAACAACTCCAAGCACTATCACTCATATGAGGCAAGTCAGGGAGAAGCTGGGAGAAGGCACCAGCCAATCATTTCCTCTGAACACATCCCACCTCACACGACTCCAGCGTGGCAATGGTCAGGTGATGCTACGCAGAGGAAAAACCTCCCACTTTGTGCACAAATCTGAATGTCATGTGACTGACTTTTCCATAGAATATTTTACTAAAATGAGTGAGGCTATAGTTCCTATTCTCCTTCCCTAACAATGAAAAATGAGGGAGAGCAAACTAGGGCATTAACAATAAATTTCAATAAGAGCCATGAATTTTTTTTTATTTAAAAAAAAACAAAACTTGCTGTGCAGAAGAAAAATAATTTTTCAACCCTACATCACTTACTTTTATCTGTCGACCTCTAAACAAAGATTCATCCAGGGCCATTGATGTTCGAACAGACTCTTTATCAGAGAATTCAATGTATGCAAACCTGTACAAACAACATATGGAAGAAATATACAGTCAGTACATATAATATAGCAAGTCACTACATATGTGGCCTATATTCTATAAATGCAGAGTATGAATTTGTAAAAAGTCTAATCCTCTCACACATATGAGGCACACCACCCAGCAGGGATCAGTACACGTTCCCCTTGGGTGATATTGCAGGGCCGAGGCTGCACAGACGTGTCACTAGCCTGTAGGCTAGAGATGTATTCTGTTGCTATGCAGGTTACAAGAGGGCTAATGGAGAAATACAGGAGTAGAGAGATGTGTCTGGCAGGGCGAGAAGAGCACTATGCTCTCGGCAATCTGCCACACTAGCTGCTTGCTGAGGCGTTAAGCAGTGTTGGGAGACCCTGTACGTGTGTACAGGGTCTCCCAACACTGCTTATTGCCTCAGCCAGCAGTCAGTGTGGCAGATTGCCGAGAGCATAGTGCCCTTCTCGCCCTATCCGGCACGTCTCACACACATGAGCACTAAGCTATAAGCACAGGTGCTGCTCGCAGTTGTGATCCCATAGCCGGAAGCATTCTGTGCAGGCGTAGAAGCCGCTAACCTGGCTGGAGGCTGCTACGGAGGGGACCCTGGGAGACTGAAATTGGAGACCGAGTATTCCAGGGGCTGGAGAAAGTCCCACATAAGTGATTTTTTTTCTACATTGGAAGATGTATCTTTGAAGAGGAATTGTGAAAATCTTAAAATTTAAAACATACAAATAAGTAAATTTCTTTCAGAGTAAAATGAGCCATACATTACTTTTCTCCTATGTTGCTGTCACTTACATTAGGTAATAGAAATCTGACATTACCGGCAGGTTTTGGGTTAGTACATCTCTTCATGGGGGATTCTCAGCATGGCCTTTATTCTTTACAAAGATAGTCCCTGAAAAATATTTATACAAAGATGCTGGCCAGCCTCCCTGCTCGCTGCACACTTTTTTGGCAGTTGGACAGAGCAACTGGCATTCACTAAGTGCTTTTAAAAATAAAGAAAACCCTGAGAAGCACCCCATGAGATAATAGGCTAGTCCAAATTCAGTGGGTAATTAGTATTGTACTTATTTGTATGTGTTTACATGTATTTTAAATTTTAACATTTTCGCGACAGAGGTCCTTTAAGGATATTTTTCAGCAAATAAACAAAAAGTTACACATAAGAACAGTGAGAAATCATTTTCTATTGCAAACATGATTAAAAATGCTCATGGCTTTCAGAAGCATACTGGGAAGGTGTGAGGTAAATACATCAGTCACTGAACAGAGGAACTGCAGAGCTGTAGTAGTGGGCTGAAGCAGGTAACCTGGTGTTCCATTTCTGAAAACCCCCAAAATTCAGATGGGGCACAGACAGCACATTGGAAATCATTGTTTCCACCCAATGGGGAAAATCGCATGTGTTCTTGTCCAGAAAAAAACATTTACAGTCTGCAGCATTTTAACAGATGACCAGGGCTGTGGCGTAGGAGTCAGAGCAATTTTGGGTACCTGGAGGTTTCATAAACTGAGTAGTTGGGTGATTTTTGTACAGACTCCACAGCCCTGCAGTTGACTAATGCATTCCTCCGAGGCATATAGTGTTGCCCCAACACATGAGAATTCCAGAGACCTACACATGCATTGTCTGGGAGCACCGGTCTACAAATTTAGACATGCATGGGGCTTCCTCCAGCCCCCTTTAGGCTGTTTGCTCCCTCACTGTCCTCCGCTAGCCTGGCCAGTAATTCCTTCAGTTGGAGCAAGTCCGCACGCATCGCCAGAAGCGTTCTACATGCAGCACAAGAATGCTGTACCCGGCTGGCCCGCGCATGCACAGTACACCCCGACTGGAGGAATTACCTCAACACAAATCAGTACTCATATGATACTGAGCCATGGTGCGGCGACAGGGTCACATGCACAGTGCTGACACCCCCCCTCCCCCCTTCAGAGATGTACTCCCTGCGAGGAAGTAAAATTGCCTTCGGTTCACACATGTGCGCTACACTGTGCTCCTGTTTACACTTGCTTTGTCACCAAATTACTTGCATTGCTTGATAATCCGTGTGGTAGGCACGGATCATGCAACAATGCGCTGCATACTTTGCATTGGGAATGCAGTGAGTTGGATACTTCCAGCACACTGAGTCGTGTGAAGAGTGCACAGCTACAAAGACATAAATGGCCCTTTGGCAAAGATGTGTAACGCATGGTGATGCAGAGCTCAAGTATTAAAGGGGCATAAAGGAGCAAAAGTAAAGTAATAGTGATTTTAACTTTTGTATTACATGGTTAGCATCCTTATTACTTGTTTACCAGACAAAAATAAACTGATTTTTTATTTTATGCCCGACCGTTACACATTAAGGGCTGTGCCTCTGACACAGAAGACCTGGGTTTGAATCTTGGCTCTGCCTGTTCAGTAAGCCAGCACCTATTCAGTAAGGAGTTCTTTGGGCAAGGCTCCCCAACACTGCTACTGCCTACTGAGTGCACTCTGGTGGCTGCCTCGCAAGCGCTTTGAGTCCGACAGGAGAAAAGCACTATACAAATAAAGGAATTATTAAAAGACCAATAATATTTAATGTTGGCTTCAAAAGAAAAAAAAATGTTCTTGTCATCAAACTAAAGACTTACCCCTTTGGATGACCCGTGAATTTGTCACAAAGAATAGTTACTCTATTAACAGAGCCACAGCCATGGAAATGTGCCTCCAGCTCCTCTGCTGTTGCACCGTAATCAACCTGCCCAAGGACATAAAAGAATTAGAGGAGGCATTATTTACTGGATTGGGCACTGAATAAAAGCAACATTTTTTGTTTAACATTTCAACACTTCCAGTCCACTGAGAAGCAGTGATGGACAGAGATACCACTTACAAGCCACATTTCTGTCCTTAGTAAGTCATCCTGTCAGTCATAATGAACAGGTATTTGTCTGTCCTAAGCAAATGTGCAGCTTGAAAGTCACAATTAGCTTTTATGTGTACATTTTCACTGTATTTCATTCAATGGAAGCATTTTCCATTAATCTGCCCCTATTCCAGAGCCAAAGACATTTATTCTTGCTTGGGTGAAGCCTTGGTGAATTCCACACGCTAATCGTAACAACCAGAGCCAGGTTACATAAAATTAGCCACGATGGACTGCTCTATCTGTAAAACCACTTTATTAGCCTCAATTCTGGTACGCTTGCTGCCCGTTTTACCTCATAAGTGGTATTTTACCGCATGAGGCAAAAGCAGTTTGCTATTCTGGTAGATTTTAGTCATAACTTACCTCATGCTGTAAATTTGGTCAAAATTTGGGAATTCTCATGAAAAATAGGGGGCATGTTAGCACATAATTTACCAATCAGTTTAACACCTGCCTGTACCTGGCGGTAAAAGCAATTTGTAAACATTTTGCAGTTTTTAGTGGAGTTTCTGTTCAGTTCCTATTCCTGTTTTAGTGGAGGTCTTAAAGAGACTCCGTAACAAAAATTGCATCCTGTTTTTTATCATCCTACAAGTTCCAAAAGCTATTCTAATGTGTTCTGACTAACTGCAGCACTTTCTACTATCACAGTCTCTGTAATAAATCAATGTATCTTTCCCCTGTCAGATGTATCTTCCCCTGTCAGACTTGTCGGCCTGTGTCTGGAAGGCTGCCAAGTTATTCAGTGTTGTGGTTCTGCTATGAACTCCCCCTTCCAGGCCCCTCTATGCACACTGCCTGTGTATTTAGATTAGGGCAGCTTCTCTCTTCTCTCTTATCTTTTACAAGCTGGATAAATCGTCCTCTGAGCTGGCTGGGCTTTCACATACTGAGGAATTACAAACAAGGGCAAAGCTGTTTGCAGGAAGAAAAGAGCAGCCTGAAACTTCAGTGCATGAAAACTGCAGGGGGAAAGAAACACACAAATGATCTCTTGAGATGCAAAAGGGTGTATACAGCCTGCTTGTGTCTGGATGTATTTTCTATGTGTGGACATACTGTACATCAACCTACTTCCTGTTTTGGTGGCCATTTTGTTTGTTTATAAACAAACTTTTTAAAACTGTTTTTAAGCACTTTTAATGCGGCAAGGAGCGGCAAAATTGTGACAGAGGGTAATAGGAGATGTCCCCTAACGCACTGGTATGTTTACTTTTGAGCGATTTTAACAATACAGATTCTCTTTAAAGGGAACCAGAGAGGAACGGGGGGGTGAAAAAAGAAACAGATTTTATACATACCGGGGGCTTCTTCCAGCCCCATAAGCCTGAATCGCTCCCACGCCGCCATCCTCAGCTTCCTGGATCCGCCGGTACCGGACCCGTCACTTCCGGCGGACGCGGCCAATTGTCCGCATCACAGGGGCTCCCTCCATACATGTACGCATGCGGCTGCGCAGTTAACAGCCACATGCGTATCTGTATGGGGAGAGCACCCTGTGATGCGGAGAATTGGCCGCGTCCGCCGGCCGACTTGCCGACTCGCGGCAATGACGGGACCCGGTGGCGGCTGATGCAGGCAGCGGAGGAGTGCGACGTGGGAGCGATCCGTGCGTATGGGGCTGGAGGAAGCCCCAGGTATGTATATTGCATCCTCTCTGGTTCCCTTTAAGGCTGTGTAACAGAGAAGAATAGAAATATAACCCCAAATAAGTTTTTTCTTTTTTTTTTAAATAGGGAATGCCTATAATACTTTCCCATAGGTATCTATATAATCAAATACACTTCCCAACCCCCCCCCCCCCCAAAAAAAAAACACTTTCCAAAGGGTATTCCAAGCTATGGAAGACAATTAAAGACTTATGCTGGGCATACACGGCATCGAGGGGAGGATTATCAATCGGCTCGATTGATAATATCCTACGTGTCCGATCACCGCGGGGACGATTCGAGCGGGTGATAAGCGCCGGTGGGGACGAGCAGGAATCGATCCAAGCGCACGCGTGGATGAGGGGGTGGGGGGTGTCGATCCAGCGGCTAATCGGCCGCCGGATCGACCAGTGTATGCCCAGCATTAGTTGCAGCTGAAATACCGCACGGTTTACAGCATTTTCCAAACATTTTCAGAAATGCGGAAAAATCTTTCAGAATTGCCCAAAAAAGGCGGAATATACCACATTAGGTATTTTACAAACAAAAAATATTTACCTCACATAGCTACCAGAATTGAGGCCTAAGGCTGCATTTCCACTTGTGCGGTGCGATTCGCCGCAGTAAAAATTTGCATGTGGATGCGAATATTCATGCGAATTCGCATGGATGACGATGTATGCGAATTTAACCATGGCAGTGCTGGTGTGCTTTTCCATTGTTTCTATGCGAATTCGCATGAAAATTCGCATACCCAAACCTCATGCGAATTTCCTATTAAATACATTGTATGCGATTCACATAGCGGTATGCGATATGAGAATTCTGATGGCTCTGCCATGCAATTTTTTTCTGCACAGAAAAACGCAAAGGAATCCTGACAAGTGGAAACAGTCCCATTCACTTGTATTGCTATGCGAATTTGCATGCGAAAAACGCATGCGAATTCGCGATAGTGGAAATGGGCCCTAAGTGTTCCATGCGGACTGCACAGCCGCGGCCAGCTCATGCGGCCATGTTAGTGGAGGCAAGAGAGCCCGGGCCGTGCGGTCGGGAGCCGGCCCGGGGGGCTATTGAGCGGCAGGCACACCTGACGTGAGAGGGATAAGGAGGCTGAAATTTCCCATTAACCTCCTTGGCGGTAACCCCGAACGTAGTTCGGGGTAAACCGCGCAGGAGGTTTTCTCCGGCCCTGCTGGGCCGATTTATCTAATTTTTTTTTTGCTGCACACCGATCGCCGCCGCCCCGCGCTCGATCGCCGCTATCCGTTGCGCCGTGCGCCCCCCCCCCCCCGTGCGCTGCCTGGCCAATTAGTGCCAGGCAGCGCCGAGGGTTGGCCCGGGACTCCCAATGACGTCCCGACGTCGGTGACGTCATCCCGCCCCGGCGCCATGGCGACGGGGGAAGCCCTCCAGGAAATCCCGTTCTTTGAAAGGGATTTCCTGATCGAAGCGGACGGGGGGATGCCGCTGAGCAGCGGCTATCATGTAGCGAGCCCTGGGCTCGCTACATGATATAATAAAAAAAAAAAAAAACTGCAGCGCTCCCTCCTGGCGGATTTTTTCATACCGCCAGGAGGGTTAAACAATGCAAATTGCCTCGCTGTCCTGCTGATCCTCTGTCTCTGATACTTTCAGCCATAGACCCTGAACAAGCATGCAGATCAGCTGCTTCTGACTGGATTAGCTGCATGCTTGGTTCAGATGTGCGATTTAGAAACTACTGCATTCAGGGAGATAAACAGGACTGACCGCTACGAGAAATTCATTAAAAGTAAATTACATTTTCTGTGGTGCAATGAGATATATCTGGGTAGATAAGCACCTACTTGGACTCCAACAAAAGATGCAACATGTAAAGTTGACTACACCCATTTGTTAATTATCAAAAATTGGCAATGTGTCATTTATCAAAGGTTTTTTTTTTTCTTCTTATTTTGTATTTATCTGTACATCAATAAAACTTTCTGAAACAGATTTAGCCCTCGCTAGACAATTACAAAAAAGAAGAGATTTTAAAAGTGGCTAACTACTTCAACAACTTACATTTCCAACATATATTGATCGAGCATCTGCTTCCATTTTTTCTTCGATGGACATGATTACAGGACCAGCTGCAAAACAAAACACAAAGGATATTACAATAAGCCAACAATTAAACAGTTCCAGAGGAGAAACTACCCATATATTCTGGCATATAAGATGACTGGACATAAGACGCCCCCCAACTTTTCCAGTTAAAGTGTACATTTTGTGATATACTCACCGTATAAGAACACCCCTCTTGACTGTTGGACATTTGTATACTGTACTATATGTACTGGTGCTATACTGTATAAACAGGACAAATACTGGTGCTGTACTGTGTGTGGTACCCAGTATACAGCAACCAGCCAATCTGGTTACTGGCGATTGCCTGGTTGTTGTATATGTTACGGCCAGAACCCGTAGTGTGGCCACTTGTAGTTCTGGCCAGCCACTTCGGGTTCTGGCCGGCCAATGTGCGAAGTGGCCGCAGCGCAGCGGCCAATGTTAGAAATGGAATGTTACGCCATCTCGCTGTGACCAAATTGATGACAACTTGCATAATTTAATGAAATATAGCCGGCGGCAATGTAATAGATGAAGCCGCTGGCTTTCGCACTGCCTCTCTCCTCCCCCGCCTCCCATACAATAAGTAGCAGCCGGGGACATGCAGCCGGAGAGTCGTTCGTCGCAGCAGGGGCAGGAGAGCGGGGAGGCTGCAGACATTGCTTCTGCCAGCACCCGCTCTGCAGGAACGGCAGGATTCCCCTGCCGCGACGAACGACTCGGGACACGCGTGTCCCCGCCGGCTGCTACTTATTGTATGGGAGGCGGGGGGGCGATCGGGGAGAGGAGGAGGCAGTGCGAAAGCCGGCGGCTTCACCTATTACATTGCCGCCGGCTATATTTCATTAAATTAAGCAACTTGTCATCAATTTGGCCGCAGCGAGACGGCGTAACATTCCATTTCTAACATTGGCCGCTGCGCTGCGGCCACTTCGCACATTGGCCGGCCAGAACTAGAAGTGGCCACACTTCGGGTTCTGGCCGTAACATATACAAAGCCTGCTTGGATTAGTCAACTATCCCTGTCTCCAAGACTACTTGTACAGCACTGCCCTTGCGGCTTTCATACGGTCGCTGCATGCGGCAGGGATGCGGCCGTGGACGCTTTTGTGCTCCCCCACCATATGCAGCAACTGCAGATTTTCCAGTCCGGCTCGGAAGTTGCAGCATCTGCCCTTTAAGACGACACCCGGCGTATAAGACGACCCCCAACTTTTGACAATATTTTTCTGGGTTAAAAAAGTAGTCTTATACGCCAGAATATACAGTATTTTTAAAGTTAAAACTTTCAAGTAGAATAAATAGCAGCAGAAAAACATAGTATGGAACCTGAGATTTATTCCATCTCAAGTTCCCTTTAAAAGGACAACTGAAATAAGGGATACAGCGGCTGCCATATTTATTTCCTTTTAAGCAATACCAGTTGTCTGGCTATCCTGCTGATCCTCTGCCTGAAATACTTTTAGCCGTAGACCCTGAACAAGCATGCAGCAGATAAGGGGTTTGACATTGTCAGATCTGACAAGATTAGCTGAAAACTGGTTTCTGGTGTTATTCAGCCACTACTGCAGCCAAATAAATCAGCAGGGCTGCCAGGCAACGGATATGGTTTAAAAGGAAATAAATATGGCAGGCTTAATATTCTTCACACTACAGTGGTCCTTGAGTGCTGACATTGTTCTGTAAGAGCAAAGAATTGCACCATCAAAGTAGCAGCTAGTTAATATATTCAGTATGTTTTTCTGCTGCTATCAAGGATCAGTTGATTGCACTAATAAGCTGCTAGTTTTCTACTGCAACATTACACAACTAGGCAGCAACCAATCAACTTGCTGCTCAATAGATTTGAAAAGATGCTACTGCTACTTATTCTGATTGATAAATGTTCATGCAAAACGTAATAAGGTTGAGGTGAATATATTAATCAATGATTTCATCAGAGTGATCAAATCTTTTGGAAAAAAAAAAAAATCAACCCATTTAAAGGAAACCAGAGATTAGATAAACTAAAAGTTTTATACATACCTGGGCTTCCTCCAACCCCATGCACACGGATCAATCCCACGCCGCCGTCCTCAGTCTTCTCCCTCTTCAGTACCGGCCCCGTAACATCGGCCAGTCGTAGCCAGTGTGCGCAAGAGACTTGTGCTGCCAGAGAGATACGTAGAGGGCGCACTTCTCTTGCGCACACTGGCCACAGTTATGGAACCCGGTACAGAAGAAGGAGAAGACTGAGGACGGCGGCGTGGGAGCGATCCGTGCGCATGGGGCTGGAGGAAGCCCCATGTGTGTATAAAACTTAGTTTATCTCATCTCTGGTACACTTTAAACTTGAGAGCTTTGTTAAGAACAAATAGTGCTTGTAATAAAACTGTTCATCCATGTAGACCAGGGGTGTCCAAACTTTTGAGGCAAAGGGCAGTATCACCGTTCTTGAGGTTGCTTGGGGCAGACCTAGCAAAATGAAACAATTTTTGCCAATTGCCCCTCAGTAAACTATGCCTACTACATTTTGTCAAACAATTTCCACAGGTAATAAACCATATACAGTGTGAAGTTAGCACATCCCCGTCAATATGCAAGCAAACTGCTGCTGGCATAGCAGGGGCAACAAGAGACTGCTGACATAGTGGCAGTTACTGGTAAGTGGCTATTACTGTTGCTGGCATAGTGGCAGGTGCAAATGTGTGGCTGCTAGTACTTCTGGCATATTGGCAGCTGCAAATTAGTAGCTGCTACAGCTCCTGGCATAGTGGTGGATGCTAATAAGTGGCTGCTGTTAATTGGTGGTTGCTTTGGCTCAGTGGTGGCTTCTAATCGGTGGCTGCTGCTGGCACAGTAATGGCACTGTGTGCTGCCCCTCCCTCTCCAAGTCACTGTTCTGCCTTCCCTTCCGCTTCTTCTCAATCAGGACTCCTGTAGCAAAGTTCCAAAGTCCCATAGTAATTGCTATAGAATGGGACTACAAAAAAAGGCAGTTGGAGAAAAAAAAATGTATGCAAATACGGACGCGGGCAGCCATTTTTGTAGTCCTATAGTAATCACTATGGGGCTACAGACGAGCGGAGGGGGAGGCAGAGTGGTGACAAGTTGGCCCCTGAATGCAGCGCCGCAGCAAAGGCCTATGAGCCACATGCAATGTTTAACACAGGAGAGCTTTGAGGGCCACCTGAAAGGCTCGGTGGGCAACATTTGACCCGTGGGTTGAACTTTGGACATGCCCAATGTAGACCTTCCCCAGAGAACAAGTGCTAGAGATAAATAGGAGAATAAAGCAGAATAGGTATATCGACAGATGCAGCAAATATGAAGGCACTGAAAACAATCGTATCATAAATAAAGCTCTTGGGGGTTGATTATTAAGCTGTACTGCTAAAGCTGCATGGCGTAATGTAAGCAGCGCAAGTTGTGTGCACGCTACGCATGGTATAGCAGCATAGCATGTGCTGGCAACTTATGCTCGCTCCTTCCAAATGACAGCACTACTGAACCAGTCCAGAGCCCGGCAAGTCCAGTGGCTTTATAGGACATGATCCCCTCACTCTGATTGGCCCAATAGGCTGACTGTCACTTGACAGGCAGCCTACTGGGCCAACTCTAGCTGCTTACATTAAAGAGAACCCGAGGTGGGTTTGAAGATTATCTGCATACAGAGGCTGGATCTGCCTATACAGCCCAGCCTCTGCTGCTATCCCAAACCCCCCTAAGGTCCCCCTGCACTCTGCAATCCCTCAGCCACATTGCTGACAAACAGCCACATTGCTGACAAACAGCTTGTCAGAGCGGGCTGTGTTTATCTCTATAGTGTCAGTCTGCTGCTCTCCCCACCTCCTGCAGAACTCCAGTCCCCGCCTGCACCCCTTCCCTCCCTGCTGACTGGAGGGAAGGGACGGGGCAGGGACTGAAAAGCCATTAGAAAAGCATAATGTGGTAGAACGCACACTGCAGAGCAAGGCTTACCGTTACCAGGTGGCGGACTCATGTTCATTTGTTTCTCTACCTCGTTTTGCATTTCCTTTAACTTCTCCGCCTCCTCTTCCATTTCTCGAACACGAGCTTTGATTGCTTCCAACTCCTGCATAAGACATTAACCAAAAACGGTTATCGGGTTGTATATACAGTACTTGTTTAAGTTTGTTCTTACGTATCAGGCAAATGAGATGGAGTTAAATTTTAATCAGGGAGAAATGTATTGCTCACTAGTGTCGGTATTCTCCCCAGGCTCTTTTAGCCGGGTGAAGCACCCGGCTAATTTTGATGAGCACCCGGCTGTCATTGGCTCACCTCCTCCTATGCTGTAAGCAAAGTTGCGCTCAGAAGCACGTGCCCTGCATTATCTCATATTGCCCCACCCGGCTACTTTTTCATACAACCCGGCTACTTTTTCATGCCACCCGGTTGGAAAAAAAATCTGGGGAGAACACTGACGTGTACCAACATTTAAAAATGTTTCGCTATGGCTGTCCTTTAATATAAACTCTGGAATTGATGACCTTGATTTAGAACAGAAACAGTAAGGTGTCATTCTTTCTACAAGCAATTTAGTTTTGGTAGTGCATGGAAATACTAAATGTAACAGTAGAATCCCTTTATAGTAAATTCCAAGGGACAAGGAAAAGTAGTTTATCAGAAGATTACTAGATCAGAACTGGTCATACATTTTATATTTATACAGACGCACTTGCTGGGACCTGACGACTGTATTATATCCAGAATATATCAGAGTTTACTACAACGAGATACTACTGTAGTTTGTAAATAGCAGTGCTCCATTCCTACTAGAGCAATGTGATTCACACCAAACCCCAAATGCGCTGCACGCTGGTAAACAGTGGGTCACATTCAGTACAGTAGAATGGGATTTTTCAAGTTCACAATGTCCAGGCTTTTGGGGAATCCTGTAGTGAGGAATGTGAAGGCTGCCTTTATTTTTTCCTTTTAAACTATTCCATTTGCCTGGCTGACCTGCTGATCCGATGTACCCAATACTTTTAGCCACTAACCCAAAACAAGTATGCCCAACACAGAGGATCCTGGCTCTTCTACTGACCACATATGCTATTGCTCCGTTCATGCCCGATGAAGCAGGATCAAACCTGCGAAACGCGTTGCATATTTGGAGTTCATAAAATATATTGAATATACAAAATATATTGACTGTCTATATTGTCTTTACTACAGTTGTCGTGTGTCTACTTGGAGGAGGTAAGTCCACCACTACCTCGTCTATCTACCAAGAATTTGTTTTTTAAGCTCATTTAGCTTCCTTTTATCCTGTTGGCGCCTCTGTTCTGCATAATATTGAGTCCACCCTGGGTGGAGGGTTGAACCCCCTTTTTCTCATCTACAGAGAGCGACTTATTCCTGAGTGGGGTCAGGAAAATCTCCCCACCTGCCTTTACAGTGGTTGCCTAATGGTAACTCTAGTTTGTGAGTATTAATATTTACTCTATCTAGTAACCATTTACCAGTACATATTACACTATTGGGGCTCTTGGTGTTCCTTGTTTTTAAGTATGCCCAACAGGTTTGTGACGTCTGACCACACTGCTGCATGCGTGTTTCAAGTGTGCAATTCAAACACTACTGTACCCAAAAGGCTCAGCCCCTTGTAGGTAAGCAATGGTGATGGCCTCACTGCACTATGTAACCCCATTATGGAGAAGTGAACTGTAAAAAAAAAATGTATCCTGGGTGCTCAGTACTATTTGGGCCTTGTACACTCGATACAGCAGTAGCCCCCAAACGGTCTAAGGGATCAACTGGTTGCTAGCCCAGAGGCTTTCAAAACATTCTGATGCTTTGGAGGGAGGACATATGGCGCACTAAGAAACAGCTTCCAATTGGCAGGGTGAAGAGAATAATGTGCTTGAGGTCATTCAGGGAACAGTGTCACTTAACACTGGCATGCTGGATCTCCAGGTGACGTGTGCTCCTGTACACTTGCTAGATTCTCAGCCTCAGATGGCCCTTCACTGCCACCTCTGCTGAGTATAATCCAGATTGTGTGCCTAGCTATAGACCTCACTTATTTGGAAAATAGTTCGACTAAAGTACACTATAAAAGAACAAAACACATTTCAATGACCATACTGTAGTTGTGTTTTAAGGAGATCCCCACTTGTCTTAAAATGCAGAAATAGGCACTACATACTACTACCAAGTCATAGGGGTCCCGTGCTTGTGCTCATAGTGAGCCATATACTTCTATGGGAAAAACTAAATGTGATGACATAAGAACAGGAACGGTCTGGCCTGGAAATGCAAACCGTAATGGAATCAGAGTGTTTAAGTCTAACTGCCACAGCAGAAGCATGTGAGTTACAGCATTTCCTCCACTGAGCATCTGTTCTCACTTCCTGTTGATTTTCTAACCAACTGAGATCTCCTTCAGGACTCCTAGTACTGCCAGTAAATGAAATGTTCCCACAGTTACCCTGAAGAACTCTTGTTAATGCAATCCAAATAAGAAATCCAATTGTGACCATGTAAAACTTTTATGTATTTATAAGGGACAGCTCATACAAGAGAGTAATCAGTCAATCAAGTCAATGAGATGCAAAAAGCTATATGTTAGTAAACAGCTTACTCTTCCAAGCAACTTGTTCTTTAAAGGAATAGTGGTATCCTATTACTGTGGGGAATACAAAATTAGCCTGAGGATTTATACCCACTACACACTGCTTTTCACATAGCTGAGTTGAGGAGCAAGAGAAGATTTTAAACAAAAAACAGCCCCTTTTGGGTTGCAAGAGCAATGATTTTTCCCATGATCTTCTGGCTGTGTAGAATAAAGAATGTTAAAGTAAAACTGAAGCGAGCTAAACAAACAAGTTTTCGATTACTTTATGAGCAACTTTTACTTTCATTTTCATGAATGAACATGACTCCTGATTGGAGTCATGTTCATTCATTCGCAGTTAGTTTAATTGGCTCAGGGAATACATGTTCCTGTTCGCCAATTAACATTTAAAATGGAACTGAAGATTTGCAAAAAAGTTTCACTTACCTGAGGCTTCTTCCAGCCCCCTGCAGCCGACCGGTGTCTGCAAAGTTCGCAAACGATCCTCCATTCCTACACCGCAGCTCACTTCACACAGTGGGTGTCCACTGTGCTTGTGCGGCCCTGGCCACACGCATCCTCGTTCATGCTCCCGGGGACGGAAGTGTACTGCACAGGCAAAATGGTTTCCAGTACTGCGCAGAACGCTCCTGGCCACAGCAACACATTAGGATACGTGTGGCCAGGGCTGTGCAGGTGCAGTGGACGTCTTAGAAGTTGGATTCCACTGTGTGAAGTGAAAGTGAGCCTAGGTGTGGGAACGGAGGATCATATGGTAACTTCGTGGGCAAAGGTAAGCTGTAGGGGGCTGGCAGAAGCCCCAGGTAAGTGAAACTTTTTGTTTGCAAATCTTCAGTTCCTAAGTCCCGCCGTAAACAAGCTGATTGACAGGAGACACACACACACACAGAGTGTGTGCATACATACATACTTTTATTATCAAGTGTTCTCCACAGGCCCTTTTCGCAGGGTGCTCCACCCAGGTAATTTTGGGGGGGCACCCGGCTGTCATCGCCTCATCTCCTAGTCCTTCTCCTATGCTATAAACAGAGTTGCGCAGAGAAGCGACAACCCTGCATTTCTCTGTCGCACCCCATCCAGCTACTTTTTCATGCCAACCAGCTGGAAAACATTTATAGGGAGAACACTAATCTGACAAGCTACAGTTCAAACACTAGAGCTCTGGCATGTATGCTGATGAACCTCGAGTTCAAACTTTAAATCCCGCTAGGCCAAAAAGTGCAATGTAAAGGTGGCCATACACTGGTCGATGTGCCATTAGATCGACCAGCTGACAGATCCCTATCTGATCGAATCTGATCAGAGAGGGATCGTATGGCTGCCTTTACTGCAAACAGATTGTGAATCGATTTCAGCCTGAAACCGATTCACCATCTGCTGAGCCGCTCCTGCCGCCTGCCCCCCCCCCCCCCGTATACATTACCTGATGCTGGCTCCCGGGCATCTTCTCCGCATTGCACGGCTCTGTTCCGGCTCCATCCCGGCGCTTCCTGTGTTACTCCGTGACCAGGAAGTTCAAATAAAGCGCCCTCTATTTGAACTTCCTGGTCACTGCAGTGACAGGAAGCGCCGGGATGGATGGAGCCGGAACAGAGCCGTGCAGCGCGGAGAAGACGCCCGGGAGCCAGCCTCAGGTAATGTATACTTGATCGGATGCCGCTAGCAACGCGCACTTTACCCGCGGGCGATCGAGGGTAATTTCCCGCACGGCGCGATCGATGGACCGATCCGATTTCGGGAGGAAATCGGATCGGTGGTTGCGTTTACCGCGAACGATTGGCAGCAGATTCGATCCCAGGATCGAATCTGCTGTCGAAACGGCCGCGAATCGAGCCTGTGTATGGCCTGCTTAAATGTCTTGAACTTTTGCTTGTGTCACATGACAGACTAGAAGAGAACAAAGGGAAGAGGAGACTTGCCACATGAAGTTAAATCACCTTACCCAGGACGACACACACCAGAAGGGCAGGTGAAAGCACTGCCATTAGTCTGCGTTGCCATAAAATTCAGCGCCGCTAGCAATGCACTCCAGACCGCACTGATCAAGCAAATTTTTTTTGCCCTGCCCGATTCTGGTAGTCAATCAAGGCACATTTGTGTTCTGATTTCAAGCAGATTCGATCAGTGATTGAATCTGCTGTGCATAGAAATCAACTAGTGCATGGCCAGCATAAGTGTGTAGCAGGGGGGAGATTAGTCTTAGGAGAGGATAGGGGTAGGTAAGTGTTAGGCTTTGATAACGGAAGATTACCATAAGGAGTAGACAGAGGGAGAGTCAACATGAGAGGAATTTTAGGTAAAGTAATGAAACATTGGTAAAAACTACCAATAGTCAGCATTATTCACCTCCTAATATTCGAACATGAGCAATAATTCTCTCCACGTTTCAATTATGCTGTCCACTCACTGCAGAAATATTCGTGCAGCTATAAAAACAGCTCCCAGTCCCAGAGGAGCAGGGCAGAGTACTATCACACAGACACAGGCCTAGCACTAAATACTGCCTGGATTGTAATTGTTGTTGCTTTAAAGTCTTAATATTTATACAGGCAGTGCAATCCTATCTACATATTGCAAATAAATGCAATTTTCCATCGAACTGATACGCTGTGGAAGAAAAGGCATGCTGTGTACCCTTCGCTACTGCAGAATCATGGAGATGATGGATAGGCTGGTAGGCCCAGAGGTCTCTAGAGACAGCCTCACTGCAGCAGATGCCCCCTCCCCCACCATATCTGCGCCCTCACCGGATCCTCGATGGCTGGATCCCCGCTGAGCTCCCCGGGCTCTTCCTCCTCCAGCTCTTCTTCCTCCAGCTCCTCCAAGCCTCCAGCTCCTCCGCTTCCCGTGCTGCCCCGTCCTCCTGCTCTCCTCCCCGCGGCCACTCTGCCCCCTAGCCGCCGTATTCTTCTGCCTGGACTCAGCAGCTCCAAATCCAGCTCCAGCCCTCCGCGACCCATAGGATCATCCTCCCCGGGATCTGGGCCTCCGCTGGCCGAACCGGAGACTCCGCGCAGCCCGTTCTCGTAGTCTGCCCCACGCAGCGCTGCCGCCGAAGACACTGCCGCCATCTTGAGTAGAGCTAGCGCGGCGCACGGCTGAACCAACCCTTATAACGGAGGTATTCCTAGGATTGGCCGCTCAAGCAATCAATGAAAAGGCAGTCAGCTACGATAGGCTAGCAGGAGGTTTATTGTTTCCTCCGGCGCCAGGTATAAAGCCACGCCCATCCGGTTTAATATGATTGGCTGACCCTGCTACACTGGCCTGGACCTCATGCTTCACGTCATGGTGGCGCGCTGCATAGAGCATCCGGACAGTGCAGTGCACGGTGCAAAGCTACAACATATCCTTGTAAGCTCTTGTTGAGAGCGTGACTCAAAACCAATTTTGGGGGGTACACAGAGAGAAGTGTAAAGTGGAATCTGAAGTTGATTTAATGTAAGTGTATACCGACAGTCACAGAGGAGCTGTCAGCCATACTATAATCTCAGGAAAAAAAACATAAAAGTAGATGCACTGTCCACGTTTTGATTTTGGTTAAGATTTTTCTACAGTAAAAAAAATTCCTTCTTAGCATCTCCCATTTTAACTGTGGCTATTTTGAAGCCAGTCCTCAAGTAATTTCCTACTTTACTCTCCTCTGCCTGATTTGTCCACCCTTCACTATAGAAAGTGGATTGTCTCAGCATGAGAAATATTGGGCAATCAGAGAGGAACAGAGAGGGGAAGTAGAGAAGCAAAATAGAACAACCAAGCATGTCCTGCAACTTCCTTTTTGTGCACCAAATTTTGTGTGTACCAAATAAGAGTCGGTAAACTGGGGAATGATCATTTATCAACAAGAAAAGTAATAGGGATTTTAACTTTTGGATTGCCTGGTTAGCATCCGTATTACTGGTTTACCAGATAAAAATAAAGAATTGATTTTTTATTTTATGCCCAACAGTTATACTTTAACAACGACTGGAGGTACGTTTCAGCCGTACAAAGTTGTTTTTATGCCCAGAATGTAGTATAATATTTTTGTTTTACATAGTTTTTATATGATATTTTAAGAGGATCCAACACAACAAAAAAAAAAAATTGGCCAGTTAATTACTTGGGGCTTCTTCCAGTCCCCTGAAGTCCTGCTGCTTCCTCACCTTGATCCTGCGCTCCTCTGTATCTCCTTTGTCCCCATCTGTAAGCTGTACACCTCGCAAGTCAGTGGCCAGCAGCTGCATGCCTCCTCTATCGCACTCCTGTGTCTGGGAGCGATCTGTGCATGCGCAACAATTTTTGCTTCCTGTGTAAGCACAGAGTGCTCCCGGCTATGCGAGTGTGTTGGAGGAGGCACAGGGTCATGTATCCAGCGTTCAGAGGGTGACACCGGGGGAAACTGAGCAGCGCGGCAGCAAGGGATCAGGAAAACTGGAGGGCTAGAAGAAGCCCCAGGTAAGTAACTAGACAATCTATAATTCAGTTAAAATGTCCTTTAAATGCACTGTATTGTTCTTGTTTTACAAATTTTTCCCCTCGAAGGGGTTTTCCCCGTAAAGAGAACCCGAGGCGGGGTTCTGAGAATAAAATCCCCATACAGAGGCTGGGTCTGCCTACAGAGCCCAGCCTCTGTTGCTATATAGTTCGCCCCTAAGCCCCCTCTGCGCTCTGCAATACCCCCCTAAACACAGCCGCGCTGCTGACACGCAGCTTGTCAGAGCGCGCTGTGTTTTCCTCTCTCCTGTCAGTCTCGCCGCTCCCCCGCCTCCTGCATCGCTCCGGTCCCCGCCCACGTCCCTTCCCTCGCCGCTGATTGGAGGGAAAGGACGCAGGCGGGACCGGAGCGATGCAGGAGGCGGGGGGGGGGGGGAGCGGAGAGAGTGACAGGAGCGAGGTAAACATAGCACGGCTGTAATTTATGGGGTATTGTAGAGTGTAGGGGGCGATCTATATAGCAACAGAGGCTGGGCTCTATAGACAGATCCAGCCTCTGTATGGAGATTTTATTCCCAGAACCCCGCCTCGGGTTCTCTTTAAAAAAAACAGAGCAATTTTCACATGTCAGTGCTCCTTCCATTTATTCGCCTATAACTTTATTACTACTTATCACAACGAAACAATCTATATCTTTTTTTTTTTGCCATCAATTAGGCTTTTTTTTGGGTGGTACTATTTACTAAGAATTATTTTATTCTAAAAGTGTTTAAACAGGAAAAATAAGAAGAAGAAAAAATGGAAAAAATTCATTATTTTTCAGCCATTACAGTTTTAAAATAATACATTGCCCATTTGTCTCAGGTTATTGCAACGTTTAAAAATTTTCCATAGCACAATGTATGGCACCAATATTTTATTTGGAAATAAAGGTGCATTTTTTTCAGTTTTTCTTCCATCCCCAATTACAAACCCATAATTTATAAAGTAATATACCCTCTTTACATACATATTAAAAAGTTAATTCCCTAAGGTAACTATTTATCGTTTTGTTTTTTAAATTGGTAACTATTGAGGAGTGTGGGAGGTCAGGGGTTAATTTAAAATGTAAAAAGAAGGTAAAAATAGGTCCTTTGTTGAAAAGAAAAATGTAGATGTAATTTTACTGTTTGGCCACAAGATGTTCTCGCAGCAGACACGTATTACTACGTAAGCACTGTGTGGACGGTGTTTGTAAACGGCGGTGCTGTCTCATAGACAGCTGCGGTCTTTCACACGGGGACTTAGATCAATAAATGGGCCGGTGTTCCCATTCATTGATCTAGGTGCTAAAGATCAGCGGCGTAATGAGCGTGGGGGGGGGGGGGGGGCAGCGGGAATGTGTGGCGGGGAGGGACATAGCAACTACATCCCTGCACATAGTTATGGCATTTTGCAGGGACATAGTTACTCGTCCTGGGCGAGGGGAAGTGGTTAAAGATACTTACCTCAAGAGAATAATCCTCCAGAGGCTTCCCCTTCTGTCTCCACTTTACTGTTCCAACACTGTGTCCTCCAAAAGCTGTTGGTCACACTGCGTCTGTACAATGGCAAGGACCCACTTGGGCTTTGGCAGAAAAAGTCGAGTGCAATCAGGTCCATGCTACTGTGCAGGTGCAGATAGCTTGCATATGCGCAGTATCATGGACCTGCTTGTGCCTTGTCAGAAAAAGACGATCCCAATTTGGTCAATGATACTGCGCATACACAAGCCGTCTCCAAGGGCTTGTTGATGGTGAGTACCCATTTTGGACACTTTTTACCCCTACAGGTACACTTTAAAGCATACCTGGAGCAAAATTAAAGTTAGAAATTAGGTACTTTTATCAGTAGTAGGTAGCCTCTGACTAATCCAAAGGGTTACTCTCTGTTAGCCCTGTGGTTTAAAGCTGGGCCCCTCTAAACATACTCAAAAAAACTGTTGATTATGGCCGCACTCCTGTCTATGTACAAGCTTCTCCGTACTTGGCATGTGCAAATAAGCTCCTTATATGCCCATCCGTGCACAAGCGCTTCATTCTACTAGGCATGTGCAGAGCCTACTTGTATATGCCCAGTACAGAGAAGCTTACAATCTATTCCTACCATAGTCTTATGCTGGGAATACATGGCTCGATTCAGAGGCATTAAGATGGCTTGATAGATAATTTCCAACACGTTCGATCTCCCGCCCGATCGTTTCGCCACTCGATTCCGCATTAAGGACAATGCAAAAAGATAAGAAAAACAAGCGGAAGATAAGAGAATCGCCCGCGGAATCGAGCGGAGAAACGATAGAGCGGGAGAATCGAGCGGCGAAATTGAGCAGTGTATGCCCAGCATAAGTGTAATGTCCTACTACTTTTGTTTGATGCAAGACTTTGCAAAATCACATTAAAATTGCATTGCAATCAAATCTCAGTAAACCCATGTGGAACCCTGAGAGCTCTCTGAAGATACAGTAAAAAAGCTTATCTGCCATGCAACTTCCTAGGTCAGATAAGATAAAACCACTCTGTTTATGATGTAATTCTCCCCCCTCCCTTTGACAATTAGCTCATTTGTCGAGCAGTTCAGCCGCCTGGCTGCAAACTCCCTTCAAAATTATCTTTATTTGCCAAGTAAGCTGCTAGACATAACCGGATTCGTTTATGGTACACATGGCAATGACAGTAGTACATATGACAGAAAAATATAGCATTTACAAACCATGAGAGGTATACATTTTAGCAGAAACATTACAAGTAACATACCACTGAAGCATAGGGGTATTAAGAACTCTGAATCCAGCTTGGGTGATTGGAAGTTTGGCTGGGTAGCTGGGGTATGCGGCTGTCCAAGGGGCTAGAGTGCTGCAGGAGGGCAGATCCACCAGGGGGGCTGCTTGGGGAAAGAAGGTGCTCCTGCACCTGGAGGTTCTTAAAGGACTTCCGAGGCCAAATGTCCCCCCCCCCCAAAAGTTAGATACCAGCATAACTTTGGAGGACACCGTCCGCGCCCTCTGTGCCGTTCCACCAGGTCCCCGCCGCTCATAGCCCCCCCCCCCCGAACAGCTCACGACCCCACGGCCAGGGTCGGGCTCTCCTGCCTGCATAAAGATGGCAGCCGGCGCTGGCCGTGCACTCTGCATAGCCGCTAGTGCGGCTGCGCAGCTCTAGGGCCAACCCCCCAATCCACGCAACAGGCTGTTTTCTGTAGCGTGGACCGGGGGGTTGGCCCTAGAGCTGGGCAGCCACGGCCATCTTTATGCAGGCAGGAGAGCCCGACCCTGGCCGTGGGGTTGTGAGCCATTCGGGGGGCTATGAGCGGCGGGGACCCGGCGGAACAGCACGGAGGGCGCAGTCCGCGCCCTCCAAAGTTATGCAGGTATCTATTTTTTGGGGGAACATTTGGCCTCGGAAGTCGGGGATAGTTTTTTGTAACGACAGCCCGATGGGAGGAGCTCCAGGAGGCAACTGCCTGGGTGGGAGAGGTCATGTGAGATCCTGGTGGCCCTCATCTTCATTCTAGCAGTATGAAGGAGATCTAGTGGTGGCAGTGGAGTACTGATGATCTTTTCCGCAGCACTAACCACTCTTTGAAGTTTGTACTCGTCACTAGCGATTCCCCTGCATACCAGACGATGACAGAAGAGCAGAGGATGGATTCAATGGTAGCAATGTAAAACCTGGTTAAAATACCAATTTTTTTCAGTAGGCGCTGGAAGAATAACTTCAGCTGAGCTTTGTTCTAAATGTTGGTGGTGTTGTGCCCCCATCTTAGGTTATTCGTGATGGTAGTGCCAAGGAACATAACATGGTACACTGGAGATTGCAGTCTCATCAATGGGGACTGGTCCACAATCAGTTCAACAATCTGTGCCAACTTGATGACAAGCTTATTGTCTTTGTACAAGTGGCAGATTCTCCCAATCTTAGCATGCTCATCTTCACTGCCGATGATAGTTGTGTCATCTGCAGATTTTATGGCCTTAAAGGATAACTGTAGTGAGCAGAATATGGAGGCTGCCATATTTATTTCCTTTTAAACTATACCAGTTGCCTGGCAACCCTGCTGATCTATTTGGCTACAGTAGTGTCTGAATTACACCAGAAACAAGCATGCAGCTAATTTTGCCAGATCTGACAATAATGTCAGAAATACCTGACCTGCAAATGGTTGTTCAGGGTCTATGGCTAAAAGTATTAGAGGCAGAGGATCAGCAGGTTAGCCAGGCAGCTGGTGTTGCTTAACCTCCTTGGCGGTACATTTTGGTCTGGATTTACGGTTCTAAAAGCGGGACATTTTTTTTGAAGAATTTTAGGCCTCCAATTCTTAAAGGAGTTATCAGGGACAATTAGTAAAATGAGGTTTACTCACCTGGGGCTTTCTCCAGCCCCTTGCAGCATACTGTCCCACGCCAACCGCTCTGCTCCCTGCCGATGTCCCGGTCTCACTGCACAGTACAGAGGCCGACCGCGGGGTCGGCCTTACTGCACAAGCTGCCGCTGTCAATCATCGCCACGTGGTCCGCAGCGCACTGCACAGTACTGTGGTCGGCCTGAATGCCGAGCGGCGAAAGCGGGACAGCGGCGGGGAGCAGAGGGGTCGGCGTGGGACAGTATGCTGCAAGGGGCTGGAGAAAGCCCCAGGTGAGTAAACCTCATTTTACTAATTTTCCCTGATAACTCCTTTAAAGGAGTTTTCAGGGAAAAAAAAAGTCCAAATGAGCTTTACTCACCTGGGGCTTTCTTCAGCTCCTTGCAGCATACTGTCCCACGCTGTCCTGCTCTCGCCGCTCGGTATTCAGGCCAACCGCGGGGTCGGCCTTACTGCGGCTGCGCGAATCGCCACTGTCAATCATGGCCACGTGGGCCACGCATGCACAGTTCGCCACGGCCCACGATTGACAGCGACAATTCGCGCAGCCACAGTAAGGCCGACCCCGTGGTCGGCCTGAATACCGAGCGGCGAGAGCGGGACAGTCGGCTGCAAGGGGCTGGAGATAGCCCCAGGTGAGTAAAGCTCATTTGGACTTGTTTCCCCTGATAACTCCTTCAAGTCTTAACTCACCAAAATATATCAGAATAAAGGCCTGGGAGACATCCTGCGTATAAGTAAAAGACTGGAACACAAAATTCTCTGCCATGGCAGTTAGGTGACACGGGAAAGATCAAATTACAACTTATTATTAGTGACAAATGGGGAGAAATTAGACAGGCTAAACTCTTGACATGCATGCAGGCTGCATTTCTCTCTGTTTAGCTTCTGTGCTGTGCCTAAGATCAGGTCCAGATGGGGGGGGGGGGGGGGGGGGGGGGGGCAGACAGGCTAAACTCTCAAAATACAAGCAGGTTGCATTTCTTTGTTTTCTTCTGTCCTGTACAGCAGATCGAGAGGTCCAGATGGGGAATTAGGCAGGCTTAAATCTCTATAAACATAAAGGGAGCATTTCTCTGTTTTCCTTCTGCCCTATTCAGGTCCACTTGTGCCTCCCCTCATCACGTCACACCGCCGTCCTGAAACAAGAGTGAGGTAAAGGAGATCCCAGCGGCCAAAGCTGTTTGCGCACGGGACCCAGGAAATCAATAGGAGCAGCAATTTCAGCCAGCCCGAGCTGAGCTTGGGATTACCACCAGGGGGTTAAAAGGAAATAAATATGGCAGCCTCCATATCACTTGGTACAGTTGTCCATCAATGGAGTCAGTGGATGAGGAGCAGTTGTAGGTGTACAGGGAGAATAGGAATGGGGACAATACACACCCTTACAGTGCTCCTTTATTGGTAGTTCTCTCATTGGAGGAGCAGTTTCCAAGCTTAAAACATTGCGGTATGTTGGAGAGGAAGCAGGTACGTTGGTCCTAAGGGGCACTTTTGGGCACTGTAGACGGAAAATGGGTGTGACCAAGCAGCCAAATTTACATGAACTTAAAGGAATACTTAAGTGTCCCCTAAAAAAATGACTTGTACTCACCCGGGGCTCCCCTCAGCCCCCTGCAGCTGAACAGTGCCCTTGCTGTGTCTCTCCGATGCAGCTGGACTCGCCGGCGGCCACTTCCGGTTTGGCCGTCACCGGCCGACAGGCTGGGAACGCGGCTCGCTAGCCGCGTTCCCGGCCGCAATAGCATTAAAGAAGGCGCTATTGCGGCCGGGAACGCGGCTAATCAGCCGCGTTCCCAGCCTGACGGCCGAACCGGAAGTGGCCGCCGGCGAGTCCAGCTGCAATCGGAGAGACACGGCGAGGGCACAAGTCATTTTTTTTAGGACACTTAAGTTTTCCTTTAACAGCGGTCTAAGTAGGCCTGCCCAGCAAAATGTTGTATGAAGCCCCCCTCTACATTAATACAAAATAAAACAAACAAAAATGCTGCATATCACATAAATCGGCCATGTCGCTTAAACAGAACTAGGCAGTTACCTGGCTTCTGTGTTGGCTGGCCTGCTGCCAGGTTGTCTGGCTGTCCCCCCTATAACATTCCCTGACACTTGTAATAGACCCCCTCCCATGCTCCCATTGAGGCACCACAACGCCCAGCATGCCCCCATAGAAGAAGAGAAAAGAGGCTATATTGTTACTGGACCCACCACACTCAATGTAAAAGCTGCATTAGAATATAATTGCATCAAGTTTAAATATTGTCTGTTGTGACATTACAGACTTACACCCATATGTCATTCATTTTTTCTTCTGACTTTTCTCCTAGGAGATATTTTTTCAACTACTTTTTAAAATAACTTCTTTTTAAAATAACTTTTCAGCACTTTGCAATTGAAAAATAACCGAAAAGTAAGTGAAAAAATACTATCAAAACAATTTTGAGTATTTTCCCGCTTGTTGGTGCTTTAAAAAGGCATGATATTGATAAGGTGTGAAAATATCAACTAGGAGAAAACTTAAGAGAAAAAGTTAATTGCATATGGGCCTTAGTGTGAAAGTGCCCTAAAGCCACCTTCACACTATATATTTGTATATTTTCTAATGCATACATGTTTGTGCACTTTTTTGGTGCAACATTAATGCATTTAAATACAAAATGCACAGAAAAAAACTTTAATGCAAAAACTAGTTGATGTGAACCCCATTAACTTTTACATGGGTTATTCACTCCCACATTATAAAAAAACATGAAAAACTGAACAGAAAACTGGAAGGGATTTGCTTTGTCCAGATCTTTTAGGACTCTTGAATACACAAACCTTCTCACCAAGGTCCATTCTATCTTTTAAACACAGGCTGAATGAACTGAAAATTACCACCTTTCAGCTCTCCCTCCACATTGGTTAGGCTTCAGGGAAGGCGGGTGGGGTTAGAAGTGTTTTTGGAAGGAGCAGTTTTCTTCGTTTGCTCCAGAGAGAAGCTCTGTCATGTCTTCTCTGGCTGACCAACGTTGGTCTGTGAGACAAACTACCAAGACAGTATAGTTAGCATTGGTTCTTCATCTCTGGAAAACTTTTAATAAGACCACATTCACAGTGGTGTATTGCCGTGTGGCGTAACAGCTGCATTGTAATACGGCTTGCAGTACTGTAATGCACCACCTATACAGTATTCACAGTGTGGCGGGTGCATTGCAGTATATAACAGCATGTGGCATTGTAACACCAAATGGCGCATTGCAGTATAACAACATGTGGCATTGTAACGCACTGCATGCAGTGCATTACCACAAAACCAACAGAGAAGCATACCGTACTTTTCATTCACTGTATGAGACAATGCACAGCACCGATTTCCCGATCCACTGCATTCCTGCTGTTACAGTGAGAACATAGCCTTCGTGTTCCTTCCAACATAGCATCCAGCTCTGGTCTGAAAAAGTTATCCAAGGGTATTGTTTCATGCGTTACTATTAGAGATGAGCTTCCAAATTCTGCAGAATTGCGATTTCCAAGTTTCCAATTTCACATCACTAATGCTGGGGGGATACACGGTACGTTTCTGTACCGTGTATCGAGCAGCTGATGCCGGCAGCAGATAATATTCAGCTGGTCCGATGACCCCCGCCGTCGGACAATGGCAGGGAATCGAGAGGCTGATAAGGAAGCGCCGGGGGGGGGGGGGGGGGGACGACGACGAGCGGGAATCAATCCCCACGCATGCACGGACGAGAGGGGACGTGGCGGGGGGGAACCATGTATGCCCAGCATTAGACATAGAAATTTTAGACCAATCACAAGACTCAAAAGCATTGGACCAGAGAGTCAGAATTGTACCGCAGAATCTTTAGACCAATCAGAAGATTTGGAAGTATTAGGCCTCTTTTCCACAGACAGTTGAACTGTGTGCTCAGCAGTTACCAGGCAGCAGCATGCAGTTGTGAGAGTTTGAGAGGCATTTCACTGCCTTTCAACTGTCCGTGGTAAAGAGGCCTTAGGGCCCGTTTCCACTAGGGCGGAAACCGCTGCGATTCCGGTTTCCCCGCACATGAATCGCATGGGGAAACTCTGCCATAGGGGAAAATGGCGCCACCGGCGGAATCACTTGCTGTAGCGATTCGTCCAGAACCCCCCGCAGAATTCACAGCTGAGGCTGCAAATCCCATAGCCATGCATGGCACGGCTGATGGGATTCGCCTGCGATCCCACCCACCCGCTCAGTGCCGCAGACGCACGCCGCACTAGTGGAAACGAGCCCTTAGACCAGTCAGAGAATGCAGAATAGCGGTTTGGGGGAAAAAATAACTTTCAGCAGAAATAGAAAAAGACACTTCTCGGAAAGTGGAATTCAGTCAAAATCGGCATTTGTATGTCAGACTGCAGTCCTCAAGGGGCAGAGGTGCACAAATTTTTGGCACAGATCAAAGTATTTGATGGGACTGAATCAGGACAGGTGTGGTTCATCAAGTAGTTCACATATCTAGATTTCTCAGTCCATCCTAAACACTGTCTTGGTTGTGGCCCTTGAGAACTGGAATTTGACACCTATGCTCCAGTAGACGCAGCTGCTGGTTACCACTTCCAAGACATTTTAGGCCCGGTTCACATTAGCGGTGGCCGTCCGGAATCGCCGTGCCGGAGCCGGACCGCTTGCAGAACGGACGGAACGGACGCACGGCAATAGCAATGAAAGCCTATGCGTCCGTTCACATGCGTCCGTTCTGCCGGACCGGAGCCGGACCGGATCCGGCGTCCGTTCCAACATGCGCTATTTTTTGGTCCGGCTCCTCCGGCAGCCGTATCCGGAGCGGAGCCGGACTGCACCATCCGGCCAATACAAAGCAATGAGAGCCGGAGAGCGCACAACACACTGGCTACAAAAACCGGACGTTCTACCCCACTTCCTATGCATTTTGGATGGGGACCACATGGGCCCAGCGTTCAAAGAGTGGGGCAGCAGCGATTTCATGCTGGAGCTCGTTTTGGCAGCAACATGTCTGATGTCTGATAACGAGGAGGCGAACAACAGGAAGGAGAGAATTCCCAGTTTTACGAGTAAAAAATGCCTGGATCCATGGTCCCAACTGCAGTCTCTGTATCCACGGATGGTCTCCACACGTCCACCTGTCTCCAACAATGACCCCAGACCCTTCTGCTGACCTCCCAGACCCCAGGTATTTACAGGATGGTATCTCCTTAAGAAACCGGATCCGGACCGCAACCGTGTTCACACCGCACGGAAACCGGATGCAAACGGACCGGATCCGGACCGGATCCGGATAGGAACCGTGCGGATCAGGTCCGGTCCGGCTCCGGTGCGGTCCGGACATCCGGTGCGGTTTTGACAAAACCGCAAGTGTGAACGGGGCCTTAACAAGAAGCCTTCATTATTGTTATGATTTTGTTTTACTTCAAATCGATGCATTGTAATGCCTGTGTGCTCAAAGAAATGTTATCTTTTTTGGAAAAAGGAAAGTGTCTAGCCTTGTCCATTTATCCTGAAGAGTAAATTTCATCTGCAAAAAAGGGAGAGATCTCAGGATGTATAGTAAGAAGTTCCTCAACATGCTTACACCATGAGCCCCTTTATAAAAAGGTAGCCTTCACAAGTATCCCTTTGTGGGTAACACAATCTTAAGCACCCTGAACACATTCCAAGAGTGTTCCAATGGTGTATGAATGTTTTCCAAACATTACAATAACATTTGTAAAGCAATTTTCTCCCATATGACTCAAAGCGCATAGTTGTGTGTCAAATCAATACAGGATTGCAGACTGGACTGTGTTAGGCCTGGTGCACACCAGAGGAGTTTTTCTGAGCGTTTTGAGTTTTTAAATCTGCTGCTAATGTTATTCTATGTGTCTGTGCACACTGGAGCAATGAGGTTTTGTAAAAAAAAAAAAACCATAGCATTAGATTGGGAAGAGCTTTTTAAACCTCTAAAAGCTCTTCCCAATGTAATGCTATGGGGTTTTTTACAAAACCTCATTGCTCCAGTGTGCACAGACACATAGGATAACATTAGCAGCAGATTCAAAAACTCAAAACACATAGGCCTAGTGCACACCAGAGCGTTTCCGCTGCGGTTTGCGATCCGCCTGCGGGCGCGGATCCGCTAGGGTAATGTATTTCAATGGGCTGGTGCACACCAGAGCGGGTGGCGTTTTGCAGAAACGCATACTCCCGGGCTGCAGCAGATTTTGGATTGCGGATGCGTTTCTGCCTCAATGTTAAGTATAGGAAAAACGCAAACCGCTCTGAAAAACGGCACTTCAGAGCGGTTTGCCAGGCGGTTTTTGTTACAGTAGCTGTTCAGTAACAGCTTTACTGTAACAATACATGAAATCTACTACACCAAAACCGCTACACAAAACCGCAAAACGCTAGCTGAAACGCTGCAGAAAAAGAAGAAAAAGCGTTCCAAAATCCGCTAGCGTTTTGCGGATCTGCTAGCGGTTTTTGGTGTGCACCAGGCCTCAGAAAAACTCCTCTGGTGTGCACCAGGCCATACTCAGGTGTTCAGAAATGCCAGACTGAAGAGGCGAGTTTTCAGTTTGGACTTTAATGCTTCCAGGGATGGAGCTGTCCTGATTGGGTGTGGCAGGAAGTTCCAAAGTGTAGGGGCCGCATGACAGAAGGCTCTGTCAAGCATTACATGATGTAGACTTTCTAACCTCAAAATTTACTGTAATAAATTGACAAATGATTTAAAGGGATACTGTAGGGGGGGGGGGGGGGGGGGGGGGGGAAGGTCGGGGGAAAATGGACTGAACTTACCCGGGGCTTCTAATGGTCCCCCGCAGACATCCTGTGTTGGCGCAGCCACTCCCCAATGCTCCGGTTCACTTCTGGAATTTCTGACTTTAAAGTCAGAAAACCACTGCGCCTGCGTTGCCGTGTCCTCGCTCCCGCTGATGTCACCAGGAGTGTACTGCGCAGACACAGACCATACTGAGCCTGCGCTGTGCGCTCTTGATGACATCAGCGGGATCGAGGACACGGCAACGCAGGCGCAGTGGTTTTCTGACTTTAAAGTCAAAAATTCCAGAAGTGAACCAGAGCATCGGTGAGCGGCTGCGCGGGCACAGGATGTCTGCGGGGGACCATTAAGAGCCCCGGGTAAGTTCAGCTCATTTTCCCCCGACCCCCTACAGTATCCCTTTAGGTAGCCCCTGGGGTACACGTACCATGTGTTTGAGAACATATATCACGACCATGTAGCTTAGATTTGTAAAAAACTTGTAACATGATAGATTCCTAAGGATCTTCTGCGTCTACACATTCTAAATACAAGTTTTCCTTTCCCAATCCCCCCTCCCCACAAATAAATAAAAAATGAAATTCACTCCTATAAGGAGTTCTCAACACTCAAGTACCCTTCTCCAATCATTGCTGTTGTATTCAATTAGGGTTTATGTATACATCCGCTAGAGTAAGTTCAAAGGAAATTACTTTGACAACAAATAACGCAGGCGGATAATTCTATAGGAGCTTTACTTTTTACAAATCACATTCAGGGTAAGAACACACTAGGCAGAATCACATATGCGTTTTTCACTATGCGCTATGGGGAAAACTCATGTGATTCTGGCTAATATGTTCCTTCTCTCAGAGACTGTCAAACAGGAGACAGTGTCAAGTATAAAAAGCTTAAAGAGACACTGTAACAAGGAAAACGTCCCTCCCCGGGGGGGTCAGCAAAAACTCGGTATACAGAGGCGCCAGCGTAGAGTAAAACGTTTTAAAAACCGCTTAAAAGCAGAGGGGGATGTTAAAGCGGAATATAACCCTGCATTTCAAATTTGCTCTAAAATATTATTTACAGCATATTATATGCAACCAGCATTTTTATTTTTTACTAGACCAGCATTGGAAGGGTTAAACACAGAGGTTTAAAGTTCCGTGGAGAGATATGCAGAAGTTCAGATTGTTACATTCTATTTAGTTATATGTATCTATTGATAAATGTTACACACTCTTGGGCTGTCCTCCAAGCTCCTTCTCAGTCAGAGAGATGAGTCACATTCAACACTTAGATACATTTATGTAAACAAAATGTATCTATTTCAGCTTCGGATGCGTCTGCCGAAATATCCAGGAACTTTAAAGCCCTGTTTAACCCTTCCAATGCTTGTCTAGTAAAAAAAAAAAAAAAAAATGCTGGTTGCATATAATATACTGTAAATAATGTTTTAGAGCAAAGTTGAAATGCAGGGTTATATTCCGCTTTAAGGTGGACTCACCTCCCTCTTACAAAAAAAGAAAACTCACTTGAGTCTCGCTAAAACAGAATTGACAAATAATTTATTCCAACTCCACAGATGCAACGCGTTTCGCGGGCGTGACCGCGCTTCTTCAGGCAAAAATGGGAGCACAACTCAGTGGGTCAAGAAATAGGTTTGAGCGCCTCACCTCAGGAGGGGGAAGCCTCCGGATCCTAATGAGGCTTCCTTTGTCCCACGGGGCTCTCGCTGCAGCTGTTCAAAGCCGGCCCAACAAATCCATCAGCCTGTTCAATATTTACCTTTCCAGGCTCCAGCGGGGGCGCTGTTTCGGCCCTGAAGTAGACGGAAATACCCGATCTCAGTCGGGTCCATTCTACTGTGCAGGTGCCGGAGACTTGTGCCTGCCCAGTAGAGCAGACCCGACTGAGATCGGGTATTTCCGACTACTTCGGAGCGCAGCGCCACTACTGCGCCTGCGCTGGAGCCGGGAAAGGTAAATATTTACATCGTCGACGTTTCGGAGGGGCACAGTGGGACCCCCATGGGACGCAGGAGGACGGGGAAGCCTCGATAGGATCCGGAAGCGAGTACCCCCCAGGGGCCATTTTTCTTAGTACAGATTTTCTTTAATTTACATATTTAAAAAGCATCTCTAATATGGCAGAAGCTCACAGACTGGAGATACGCCACAGTAAAAAAAAAAAAATCATGGTTTTATATATTTTTATGTAAAAATAAAATTCTCTATGCTAACAATTTCAGACTTGTATGGTTTGGTTGGGGTAAAAAAAATAAATAAATAAATAAAAAAAAAAATAATTCAACCAAGGTTAACAAGTAATGTAAATGTCTAACCTGCATCCTCACATATCCACGCTATTCCAGGGGAAAGTAAGATACTCTTTCAAGGCTTGGCCTATTAGCCTTTAAAGGGAAAAAAACTCCAGATACCGGTAGTAGCAGTTAGATAAATTCCCTGCATCAAATCTGCCAGGAATTACATAGTAATTATAGCCATAGATGCATTTAGACATTCACCAAGTCCCCTTTAAATACAGATATAGAATTTGCCATAACTTCTTCCTGTGGTAAAATAGTCCATATTTTAACCACCCTGTCAAGAACACTTTCAATAGATGGCAAAATCTTCTTCCTCCATATACAGATCATGCCCCCCTTGTCCTTTGTACAAGCCAAGGGACAAAACGCTTACCTGCCAAGCTTATGTGCCCTCAAATGTATTTTTACATGAACCAAGTTACCCCTTTAGCTGTCTCTTTCCAAGCCAAATAAGCCCAGTTTTCCAACCTGTCTTGGTGAGACCTTCCATCCTTCTGATTTAGTTTCTGCCTTTGCACCTGTTCTAGTATATCAATGTCCTTCCTATATAGTGTGGTGCCCAAAACTGTATTCCATACTCTGGATGTGGCCTTACAAGTGATTTATACAGAGTAGTATACTATCATCTTGTGATTTTATTTTCCATTTTATGCATCCCAGAATTTTATTTACTTTATCTGCTGTTGCTTGGCATTGAATATAGTTGCTTAAAGTGTACCTGAGACGAAGGATAAAAGACATTTTAGACATACCTGAAGCATCCTCTAGCCCCCTTTACGCTGATCCATCTGCCATCTGGATCTTTCACAATCTGGCTCGGTAGTTCTGCCAGTGGGAGTATAGCCACACATGCACCCCCGCCAGGAGTGTTCTGCACCTGCAGAACTCTTCCAGCAACACGAGCACAAAGGGCTGTGCAGTAAGCAGACTCCCAGATTGCTGAGGAACGAGGCAGCAGAGGAGGATGGCGAGGGACGGATCTGTATGAAGGAGGATAGAGGAAGCCCCAGGTATGTATGAAACTTCTTTTATCCTTCGTCTCAGGTTTACTTTAACTTGTTATCAACCAATGTTCCCAAGTCTTCAAGTCTGATGTTCCCAGCTGTGTGCCATTTATCTTATATGGCGCTCTACCATTGGCATGTCCATGGTGCATGACCTTACATTTAGCTTTGTGATGAAATAAATAAATCTCATTTATAAAAGTCTTTATTTGTCCTGTAACCACTGCTGCCACATTACATATCAGTTTTAGTTGATATTTCCAGTGGATACAGTTAATTCCATACTGGCCTTTTTTGAGAAACTTCATCAGTGCAAGCGCAAACTGTTATGCAGATACAGTTAATGAACAGGATACCACGTGAGGAACAAGGCACAGCTGCAGGGCTTAGAAATTCATACCAATACATCTCCAAGCAAAAGCTAATGTGAAATGTTATTCGTACACCATTGAATAGGACTCTAAAACAGAATTAAGACATATCCAAAAACACATTTTAAAAGAAAAACCCCTTAGGGCCCTTTTACACTTAATCAGTTGCTCTCAGTTAAAACGGAAAGAAAACTGATTTTCAAAGTAAGTCCCATGTTTTCCTATGGCACCTTTCACACTTAACGCGTTTTAACTGAAATCTTTGTCACAATGCACTGCTATGGAAAAAACGCATACTAGCGCGTACCAACGCACACCAACGCGTACTAACGCACACCAACTGATTAAGGGCTGGTTCAGACGGACGTTTGCAGAGCGTTTACAGCCAGCGTTCAGGGCTTGGTGTTAAACGCTCCCATTCAAGTGAATGGGAGCGTTTGTACCAAGCTTTCAAGCGCGTTTACACAAACGCGGCGTTTGGGTCCCGATTTTCTCTGGCGTTCAAGGAGCCCCTGGAAGCTACATGTAGCTTCCAGGGGAGGTGAACCGCGACGGCTAATGTCCCCCTAGGGGAAGAAAAACCGCGACCGCATCCAAACGCACACGAACGCTGCTGAACGCGACGCCAGCAAACGCAACGCCTCCAAACGTCCGTCTGAACCAGCCCTAAGTGTAAAAGGACCCTAAGTGAGAAAAGCAGGACAGGAATAAGGTTGGTGTGTGACGTTCTAATCCCAGTGTTTTTGCCATTCTGAAAAGCCTTGCCTGTAGTTTTCCTTCCAGTTATCCAGAGCCTTCCTATACGTTTCTGACACTAGTACAAGTTTGTAACTGAAAGAATTATGGGCGAAACTTAAAAAAAGAAATGCAAAAGCAGGCAACAAGAATAAATAAGTAGGGAAAAAAAAAAAAAAAGGATCCCACTGGAAAGAAGATAGATGTTCCTTATACCTTGTAGTGCCACTCTTGTGGACAGATTGGTTTCCCTTCTCCTGTATAGGCTATCATTCATAGAAGAGCTGTCTGTAAATTAAATCTGTGCGGGGAAACACCGCTGTCGGTATTTTCACCTTCTGGGTGGTCATTCATAAAAATGTTGCCTGTTGCGGTAGGAGTGCGGAGATATCCCGCTGTAGGCTGGTGTTAGGCTGTCGGTAGGCATGCGGAAACAGGAAAAGCTGCCGGAGTCCCTCCATGCGGTGTTCTCTCTGCTGCTGCTTGGGAGGTCTGTCCCATTCACTTACATGTACTCCGCATGCCTATCGCTACATCCAGGGGGAGCGATAATCCCCGTCTACATACCGCTTGCGTTAGTTTTTATGAATTTACATTTTGTTACATTTCCGCATGGAATCACCGCATAATGCGGTGATTTATCGCTCTGCTCGGGAAAGTCCGCTTCGCATGCGGAAACAGCCTTTATGAATACACATTTTGCTTGGTGGTCGGTAAAGTCGGCTGTTTTTAGCATTTCCACATGCGGGAACGCTTTATGAATGATAGCCATAGTGCCATGGCACACCATGTGATCCTGAGAGAATTTATTTCAACAAGCCTGCCAAACCTTTCCCACTATAGTCATAGCAACTACAGGAAAGCTGAGAGGTGAATGGTTCCATTCATCAAACTACTCTTGCTTTCTCTTAATTGCTGTGAATAAAAGAGGCACAAAGTGGTAGCCATATTGGATAGTCTCACTAGAATCCATCAGCTTCTCACAGCAGTATCTAGGAGAAAAGGCTTTTATCTGTAAAAAACTAAAAAGAACACAGATGATGGCAACAAGGAACATGGCAGGTGCATAGTCTTCTCTCCTAAACAGGCCTCCCCTCCATCCAGTGCAACGTTAGCATACCGACTCCCCTATACATTTTAGGGCAGTTTTATGTACAAGACAAGGCATATTAAATCAGAACTCTGCCACAGCCTCCTACCCCATTACGTGTTCATTATAACTACCACTATCATCTAGATCAGCAGTGGGAGAAGCCACAAATTCTTTTCTAGTTCTACCAGATTATTTGGCATTACATGAAAACAAGTAACAATTTCCCATCCCCAATGCCAGAATGAGGAAGAACCATCAGTTTTGAAGTTTATATGACTGTGCCAGTGCATAGAACACCCTGAAGTGCACAAGTTACCTCAGAATATATTCTGAAAGGCATGTACTGTTCTTACTAATGAGAGATAGGAGTACGCCATAAAAATTTCATTACATTGTTTTTAGTTGTCCATCTGCAGCATCTTCTCTCATTCCTCAAATATTTGGCATTCTGCAAAACTATTTGTTCACCTCGGGTATACAGCTTAAAGCCAAACTTTGTTAATTTGTAAAAAAAAAAAACACAAACGCCTGATTTGGTTTCATTCTATACCACCTTACTACCCTCTCTGAAATCCTAATTTTGAAAGGCCAAGGCTGCATTGAAATATGGAAGGTTCTTCTACTCCAGAGCCGCTACCTATTTAAGCCCAGCCTCAGGTACTGTACATGCCTCTTCTTTCATACCTGATCATATAATCTAGCCTCTGCGTTGTAGCAGAAACCTGCTTCCTGCCCACATTGCAATAAGGCAGCGTCTGCACCAATGTCGAGGCCACCTTATAGTCAGATGGTGGCTAAAATCTGGGTGCCAAATGTAAAAGCCCAAATACAGACCTGTCAAAACTCTTTGTAGACTCTCCTATTCAAAACAAGAGCAGAAGAAAGGGCTACACTTAGCACATTGTCATAGTTGACACAGGCTTGCTTTAACACACACACACTACAGAGCACATGGAATGCTGTAAAAACAATAAATGAATAGATTTATAAAATCTCTAGCAATATAATTAATAAGGCTTATCTCTCAGTGCCTGTGTACTTTAGGCTATAATTAGTCATAATGGCAGTTTGAAAGTGGAAGAATAGAAACAGGAACAAGACTGGGCAAGGAATATTTAATGCATGATGAACATAAACCAATCTCCTCCTAATAGTGTTCTCTGTATAGGGAAGCCAATATCCACTTGTATGAGGTTGTAGTTAATGCTGGAGCACCCTCCTCTCGTATAAGCATTGCATATAGGTACTAAGAGGAAGCATTTTCACGTCCTTTACTTGTTTTAGGAAAGGAGTAGAGCAACTGCACTAGGTGACAAGCACAGGACTGTATTATTCAACAAATCATGCCAATTGCAAGGAGAGCTGTGACAGCATGACTTCTAGTTATCTGAACTAAAACTAGGTACTCTGTAAGTCTAGTTAAACAACAGCAACTGTAGATGACTGACATGTAGAGGGCTCTGTTAAATGTGACAGTACTATCTATTTAAAGAGAATCTAAACTTGTAAAATTGATAAGGCTACACAACCTAATTTTGTAACAAAAATAAAATAAAAAAATATTTCAGTCTGCAGCCAGCTTTGGCTTTCCAAATACATTGAGGATTCTAGTTAGGATTCCTTTCAGCAGTGCAGTTGGACTTAACTTATAAAAAGTTATTTTTATGCAATTAAAATCTTTAGTTTTTTTTTTCATGTATATGCATAAGCAGCATTGGTGTTAAATTACTGGGTTGTTTGTTTTTGTGAGTACAAGTTTGGTTGTATTGACACACCCACTCACCAGTTGAGGGAATTACCTGACACAGTCAGACAGAGCGACTAACACACAGAGCTAATCTTGCTGCAGTGAAATGTAGTAGTAAAATCTTTGCAATGAAAGTAGTTAAAGTAGATCTGTATTTAAAAAAAAAAAAGAAAACCAGCCCCTATGGAGTAGTTACCTCAGGAGGGGAGGGGGGGGGGGAGCCTCAGGATCCCAATGAGGCTTTGCCAGTCCTTAGCCTCGGGGATCCAGTGCTGGCTCCCCTGAAAATTCCCCAACAAGCACTGCGCAGGCGCTGCAACATTTACCTTCCTTGGCCCCAGTGCATGCACGGTAGCGGCTTTCCAATGGGCTCAGGTGGAAATAGCTGATGTGATGCAGGTTGCCTGATCAGGCTCAGCTATTCCCGCCGGAGACCAAATGGAAACTTCCCGCCGGAGACCAAATGGAAACCGGCTACTGCGTCAGTGCTGGATCACACTACGTAAATAATCCAGAGGCAAGTACCCCCCAGGTGGGGTTTTTATTTTTTAATTTTATTACAGATTTGCTTTAACTTGGAAATTAGCTTTGCCCCTTCTGAAGGGGAGAAAAAAAAAAAAGTTTAGAAACCCTTTAAACTGGTGATTAGCTACCATCACATCCCCTGTATTACTGCCCCCAAATGCACAAAGCAATAACTAGAGAGAAAGAAACTCCCTAATACATATGAGACTATATCACCAGCAGCAAGGAGAAGCAATAAATACCAGCACTGCTTACAGACACAAATGCATACAGCGCAATACAGGTCTCTCTTCCATACACAAAGAATTATTATGAAAATCATACAGAACAGTACAGTCACACAAAGCTAGACAGATAAAATATACATGCACAGAAAAACGTGGAATGCATACATGCATGATCACACTTACAAAACTAACACATTCATCAGCCTGCAGTCAATACCTGGAACCTTTATGCACTCACACAAAATGGCATACTCATGAACTGGGGTGGGGGGGAAATCATAACAAAGAAACATTAACACACAGTCAAGAAGTGTCACAACCTCTAACAATGGCACTCAACTACAGACACACTGCTTGTGTGTGGATAAAGCGCACTGCTTGCAAAGGACCATTTGGTGTCTGTTTCTGTAGGTGTCATTTGCTGGCAAACAGCGCCCCCACTGTCATAAGCGCTCCAAGAGCCACTGCCCCGGTCAGTACGGTTTTCAGGGATGCCCAGTTTCCCTCACGCTGCCTTCTTGCTTCTTCTATAGCACCATCTCCATACAAAGCCAGGAACCCATTCTAATACAGAAAAAAAAGTAAATAGTGACATGATTAGGACTGATACAGTATGGCAGATAAATCACAGCATGCATGTGGGGTTTTGAAATATGAAGAGTGACATGAAATGTACAGCACATAGAATTATATACTGCAATGGAGTATGAAAGTTAGCTTTTCTCACCCATCCCCCATTGGCCTGCATCCAGTCTCTCAGGTTAGCTTCCAAGTAAGTCACCATCCAGTCTTGGATCCGTGGTAAAAGGGGAGCCATCTCCTTGTTAACACATTCTGCACAAAGTGCAGCTCCAAACACAAAGAACGCCACAACACGGCCCCAGTTGACGCCACCTTGGAACAAACCACTTGCCACCTCTGCAAAATGTGTATATGCTGTGCCAGGGGTCACATGTATCTGTGTGGATATTTCACTGAAAGCCTGCCGAAAACGTTCCTCAAACTCATCCCCAGCAGCACGCATAGCTGAATGTAAACCACAGGATGGAGGTCCAGCTGGTTCTGGAACCAAACCCCGCTTACACAGCTTGTACCGAACAAAATCTTCCACCAGGGGGCGGGATCTTGGGTCAGACTGCGCCATTCAGGCTCCCTAAAAAGAAAACAAAATAAACCATGATCTAATTAAAAACATTTAAAGACCGGTTCTACTATTTCTCCCACCCTCTCGTACTTAAACAATTCTACAAACATTTTCCTAGCCCTATTTAACCTCCTTGCCGGTTATCCCGAGCAGAGCTTGGGGTAACCTGCACAGGAGGATTTCTCAGGCCCCGCTGGGCCGATTTTCATAATTTTTTTTTTTTATTGCATGCAGCTAGCACTTTGCTAGCTGCGTGAATATCCCGATCGCCGCTGCCGATTCGCCGCTACCCGTTGCAGTGCCAGGCAACGCTGAGGGGTGGATCGGGATTCCCTCTGACGTCGGTGACGTCATCCCGCACCGTCACCATGGCGACGGGGGAAGCCGAGCAGGAAATCCCATTCTGAACGGGATTTCCTGCTTGCAAAGTATATAGGAGGATACCGCGTGTCAGCGGCTATCATGTAGTTAGCGCTAGGCTAGCTACATGAATTAAAAAAAAAAAGGTCCTGCACTGCCCCCTTGCCGACAGAATTGGAATGGCAAGGGGGTTAAGTACTTAGTGACAGGGTGTACTTTTATCTGCCTAGCCACAAGTAGTGAAGGCCAAAACTTTCCCTAACAAGCAAATATCAGATTACTAGTAAGCTACCTCTGGCTAGGCAGATAAAAGTTCACCCTACCACTAAGTACTTAAATAGGGCCAGTAGTAAGGGACAGTAATGCATTTTGCCTATCAAAGCTTCTAGCAGCTGCCTAATTGATCACTTGCCAGCTTTTATAGACTGGACTTCTCTCCTTACGTCAGCAGAAATGTTGCACGTAGGAGTATTTTTGCTCATTATTAGTGAGAAATACTGAGTTAAAAAAAAAAATCCAACATGCAGATTCCTTAAAATTATGTGCTGCTTTGCAAAATCCAGCACAAGTCTAGTTAAAGTGTCCTACCGGGAAATCACATTTCTTGTACTTGATTGCGACAAACTCATTGCAAAAAAACTGATCCATTCAAAACCTCAAACATACATTCAGCAGGTTTCCAAACAAAAAAATGTAATTACACTTATAGAGAATTTATGTGTGCATCAAACCAAGTAACACCTGACAAATCTGGCTTTGCAATTTTGGCCTAATTGGCTATTCACGAGACATAGCTCATGCAGATATCAGGTGTTACTTGGTTTGATGCACACATAAATTCTCTATAAAGTGTAGTGTCTCATTTCTATCCCCCTTTGGAGGCGGGTGGTTGATGGCTTGTTCTAGGAGGTGAGAGCCCTGGAGCAGGCTGTCTGCGCCTGCCTTCCCCCCCTTGGAGTGTTGTGTGAAAGCCAGCTCTGAGCTCCAAAGCTCGGAGTGGCCCATGCTACACTCCATTCCCATGTGTTTGCTCCCAAGTCGTGCTCATGTAGCAGAACGCAATAGACGTTAAGGTAAGTGCCTGTTTTAAAATTTTGGGAGGCAGGTGCGGGCGGCTCATCCCGGCGCTGGCCACGCTTGGGAGTGGGGGGGGTTGCCTGCACCTCCCAGCCTCCCCCTCCGGGATGCCGCTGTGGTTTCCAGGCAGTGAGAGCGCTTGGGGCCCCCGCAGCACCCCAGTTATATGGGGGCATTGGGAAGCCTCCCCGTGGCGCTCCTGGATAGTGCTAATGCAGCATGAACTAATTCCCGCAGGGCAACCGCTTTGCGGTATTGGTTTTAACCCTTCAAACTTTGGCAAGCGAAAGCAAATGCATATTTGCATGAGCTATGTCTCGTGAATAGCCAATTAGGCCAAATTTGCAAAGCCAGATTTGTCAGGTGTTACTTGGTTTGATGCACACATAAATTCTCTATAAAGTGTAAAAAAAATGTAATTACCTTATATACTCACGTATAAGCCTAATTTTTCAGCACAAAAAAAGTGCTGAAAGGTAACCCCCTCGGCTTATATGCGAGTCAGTGGGTTTGTTACTGGCTTTGGAGCGTGAAGATCGTGCAGCTGGCTCCTTGCTGCGCCCCCCCCCCCCCCCCATCCCCTGGAACATGGTGTGCAAAGTGCAATGTTTAAGATTGCCTTTGTCTCCTGACTTGAAGAGTGAGTGTGCAACCAACATGTCAGCGGTGCAACAATCAGGGATTCTTCCTGTGTGGAAATCGCTGTCTCATATTTATGACGCCATCTAGTTGTGTCTTGAGACACAGCTGTGTCATCCTTGGGGCACATCTGCTTTGTACTGATGGCACATCTAGCTACTGTGGAGAGAGCTATTCTGGGGAGGGGACTTATATGCGAGACAATTTTTTTTTAACACGGGTCAGCTTATATGCGAGTATATACCATATTGTATTAATTTAAATGCAAAATACAGGTAATTAGTGGCTGGAGCACCAAGGCTTGTACAGAAGCGGGGCATGTCCTAAAAGGGGGCATGCTATACACACACACACACACACACAACCTTAAAAGGGCCAAATTGCAGCTATTGCCAGTGCCCAGTAATCTAGCCCTATCTTCTTTTTAATCTAGCCCTACTGTAAACCCTACTCCCAACACTACCTGTCCCTTCTTTCACATAATTTCACCTCCAGCTGCCATTGCCACCACTAAAATTACATTAAAACAGGGATGGGTAGTTCAAAATAGCTGGATAGTGTAATGGTTAAAGCAGACCCAAACCAAACTTTTTTTTTTAATTCAAAATATTTAGTTGCACCACTCTGACACATACAAAGATAAATAAACACTCCTTCAAGCTTATGAGCATTTCAGCGCATGCTTTTCACCCTTCTCTTTCCATAACTAGGGTTATACAGGTGGCAGCCATTAGCAATTCCTCCTTTGCTATTCCCCCAGTTTGCCGGATTCTGTCCCGGCAATATGAAAGGAAGGGAGGGGCTTCTCCAATAAATGTAAAATATTTTATATTTGTCATCATGCAGCTGAAAAAATGCTGCTATTTATTATTATAATTTAGAAAATAGATTTTATTTCTGAAATCTTGTATTTTTAATTTGGGTCCACTTTAAGGGCTCTGCCTCTGACACAGGAGACCTGGGTTCGAATCTCGGCTCTGCCTGTTCAGTAAGCCAGCAGCTATTCAGTAGGAGACCTTTGGCAACGCTCCCTAACACTGCTACTGCCTATAGAGCGCATCCTAGTGGCTGCAGCTCTGGCGCTTTGAGTCCGCCAGGAGAAAAGCACGATATAAATGTTCTGTGTTTGTGTCTGTGTTAAAATGTAGGGATTACAGCAGGGCTAGATTAGAAATAAGATAGGGCCAGGTTATTGTAATACTGTAATATGCGCCGCTATGGCTTAAACATAGTCCTTTTGGGGCATGTCTGACAAGCCCCTCCCCCCATCAGCTGCTGGAGGCTGGACATAAAATGAATGCTGTCAGCAGGAAAAGCCATGCTCCAGGAATCAATTAACCGTAATTTGCATTTAAATTAATACGATAATTATATTTTCGTTGTGTGGAAATGTGCTGAATTTAGGGCTTTGAATTGATCAACAGCAAGTTTGCAAGAGGGATATGGAGGCTTCCAAATGTATTTCCTTATAACAATACCAGTTGCCTGACATTCCGCTGATCTCTTTGCCTGCAAAAGTGTCTGAATAACACACCTGAAACAAGCATGCAGCTAATCTAGTCAGATTTTTGTCAGAAAACTTTTGCCAGGTTTTTTACTGCCAGGCAATTGGTATTGTTTAAAATTAAAAAAACCTCTCACTTCAAGTTCCCTTTACCATCTTTGTAGAAGACATCTTAGAATCTTTTGTGCTTTTTGTAGGCTCTATTTCATCAATTACATTTGTTTTTACCTTGATAGTGGTTTGTTTTCTTCCTGCTAGATAGGAAGTTATTTGTGAATGAAGATTAAATTAACCAAACTTCCACTTTCGATTTCAGCTGTAATGTAATGCTAATCTGCTGTTATTTTTACAAACTCCAATCAGTCGAAGTTATGTTTTTTTTGTGTGCACTTTCCCTTAAATGTAAAGCTCCAGATATTTATAGCTTCACACCTTGACGCTTTCAGATGATTACTATACAGGCATTGGTGATGTGGGCTACTGGCACACCCCCTCTGTGGCTGCATTCCGCCTCTTTATCTAGGGACAGATGGCAGCAAGCACCTAGCAGTAACACAAGGGTCTATGCTAGCTGATGGCTTCCACTGTATGGAATCAGCTGTTAACCCTTGCAGGGCCCTTTTTTTTGTCCCCAAGCACTAGACGGTTCCTCACGCCCTCCCCCGCAGGTCACGTGACCCCGCCTACCAGTCATGTGCTGCTGGGGGCTCCCCCGGAGACGCTTAGTGTTACTTTCATGCTGCTCTCCCCTTCGGCCCGTCCTGCCGTTCCCTTCTCCGGTCTGAGACAGAATCACTTCCGGCTCTGTCCTGGTGACGCCCGATGACTTCAAGCTATAGACGCGCCTCGCTCTGCTCTGATTGGCCAGCCCTCACCATCCCGGTAGCAGCGCAATTCCTCGCCGCCGTAATGCGCGGTGTATAGGGGCAGCACGGGTATATAGCAGAAAGTGCAGAACTGGGCGGAGAGCGCTGTAGTTGCGGCTGTGTACAGTGGGCACTGCAAGCCTCTGCCCTCCATGTGTGCTTCGCATAGCCGCCAGCCTGACGCCTGCCATATGTCACATGACAAGTCTCCGAGGTGGCTGTGCAGTAGTGAGAGCCGTGCCACCTGCGCTCCCCTGCCAGCTGTGCGCTGTCTCATGCCGCCGCACACCATGCCAAGCACGCCGCCAACTTCTGCCACCAGCGCTTCCTCGTATGCTGCGTCTGCACCAGCTCTGATCATCTTGCTGTATGCCCCGCCTTCCTAGCGTCCTCCAATCCCAGGGCGGGTGAGGGGGCGGTACCAGGCTGCTCACTCTGTGGCCGCTATACAGTGCATTACGGTAGTGGTCCAGGCACTCCGCAGGATGGATGGGATGCAGAGGACTTGGGCATCAGTGTCCATATAGCAGGGCAACAGCTGGATGCGGCAAGAGGTCAGGTGCTGACATGGAGGGACTCAGTGTGTAAGGAAAGTCATTGCTAGATCTAGTTAAAGATTAGCTTGATTCTAAAGAGTGCAGCAAAAGTGGTGCATGGGGTGTGTGAGCTCTGCTGTTATCTCAAAGCATGCTCATGTGTCCTTGTTACACACAATAATTTATTACTCTAAAATACAGCTAAAACCCTTAGGCCTAATTCATTAGTTTTCTAGTCTGAGTAGTCCTAGAGCATTAATGTTCTTTTGTAATTATCATTAGATATACAGTAGTATGTCCTGCCGCTCTCGGCCTCCTACAGGGGATATCCCCAGAAATCTGAGTTATATTGCTGGACTTTATGAACGGGCATACTATCGTACAGCCAGACCAAGCCTTGAGGAACATGAGGAGGAGGAAGAAGAGGCAAAAAGCTCTCAAGGTCTTTCCACGCCAGTAAAAAGTGAAAGGACTCCGCGAAGGCGTTCGCGGTCTGCCCCTACATTACGGGTACCACGAGAAGAGCGTCATCGTAGCCCAGAAACCAGGAAGAGAGTCCGTTTTGCTGATGCATTAGGGCTAGAGTTGGAGTCTGTACGCCATTTTCGGCGTGATGATGTACCCTGTATTCCTCAGCATGTGACCTTCCGACTGCAAAAAGAACTTTTGAAACAGCTTGGAGGATCTTGCCGTTCCAAAGAGGATGTGGTACGTTGCAAAGTAATTTACTAATTTTGTCTGTTCTTGTCATTAATAACTACAATGATATCACTAGCTATAAGGATAACGATGATAATAATAATCATAGCAAAATTATAATAGTAGATAGTAAGAATTATGAAAGCTCTCTTTGTTTTATGCTAAGCTGCCTGCATTTAGCCAGTGACAACATTTTCCTATCTTTTTGTAGCTTAGATTCACAACAGGATAATCTCATAGTCCTTACCTGCTTCAACATTTTAATAAAATATTTTACAGAAAGTATAGTGTAGGCCACACCTGCCACTTAGTTAAAATCCAGCTTCAGGATTTTTTTCTTTGGTCGCCATTGGTAATTTGTTTGTCATTGACCATCTTTACTGACTAGTGAGCCAGCTCCATCCATATCATCCCACTGTCCATACTTTAAGGTGTGTGTGTGCGTGCGTGCGTGCGTGCGTGCGTGCGTGCCTATCAGTACAACATCAGTATCAGTATCAGGACAACAGTAGCAAGATAGATATAGAGGCTGCCATTTGTATTTCCTACTTATCCTGCTGATCCTCTGCCTCTAATGCTTTTAGCCATTGACCCTGAACAAGCATGCAGCAGATCAGGTTTTTCTGACAATATTGTCATAACTGACAAGATTAGCTGCATGCTTGTTTCTGGTGTTATTCAGACACTACTTCAGCCAAATTGATCATCAGGGCTGCCAGGCAACTGGTATTGTTTAAAAGGAAATTAAATATGGCAGGCTCTATATTCTTCTCACTTCAGTGAGGCCACTTATGTTTACAGCCCGGTGTGTGCTTACCATGCATACTAATGCTGTTGAAATTCTCAGCAGCATTTAGTGGTGCCAACCAGATTGCTCAGATGATGGGAGTACTCCTATTTACTCCTATTCTCTTTTTTTACAGGCACACAGGTCAAGTTAAACAAGGGTAAGTGCCCTGTAAGTGCAGTTATTCTTTAAGCTTAAAAGACTTCTTGGCAAAACAAAGCTGTGATCATAGCCAGTGAAACATAAAAACAGAATTATTAATACTGTACAAGGTTCATAAATTAGTTATGTATGTTACAGTGCTGCATTCTACTTCATAAATTCATCCCTGCTGTGCTAGTGAGAATTATGAGAGCATATTGTTTTGCTTTGCCATTTGCAGCTGGGATCCTAAACAAAAGTGTTAGGGTAAATAATCCCTCCATAGTGGCTCTCATCTCTTGTATTAGCTGTGTGATGTGCCATAGAAACAACAATGCTGTTACTGGAGGTCGAGGCGTAGATTTTGGCATGGGGCCACTATAATAGCCTCATTTTGTCAATATCAGCAGATCTTACATTCAGTTCCTTTAACATAGCCACAGTTCTTACTATTTATTAGTTAACAGAGCTGGAAATGTGATTATGCATTATGATTTCAAAATAAAAAAGGTTTAAAGAGAAACCGTAACCAAGAATTGAACTTCATCCAAATCAGTAGCTGATTCCCCTTTCCCATGAGAATTCTATTCCTCAAACGGATCATCAGGGGGCTCTGTACGGCTGATTTTGTGGTGAAATCCCTCCCACAGTGTGATGTCAGCGCCTCACAGAACTGAGGTGCTGAAATCACACTGTGGGAGCCTTGTTGCATTGTGAGAAATAACAGCTGTCCAACTGCCAAAAAAAGCGAGCAGCAGCTATTTCCACTGACATCACCTGCCAGCAGTAAAAATGTCACCATGTGATAAATCTTAGGATGTAAATCAGGGAAAGGAAAGATTTTACAATGAGCAAACACTGACTAAATCATTTATACATAATTATTGTAAAAATGAAGCACCTTTTTATTACATTATTTTCACTGGAGTTCCTCTTTAACTGAAGTGTTATTTTTCCAGAGCTGGTGTGAGGCTCGCCATGTTATATCTCCTTCTTGGACAGTAGAGGGAGGAACATGGGAGAAGCAGACCTGGGAACGGAGTGCCTGGGACCAGGAGACGTGGGATCAGCGTGTGTGCCTGCAGAGTATGCGCTGCGAGAGCTGCTTCCTGTGGGGGTCCATCAGGGTCTTGGATCTGGCTTATGAAAAGAGAGTTATAGTGCGCTATTCTCAAGATGAATGGCTTTCTTATCAGGATACCCATGCTCTTTATGCTGCTCGCCTGTGCCATGGAGGAGCTGGTCACCCTGGCACAGATCTTTTCACCTTTCGCCTTCCTCTGCCAACTCAAGACCAACCACAGCCTTCATCACTGCAATTTGCCATATGTTATCAGGTTGAAGATGAGGAATTCTGGGACAATAACAAGGGCAGGAATTACAGCCTGAAATTGGCTCAAGCTGCGCAAGCTTCGCGGACACAAGATTCTGAGAATGGATGGATACACTTCATATAACAGAGCATTCAGGTTCTTAGCAATACTCAGTGCGTTGCATGTCAATTTCACACCAAAGAATGTTAATCAAATAACCACTATCAGAATGAAGTAAAGTGAATCAGAACCCAGTGTAAACAGGAATGGGAGTATGTGTGTAGAGAAAGGTGGCCTTCAAAGTGTATGGTACAATGACACCACTTGATATTAGAATCAAGTGGAGCAGTAATGCCGTGTCTTACACAAATAATTTTTCTTGCTAACTTATAGGGCTATCCCCTTTCTAATCTAAATATTCGTTTCAATACACGCATTTGGGACCTGCGCTGATTGACTGTTATAAGCAAATTGTTGCATGTGGATATGCCTTTTGGACTCAACATTTGCGTGTGATTGTCTGGTGGAAACCTTCCAATTGTAACTGGAAGATCAAACCATGAGTTTCTTTACAGGGACCTCTTGGAACAGAAGCTGAGTATAAATTTGTGTCACTGAGAACCTGCTAATGGAGTGCAATGTAACTGCCATCCATAATCCAGTCACAGAGTAAATTGTTTTATTGGGCAAAGAACAGTGATACAAGTCAGAATATGGAAAACTGTGTCAAAAACTGAATGACATGCTGAAAATGAATGTTACTGTAATATGATTTAGAGTTTAGAATCCTTTGACAATAGCACAAGTTTGCAATGTTTGAGGGCATGTTTTCCCTAAAATGGTGTACACTACTATAGAATGAGACAATGTGAATACCTCTCATCTGTCCAACAAACTGAGGACAAAAAAAGCAAAACAATACCTCTTCAAGAAATAAGCTAGCTACTCAGGGAATCTGTGGCTACTACTGGCCTTTCCACTACACTGCACTGTCCTATAATGTTCACCACTACACTATACGCTAGACATGGTGGAATAATAGAAGACAGAAGGATTCACTGGAAAATTGTGCTTGAGGTATTTTTGGTATTAAAAAAGATTTAAAAAAACCCTAAAATAAAAGGTAATGTATTATACTATAATTATACTGTACTTCAATCAGGATATATGAACTAAAGATATAGTCTAATACTATATTATAGGCAAGTTCCAGGTGTAATTTAGTTTGTGTTCATACAGTATACAGTACATACATAATATATTTTGTACAATTTAGTAGTGAATTATTTAAGCAAAGTATTGTATGATTTCATACATAGTAAGAAATGAAGCTGTAGGAACCTCAAGCGTCTATCAGTGTCAGTGCATTTAAAATGTAGTGCTAAGCACTGAAACGTAGGTCATTTGGAACGGTTTGTTTCCAGTAAGGGACCATGACAGACCTAGTACAACAACTGTACTAAACGATACTCGGTACTTTTGTGAATCTGGGATCAGGGCCATATTTTTAATTATCTTTTTAAACCTTTCTACCTGAAACGCTCAAAGCCTTCAGACTTCTCCAGTGAAATCTAGCAGCAGAAAAGGGGAGGGGGAGCAATACTGTGCAGCAGTACATTAAATAATGCAAAGTACACGAAAATCATCAAGTCTCAACCCACTCAGTGGAAGCTGCTGTACAGGGCATCATACGGAGGTTATTGCCAGAGCTGCTTGAGGGTAGCAGGACTCGGAGAGTGGCATTTGATCATGGAATAGATATGTAAAGCTGATTTGCTGGGATCCCTTTCTGCTTACGCCTACAAACAGAAGTGACACCTGATTGTGACCAGCAAATCAGAGCCTTACAAATCTATCACCTGAATATGTTTGTCAAATGCTTCTCCATGACTTCTGCTACACCTAAGCAAACCTAGCTATTAATATTTTTTTTATTTATATAGCTCCTTCATCTTCATGGCCCTGTAAAATACAGACAACAGAGAGTGCAATACATACATACATAGTGTACTCACATCGCAATGGGAACCTTCAACAACTCAAGTAAAAACTGCATACATGTACATGTTCATTTGAAAGAGCTGATTTCGCAGAGATGAGAAAAAACTAGGGGTCATCCATGCCCTTGTGAGTTTACAATCTACAGGATAGTGGGGTGGAGACAGTAATGTGACAAAGGAGCTTGTGGATGAGGGAGTGGTGGTTGACACCTGGTGTATATGTGGCTAGTTTTCTAAAGTGGGTCTGTATAAACAAGAGTAATCTCGCACTCCTGTCAACATAGCCAAAAGACTTATGATATGGAGTCCCAAAGGCTAAATAGAGTGAATAAAGCCACTTCTAATGCAAATTCACCAAGTATAAGCCAGCCCATCCTTGGTTTATTGTAATAACCTTATTGCGTTGAATATAACAATGCCAACATTTCGAGACCTTGCATGGTCTCTTTTTCAAGGTGTGATGTTGTTGACAATAATCTGGTGGGCTGCCCAAAAAAACTTCCTGTGGTGGAAGTGTGGACAGGGTAAGTTCAGCTCTGGATACGTGCTTTTATGCATTATATGCGGTCCTACCATATCCTGTCTAAATGCTGTTACTTTATTGGTCTCAGGTATACTTTAAAGCAAATCTGAAGTCATTTAAAAAAACTTGGGTCAGTAAAGGGAAGCCTCCGGATGCTCATCCCCGATCCTCCTAGACCCCCTCTGCTGCTGGCTAGGACCCTCTTTCTTTATGGCCATGCTTTATTCCATGTAAGAGCTAGGCCACTGTGCAGTAGTACAAAGTCGCTTGTGCATGGCGTAAAGAGCTGTACATGAGAGGTTCACTGCTAATGTGCAGGCATGCTGGTACACAGAGAGGAACACGGTCATGGGCACCATATTTAAGAATATAATCAAATATTTTCCAAGGGTCACAGCGCAGGAACCGAGGGTTGTAAGAAGATTGGGGTATTCTCAGGACTATCCAGAGGCTTCCCTCTACTAATAATAAGGTACTTTTTTTTCTTAAATGACTTCAGGTACCTTTTTAAGTGAAATCTTGGGGTTAACTTTTACCACCAAACAGTGGTCATTAGGATTTGAGATTATTGGGTTGTGATCTGGATGTATAGTGACTACAAGTAGGGACGTGATAAAAATTGGTGGCTTGATAACAAGTTCCATTTTACTCCTATTAAGTTAGACTGTCTGTTTCCTCACTCGTGTCATCCTATTTCTTCAAAGACCAAGATAATAGAGAGATGGGAGCTAAAATAGATTTGGGCATTAACAGCATAACAGTGATACTGAAAAATGAATGAAAGTACTCGTTGCCAGACATCATGACCGTAGATAGAAAACAGGGGTTCTGAGTACAGAACTTTGTGGTACACCAACAGGCAGTGGGCATGGGGAAGAGGTAGTATTGAAGTAGGAGACCGTTATAAAATGCCCAGATACGTAAGGGGAAATCCTAGAATGCATTGACTCTTGATGTCTAGCATTGAGTGAGTCTGGAGAACCAGACATGATCGACTATTTGAGGAGTATGAATATGTAAAATCATTCTTTGGATTTTACTACCAAGATATCCTTTGAGACATTTAGCAAGGACTGTTGAATGATTTGGGTGGAAACCAAACTGCCAAACTGATGCAGGTCAGACAAAGAGTCAGTAGAGAGATTGTTCCGAATCTGCCATTGAGTCCATTAAGAAGCAAAGGGAAGAGGCGAGATAGGACTGTAGCTAAAAAGGGCAGTAGGGTCCATAGTTTTGCAGTAGGGTCCATATTTTTTTTTTGTTAGTGGTACCAGTATCAAAGCTTCCTTTAAGAATAATCACAGGGGAATCAGGATTGCATAAGCACACAAAAGTACTCTCAGCAGCATAACCCTTCAATATATTCCTGCTTGCGGTGAGAAAAAAGTATAATCAGTGGCGTAGCAATAGGGGTTGCAGAGGTAGCGACCGCATCAGGGTCCTTGGGCTAGAGGGGCTCCACAGGGCCCACCCTCAACCACAGTATTAGCTATTTATTGGTCCTATGATGGTCCTATGCAGGTAATAATCACATCTATAGATGCTTTGAATAGTGGTAATCATTAACAAACTGTCCCTTATCCCCTTCTCGCACCTCTGACTTTGTGGTTGTCCTTGATTGGTTTTGGTGCGCTGTATCAATTGTTATGTAAAGCCTGTTTGGGGGGCCCCAATGCAAAACTTGCACTAGGACCCACAGCTTCTTAGCTACGCCACTGAGTATAACTAAGTATAACTGAGTATAACTAACTCAAGGCACCAGCATATATTGTAAGATCTTCAGAAAATCCTTAAAGACCACCCTCTGACACTACTGTGCAAATACTGGGGTCAAACCAACCACCCACAAATGCCTAAACTCTGTTCTGGCTAAAGGCACCAAGCATTTAGGGTGAGGTGAAAGGGTCTATTTTACTCTCACTATTAGTAAGCTGGTGTTTGTATATGTTACGGCCAGAACCCGAAGTCTGGCCTCTTTGGGATCTGGCCGGCAAAACGTGACGTGGCCGGCTGCTGCGGCCAATGTTAGAAATGAAATGATTCCTGTAACATTCATGTATTTTCTGGCCGTCTCACTGCGGCCAAATGTATAAAAGTGAGATAATTTAAGCCGGCGGCAATGTAACAGAATACGCCGCCGGCTTCGGCTCTGCCTCCTCTCCCTGCCCCCTGTGGCCAACTTCGGGTTCTGGCCGTAACATATATAAAAATTGTGAGACTCCTAATCCAGGGTCAAATGTCATATTTGTAACAGAGAGTTCCCTTAACTTGCTGTTTTTGTTGACACTCATAACCTGAACACAGAAAGGAAATCATAATTTTATAGCTGTTCACATTTCTATTTGTCTCCACCATCAGGTCAGAAAATGAGGGAAAAATTCTTCAACGTAGATGCAATCAGCAGTGACAATCTAACAGTATCTTATGCCTTTACTGGCTGTGTCCAGAGCTTAAATAAAATGTTTTACGTGGAGTTCCACTTGAAGCTTTTCTAGAAAATAAGCAGATGTCTAATTCTGTCGATGGGCACGTAAAATATCACGTTAGATAATCTTTTTATAGAGTTAACTGGAGTTTTTGATAAGATTCCTTTAGCTAGGCCACATGTGTTTGTAAGTCTTTAGTTCAGTTGACAAATAACTGAAACTACAACTGAGATCATTCATAAAGTGGTATGAGATTTAGAATGTCCTCTTTGCTCTAAAAGATTATTTACAGCTTAAACCCTACTACTAGAGAAATTGGTAGTAGAAAAGCATTCAGTTAAGCACAGCACTTTCTTCTTCAGTGGGAAGCTTATATCCAAAGCCCAAGCTTATATCTGAAGCTCAAGCTTATATCTGAAGCCCAAGCTTATATTTGAAGTTGAGGAAGTCATTACATTATCTTGTTTATGTTTTTTCATCCTCCTCTTCATTCGTTTAAGCGACTCCAACTCTTCCCGACCACACACTTTCAACTGTTGCACAGGCATTGCTTCAGCTGAACACAAGCAGAAAGTGAAACAGTTATTCTCACTGGATACATTATAATATATAAATACAGCAGCTATGCAGTACAATGGCAGCTTTCAGAGCTGATAAACTGTACTTTGGGAACTTGTAATTTCTAAACAGATAATATTACCTGTACACAAAAGAAAATATGATAACTCTATGGGTAATAACAAGGAAAACACGTTTTTATTGAATGTTATGTCCGAGTTTATTCCTGCTTTAATAAACCTTTATTCATTTGATTTACTGGGGCTTATTTGTAAGGGGTAAAAATGCCATAAAAATGTCATTATCTCATCTTAAATAATTGTACTTTTCAGATTACTACCTCTGTAAAAGAGTCAACCAAATCACAGTAATATACTACATTGTTTTGGAGAGATCACCACTTATAAAATGCCTCTACACTCATATTTTAGCAATGCTTTTGTACTAACAATTTCTCTGTCATATCTAGACCTGAGAGGGTCAGTGAGCTCATTTCAATTTGCATGCAAATGTAATACCAATTTTGTACAGCTGGCATTTGGGCCAATTTAAAACTGTCAGGAAGTACATTTCATTGGCGTAATTCCAAGCAGCATGGAATTTGCATTACATTTGCATGTAATAAGGACTTATTAGCATCTTATTGACCATTTCCAATTGAAATGACGTTTATGAGAGCCCATGGCGTACACCTCATTCACAGTGGGGATTGTCATAGGGAACGATGGAGAACTATGCCAATAGTGGAATGTGGGAGGAACTAGTGGCTCTCTCAGCCTTTGTGTCTTGGAATTGACTATACATTTTGTTCATTATGTTATATTTGTCACTGTAATTACTATGTCTAACAATTCTGTATTATGTACCAGTGTCTATATTTTGTGTATACAGTAGAATCCCTTTATAGTAAACTTCAAGGTACCTGGCAAAGTAATTACTAAATCAGGATTGGTCAGACATTGTATATTTATTTAGGCGCATGGTCGGGACCTGGGCACTGAGTGCATTATAGCTAGAGGTTTATGATATCAGGGTTTACTCTATCCAGATTCTGCTGTACCATTGTCTCATTATTATCTACCCCACTTTTCAGTACAAGTGCATGATCCTTCTGATTCAATCTGATGGCATTAAAAAGTGGCAATCTGTTTTCAAAAGTGAAGTACCAAAAAAAGTTTTTTTAATGTATTTATTTTTCTTGACTTTTTTTTCCATTAATCAAAATGAACAAACTTTCCAGCCCAATTGAAAAACCCCATTCTTTTCTTGTTGTTGTTGTGTATTTAAAGTGTAACTGAACTTAAAAACATTTTTCCCACCAAAAATCTTTGGGCAATTTCCTGTCAAAAAGTTAATTTCACATGTACCTTTTTTGTTAAAGCATCTTGTACCTTATCCAGTTAACTCTTTATTCTTGAGTTTTCTCCCATTAGATAATTGCTTATCTAAAAATACCTTTTCAGCACTTAGCAATTGAAAAAGTACTATAAAGTAGGCAAAAGAGTAATATCAAACCTAATCTCAGTATTTTCTTGCATTTTTGAAGCTTTAAATATATTTTATTGGCAAGGTTTGAAAATATCTGGAAAAAATTCAAGAGCAAAGTTATTAGGCTATGGGCCATTATGTTGTTTTTAAGAAGCTTGTGGCCCATATGCAATTCACTTTTTTTCCTGCGTTTTCTCCTAGGTGACAAGTTTTTATCTTCAGCACTTTGCAATTCAAAAAGTAGGTGGAAAAGTACTATCAAAACTATTTTAAGTATTTTCTTGTTTACTGGTGATTTAAAAGTCATTTTACTGACAAGTTTGAAAATATAACTTAGGAGAAAACTTAGGACTAAAAAAATTGCATATGGGCCCCTGTTTTTTCTGTCATCTTCTGTAAGGCCCGGTGCACACCAAAACCCGCAGATCCGCAAAAAGCTAGCAGATTTTTAAACACTTTTTTTAATTTTTATGAGGCGTTTTGCAGATTGCTGCTGCGGATTTCAGTGTAGCATATTTCATATATTGTTACAGTAAAGCTGTTACTGAACGGCTTCTGTAACAAAAAACGCCTGGCAAACCGCTCTGATCTGCTGTTTTTCAAAGCGGTTTGCGTTTTTCCAATACTTAACATTGAGGCAGAAACGCCTCCGCAATCCAAAAAATGCCTCACCCCGGGAGGATTCGTTTCTGCAAAACGCCTCCCGCTGTGGTGTGCACACCCCCCATTGAAATACATTACCCTAGCGTATCCGCAGCCGCAAGCGGCTGCAAAAACGCTCAAAAAGCTGTTCCGTGTGCCCCAGCCCCAAAGAGCTGAGAATGTCTGGATCTAAGGTTGGGTGATAATTTGCACCAGTAAGAAAATGTTATTTCAGTTCATAAAAAATGACAAATGTGAGATTGTGTGCTTCCTGCCATATGTCCATTACATCACCTCATGCATTTAGGACCATGACACAATATTTCTATTTCTTCCAGTCCTAGCCCCTTGTAGGCTAACACAAGATCCATGCGGTTCCTAGTATTGGAATGATAGATAGGACTAGCAGAAATAGAAAGCTATGCTGTTATTCTAGCAGAGAGATTGGGACTTGGCAGCTGGGAGAAGGGCATACACACTACCTGTGCAAAAGAGCTGCAGGAACTGCAAAAGTTGCAGGACAGTCTGCACTGCTGAATTTTTCCTCTCCCAGATTCACATTCTGACATGTATTACATGGTGACATTGTTACTGTGGGCAGGTTATGTAGCTGCTTCTAGCTGTTCTGGCCTTTACAGACAGCTGTAAGCAGCTATTTCCTGTCTGTGAACATTGTTACATTGTGGCAGTTTGGCCAGAGTACCGCAGTCCCAGAGCTTCTTGTGGGAGGGGTTTCACCACAATATCAGTCATACAGCGCCCCCTGATGGTCTGTTTGTGAAATGCAATAGATTTGTCATGTAAAAGGGGGTATCAGCTACTGATTGGGATGAAGTTAAATTCTTGGTCGGAGTTTCTCTTTAAAGCAGGTGCCTTCTAGAGCTATTTCCTAGAGTTTGCTTGAAACAGCTGGTTATAGCTTGGGAAAACGTGAGTTCTGCCATACAGCCAATGTATATACCATGCACCTGCACCCAAACATTGCTACTGCTAAAGAAGATGGGGGAGGTGAGTATCAGTTAGGTTGAGGAGCTATTTTTGAGGGATTAGTTTAAGGTGATCCGGCATGTTAACTGATATGGTAAGGGTAGGTTAGTGTTAGGTGTCTGGAGGGACTGTACATTGGTCAGAGGTTAGGTATCAATAAGGATTTTATATTATGATGGGTATTTAAGGTTAGGCATCAGGAAAGAATTTAACGTTAAGCAGAAGGCAAGGTTTAGACATCAGGAAGGGGTTTATGTCTGGGGTTAGGCTAAGGTTAGGCATTAGGGAGGGGAAAGGGACCGCTAAGGGACAGATGATCAATGGGGAGCAATGCTAAAAAGCCACTCATAGAATATTGGCATTAACACTTTTCCAATATTCTATCAACTTCAGCCAGCACCCAACTTTGTCTCTGGTTGAACTCGATGGACATGTCTTTTTTCAACCCAAATAACTATATATATTATTGACTCCCTCACAGTTCAATATACTGTATCTAGCCCAGTAACTACTGAAAAGCGCTGACTATTGAATCTCGACACAACACCTGAATGATGATATGACTGCAAGTTTTCTGTAGATTAAAATTATTCGGAGCTGTTAAGCCGAATAGGAGTATAAGCAAGGGGTGGCTATGAATGGTTACAAACTGAGCCTCTAAAGTTATGATTCCATTTGGTTTCTTCATATGAAATAATTAGTTAGATGACTTTGCCTCGTACGTAGACGCCTGGAAAATATGACCTGTTTGTGTTTCTTGAGGAGAAGTTTGGAAAACACACGAGCTTAGTGTATTATGTAATGACCATATAAAGGGTTGTGTATAAACATTTCAGGGCATGTCACTAACTAGTGCAGCCTACTAACTAACTGTGCCGTTTATGCTGTTTACTTCAAAAATGTAATATTACTAATTAGTTACTTTGCAGAGTAGCAAAAGATGCACAGTTGTGAATTATGTGACTTCTGAAAACAAAAATGTGTATTGAAAAGGGTGGGAAATTGCAATGCATAGAAATTGCATGGTGTTCAGCTTGTATGAGGTTTGTACATGTCCTTTTAGTTATGAGTCAGTGACTTTACAATAAGGAATTCAGAAGATTTTACCATTCATAGTATTTTTTTCTAGTAGTAATTCTGCTAGCATGACAATGCAGTAGATAATGGGATGAACAGTGCTATACATAGAATGTGTGGATGTTATAGTGATTTATGTAATGATTAGGTGTACTAGCACTTCAAAGAATAAAGAACCATTGCAGTACACTCAGTTTAAATGGCTCATTTAATAGGGTCTGGTGTAATGAAGTACTAGTTCATAAATGAAGGAAAGTGTGAAACATATTTATGTCTACTTGCCCCACCTAAGAGGCCTTATAGCTGCCTTATTATCATTGTTCTTTGTGTATGTATCAGTATTGACTCTTGTTTTAGCTGTAATCATGGATTGAACAATAAATACAGTGTATGCTAAAACTGAAAGCTTGAGTTCTAGTTCTTGTTTTCTTTATTTAGCGTGTCTTGGGCTATTGTCAAGTGAACCTACAGCCAATGCTTCAATTTAGTGGGATAACTGTTTCCTGAAATGGTACTTTGTGATCACATCAGGGGACATTTTATCCCCACAGTGTATAAGTAAAGAGCAGCCATGCTGTCCTTCGGAGAAATAGAAGATGTTCTGCTGCCTCTCACAGGAGGAATTACAACTCTGTAGATCCCTAAAGAGGAGGCTGCTGACATCAGGAGACCCCTGTAATCAAACATGAAGTTCACCTGAAACTATCATGAACCATTGTGTTGGGTGCTGAAAATATAGTATATGTTCTAGAATAAATCCTCTTAAACAGGGATCCAAAACGCTTTTCAGGCAGACATAATAGAGTAAACATCTGTTCTGCGAGGTTATACATAGCTCTGTGTATGTAAGGCTCTCTGTATTCTCTGATCTATACAAGACAAGTTATGCCCCAGTAGCCCTTATAAAGTTACAGCACACAATTCTCTGTACAGGGTACATTTTTGTTCCCCCATATTAGGTACTTTTAAGAATTTGCAATGGATGGCACCCTTGGGGGACCCCAAGTGCACTTTAGCACTTTCTATAAAAAAAAAGCATACTTTGTATGGTTCAGTGGCCCCATGCAAAGTATGCTTCAGTAGCCTTATACCAGGTACACTTAGAGGGCTGGTGAACGCCTAGAGTGCTTTTCAAAACGCTAGTGCTTTGAGAATGCGCTTGGCTAATGTTTTTCTATGGGTTGGATCACACCAGAGTGATGGGATTTTTAGAGAAACGCAAACGTGGGTCCTGCAGCATTTTTGAGGCGATTGAGCCTCAATGTTAAGTATAGGAATATTTATTTATTTATTTATTGTATTTATAAAGCGCCAACATATTACGCAACGCTGGACAATAAATAGGGATACATACAATATTTAGGAGTACAAGAAAACCAGATCACGCAGCACAGTATGAGTACAAGGTAATGCTTAGTCAGTCACTGGAGGGGAGCATGGAGATTAGGCAAGTTAGGTTCACTCAGATGCATAGCATGGGTTCACAGTAATGGAGGTGCATGATCAGGTAGGACACAAAAGGAGGAGGACCCTGCCCAAAGGCTTACAATCTAGAGGGAGAGGTAGGGACACGAGAGGTAGGGGACCAGAGTTCAGCTGCGGGTTTAGAGCACTTGTGCGGGGTGGTAGGCCAAAGTGAAAAGGTGAGTTTTGAGGGCCTTCTTGAAGATGTTGAAGGAGGGGGCTGCCCTAATAGGTGGAAGTAGGGAGTTCCATAGTGTTGGAGCAGCTCTTGAGAAGTCCTGGAGGCATGCATGGGACTGGGTGATGCGGGGGGCGGTTAGGCGAAGTTCATTGGAAGAGCGGAGTGAGCGGCTAGGTGTGTACCTCTGAGTAAGATCGGAAATGTAGGTTGGACAGGTTTTGTGGACAGATTTGTAGGTCAGACACAGTATCTTGAATCTGGTTCTGGACTGGATAGGAAGCCAGTGGAGGGATTCAAGCAGGGGAGGCGCCGATGGGAGGAGTGGATAATTCTGGCTGCTGCATTCATGATGGGCTGCAGCGGGACTGTTCGGGTTATAGGGGGACCAGACAGAAGGTCATTGCAGTAGTCAAGGCTGGAAATTATGAGGGCATGGATGAGGAGTTTGGTGGTGGCAGGGGTCAGGAAAGGGCGGATCTTGCAGATGTTACGAAGGTGGAAGTTGCAGGACTTTGTGAGGTTTTCGATGTGGGGAGTTAAAGGGAACCTTAACCGGCGGGGAAAAATAAATTCACTTACCTGGGGGCTTTCCCAAGCCTCCTACAGCCGTCCTGTGCCCGCGCCGGTCCTTCGGTGCCCTCCGGTCTCCCTCCGCCGCTAAGTTTCGTTTTCGGCCGACCGCCAGTCGTCCTCCGGCAAAGCGTCCTCTTCTTCCGCATTCCCCGTCGTAAAGAGCCGTAAAGCGCGTCCGCATGACGCGTTCGGCGTCATGCGGACACGCTTTACGGCTCTTTACGACGGGGAATGCGGAAGAAGAGGACGCTTTGCCGGAGGACGACTGGCGGTCGGCCGAAAACGAAACTTAGCGGCGGAGGGAGACCGGAGGGCACCGAAGGACCGGCGCAGGCACAGGATGGCTGCAGGAGGCTTGGGAAAGCCCCCAGGTAAGTGAATTTATTTTTCCCCGCCGGTTAAGGTTCCCTTTAAGGAGAGTGTGGAGTCCAAGGTGACACCCAGACATCGGGCATGAAAAATCGCTCTAAAAACCACAGACAAAGTGATTTTCCAAGCTCTTTTTTGGTACAGTTGTTAAGTTTTAAGTCAAACTGTAAACGCCCCCCCCCCCCCCCCCCCAAAAAAAATGCTACACCAAAATACTCCGAAAATCACCAGGCAGGTGCCTGAAATTGCTGTGAAAAAATGCCTAGTGTTTGCGATTATGCTGGCGCTTTTAGATGTACACCAGCCCTAAGGCTCCCCATACAAAGCACATTTCAGGACCCTCATGCAAGGTACACTTTATGGCCTCCATCCCAGGTACAATTTAGGCCCCACAAAATATGGTTCAGGATCCCAGTACAGGTTACCCTTCTGATTGACAGCACACAAGCAGGCACATGTACCTGAGGTTAAATTGGGAAAGCAATTTAAGTCCTAATGAGCATACAAATACATGCTAACTAAACAGTAACATCCTTATTACAGCACCCTAACAAACAGGCGGGAACAGAGGGTAATTGTGATACATTGCTCATTACAGAAGCATCCCTCTAATATTACCCATGGAAGAGAGTAATCAATACATTAGGTAAGGTTCTGCCAAGCACACCAAACTCAGAGAAAATCTGATGCACACAAGCTAAGGTATATACCGTACATAAGCAAATATTCATAAGGCCTGATATAATTTACAGAGTAAAAAAAAAAAAATTTGCCTCAGGCAAGTACGGTGTAGCCCTGCATTGCACACACTTCACTGGTTGATCCTCCTACAGGTGGAAAAAGATGAAAAAGTATTTAGCGTCAAGTAAGATGGGCTGACCAGCTCTTTTTTTTTTAGCTTTTAAAGCTATGCTGTGTCACTGGTTCATTTGTTCCACTATGTACCTGCACTTTGTTTTGTCCCTGATGAAGTACTGATTAGGGGTGAAACATGTTGCACTATATATAGTATGAGCATTTTTGTTAATCTATAGGCCAGTGATATTGATCAACATCTGTATGGATATAGTTATGCAGACAAAACAGGTAGCTTTCCCTGGCATATTATAGCACATTTGTAAGTTTACTCCTGACTGACTGTTCACAGAGGTGTGTGTGTATACATGTATTTACAGTGCATACATTTAAAAGGGCTGCAAGTTGATTTGGATGCAAGATATTGTAAATAGTAGAATATCAGTAATTTTACCAATATTCAGCGTCCCAATAGCCACTACTTGGAGTCAAAGTGCTGCTTACCATAGAAACACCACTAGACCGTAGCCAAACTCCATCCACACTATGCCTACAGTCACCACCGCTATCTGGAGTCACTGCCGCTATCTACCACTGCTACCACCATAGTCACTGTTACTATCTAGAGTTCGGCTACTCAGTAACCTATCTCTGGTGATACCTCTGCATTCACCGCTGCTAGCCAGAGTCTGGAGCCCAAATTACTGGAGATAACCTCTGTTTAAATATAATTGCATTGATGCCAGTGGCCACCAATTTATCTGGCACAGATGGCACCCAAATTACCTGTTACAAAATACAGTATTGTGGGGATGCCATTTTTAGCAGAATGAGTAAGGCCTAGGACCCACTTGCAGCGCTTGCCAATCGCCATCAATCAGCAAAGCTCTGCAACACTGGAACCCTATGGGGGTGGTTTCCTTGCAGCGAAAATCACTGCATGCAGCATTTTGGGAATGATCCTGCAGTGATCGCATCAGTGGCTGCAGAGCCAAATCATGATTGCTCTGGGAATCTCAGTCAAAATTGTGGACTTCAGTGAATTTGGGGGGCACTCTGCAATCTGTGGCGAATCGTTGCCAGTGGGTCCAGGCTTTAAAGTTATGTTTTCAAGGGCCTTTCTATTTATGTGTTCTTGATATCCTCGGCTGAGTGATAAATCTTATAAGGTAAAGCAAGTGAAAATACTTTTGCTCATTGGCCATTTTACATTGTCTCAGGTGTGTCAGCCTACTGAATCAGGTAAAACAAATTGTTGGGTTTTTTAACCTTTTAGAAGCCACATAAAGTAAAACTATATGTGGTTACAGGGTTTTAATTTTTCCTCCCTATGCAGAGAGGCGCAGGGAGCTTTTACAGTTTCCTGTTCCTGACGCTGGACAGGCTTCATCCACCTGCGGCGTTGCACTCCCAGCATCCTCTTCTGATGTCCGATCACATGTTCTTAAATGTGATCGAGGCTCAAAAGATAGCATCAGCATTGCAGCGCTACCCGGTGGTGGAGGACGGGTGATGGAACAGAGCAGCCTGGGAGGAGAGAGAGAGGGATAGAGAGAGAGAGAGAGAGTAAGCAGGGGTCCAAACACTTTTGGATATACTATGTTGATCCATGCTACAATTGTTAATTTATTCAGGCCGTTATTTTCTGCTGCCTTGGGTACAAACCTAGGGCAGGGGTACAGCCCCTTGCAGTTGCATAGAACTATAGGGGACCCCAAATGCATTGGCTCTCCATCCATACAGAAGTCAATCTTCCAGATCACATGTTTTTGTGTCCATACTTGTTATGGGTGGGCGGGATCTTGGTGGCCCCACTTGTTACGGGCGGGATCTTGGTGGCCCCACTTGTTATGAGTGGGCGAGATCTTGGTGGCCCCACTTGTTACGGGCGGGATCTTGGTGGCCCCACTTGTTATTGGTGGGCGGGATCTTGGTGGCCACACTTGTTATGGGTGGGCGGGATCTTGGTGGCCACACTTGTTATGGGTGGGTGGGATCTTGGTGGCCCCACTTGTTACGGGCGGGATCTTGGTGGCCCCACTTGTTATGAGTGGGCGAGATCTTGGTGGCCCCACTTGTTACGGGCGGGATCTTGGTGGCCCCACTTGTTATTGGTGGGCGGGATCTTGGTGGCCACACTTGTTATGGGTGGGCGGGATCTTGGTGGCCACACTTGTTATGGGTGGGTGGGATCTTGGTGGCCACACTTGTTATGGGTGGGCGGGATCTTAGTGGCCACACTGGTTATGGGTAGGCGGAATCTTTGTGGCCACACTGGTTATGGGTAGGCGGAATCTTTGTGGCCACACTTGTTATGGGTGGGTGGGATCTTGGTGGCCACACTTGTTATAGGTGGGCAGGATCTTGGTGGCCACACTTGTTATGGGTGGGCGGGATCTTGGTGGCCACACTTGTTATGGGTGGGCGGGATCTTGGTGGCCACACTTGTTATGGGTGGGCGGGATCTTAGTGGCCACACTGGTTATGGGTGGGTGGGATCTTGGTGGCCACACTTGTTATGGGTGGGCGGGATCTTGGTGGCCACACTTATTAGGGGTGGGTGGGATCTTGGTGGCCACGCTTGTTATGGGTGGGCGGGATCTTGGTGGCCACGCTTGTTATGGGTGGGCAGGATCTTGGTGGCCACACTTGTTATGGGTGGGTGGGATCTTGGTGGCCACACTTGTTATGGGTGGGCGGGATCTTGGTGGCCACACGTGTTATGGGTGGGTGGGATCTTGGTGGCCACACTTGTTATGGGTAGGTGGGATCTTGGTGGCCACACTTGTTATGGGTGGGCGGGATCTTGGTGGCCACACTTGTTATGGGTGGGCGGGATCTTGGTGGCCACACTTGTTATGGGTGGGTGGGATCTTGGTGGCCACACTTGTTATGGGTGGGTGGAATCTTGGTGGCCACACTTGTTATGGGTAGGTGGGATCTTGGTGGCCACACTTGTTATGGGTGGGCGGGATCTTGGTGGCCACACTGGTTATGGGTGGGCGGGATCTTGGTGTCCACACTTGTTATGGGTGGGTGGGATCTTGGTGGCCACACTTGTTATGGGTAGGTGGGATCTTGGTGGCCACACTTGTTATGGGTGGGCGGGATCTTGGTGGCCACACTTGTTATGGGTGGGCGGGATCTTGGTGGCCACACTTGTTATGGGTGGGTGGGATCTTGGTGGCCACACTTGTTATGGGTGGGTGGAATCTTGGTGGCCACACTTGTTATGGGTAGGTGGAATCTTGGTGGCCACACTTGTTATGGGTGGGCGGGATCTTGGTGTCCACACTTGTTATGGGTGGGTGGGATCTTGGTGGCCACACTTGTTATGGGTAGGTGGGATCTTGGTGGCCACACTTGTTATGGGTGGGCGGGATCTTGGTGGCCACACTTATTATGGGTGGGCGGGATCTTGGTGGCCACACTTGTTATGGGTGGGTGGGATCTTGGTGGCCACACTTGTTATGCGTGGGCGGGATCTTGGTGGCCACACTTATTATGGGTGGGCGGGATCTTGGTGGCCACACTTGTTATGGGTGGGTGGGATCTTGGTGGCCACACTTGTTATGGGTGGGTGGGATCTTGGTGGCCACACTTGTTATGGGTGGGCGGGATCTTGGTGGCCACGCTTGTTATGGGTGGGTGGGATCTTGGTGGCCACGCTTGTTATGGGTGGGTGGGATCTTGGTGGCCACGCTTGTTATGGGTGGGCGGGATCTTGGTGGCCACACTTGTTATGCGTGGGCGGGATCTTGGTGGCCACACGTGTTATGGGTGGGTGGGATCTTGGTGGCCACACTTGTTATGGGTGGGTGGGATCTTGGTGGCCACACTTGTTATGGGTGGGTGGAATCTTGGTGGCCACACTTGTTATGGGTGGGTGGGATCTTGGTGGCCACACTTGTTATGGGTGGGTGGGATCTTGGTGGCCACACTTGTTATGGGTGGGTGGGATCTTGGTGGCCACACTTGTTATGGGTAGGTGGAATCTTGGTGGCCACACTTGTTATGGGTAGGTGGGATCTTGGTGGCCACACTTGTTATGGGTGGGCGGGATCTTGGTGGCCACGCTTGTTATGGGTGGGTGGGATCTTGGTGGCCACGCTTGTTATGGGTGGGTGGGATCTTGGTGGCCACGCTTGTTATGGGTGGGCGGGATCTTGGTGGCCACGCTTGTTATGCGTGGGCGGGATCTTGGTAGCCACACGTGTTATGGGTGGGTGGGATCTTGGTGGCCACACTTGTTATGGGTGGGTGGGATCTTGGTGGCCACACTTGTTATGGGTGGGTGGAATCTTGGTGGCCACACTTGTTATGGGTGGATGGGATCTTGGTGGCCACACTTGTTATGGGTGGGTGGGATCTTGGTGGCCACACTTGTTATGGGTGGGTGGGATCTTGGTGGCCACACTTGTTATGGGTAGGTGGGATCTTGGTGGCCACACTTGTTATGGGTAGGTGGGATCTTGGTGGCCACACTTGTTATGGGTAGGTGGGATCTTGGTGGCCACACTTGTTATGGGTGGGTGGGATCTTGGTGGCCACACTTGTTATGGGTAGGTGGGATCTTGGTGGCCACACTTGTTATGGGTAGGTGGGATCTTGGTGGCCACACTTGTTATGGGTAGGCGGGATCTTGGTGTCCACACTTGTTATGGGTGGGTGGGATCTTGGTGGCCACACTTGTTATGGGTAGGTGGGATCTTGGTGGCCACACTTGTTATGGGTGGGCGGGATCTTGGTGGCCACACTTATTATGGGTGGGCGGGATCTTGGTGGCCACACTTGTTATGGGTGGGTGGGATCTTGGTGGCCACACTTGTTATGCGTGGGCGGGATCTTGGTGGCCACACTTATTATGGGTGGGCGGGATCTTGGTGGCCACACTTGTTATGGGTGGGTGGGATCTTGGTGGCCACACTTGTTATGGGTGGGTGGGATCTTGGTGGCCACACTTGTTATGGGTGGGTGGGATCTTGGTGGCCACGCTTGTTATGGGTGGGTGGGATCTTGGTGGCCACGCTTGTTATGGGTGGGTGGGATCTTGGTGGCCACGCTTGTTATGGGTGGGCGGGATCTTGGTGGCCACACTTGTTATGCGTGGGCGGGATCTTGGTGGCCACACGTGTTATGGGTGGGTGGGATCTTGGTGGCCACACTTGTTATGGGTGGGTGGGATCTTAGTGGCCACACTGGTTATGGGTGGGTGGGATCTTGGTGGCCACACTGGTTATGGGTGGGCGGGATCTTGGTGGCCACACTTGTTGTGGGTGGGATCTTGGTGGCCACACTTGTTATGGGTGGGCGGGATCTTGGTGGCCACACTTGTTATGGGTGGGCGGGATCTTGGTGGCCACACTTGTTATGGGTGGGTGGGATCTTGGTGGCCACACTTGTTATGGGTAGGTGGGATCTTGGTGGCCACACTTGTTATGGGTGGGCGGGATCTTGGTGGCCACACTTATTATGGGTGGGCGGGATCTTGGTGGCCACACTTGTTATGGGTGGGTGGGATCTTGGTGGCCACACTTGTTATGCGTGGGCGGGATCTTGGTGGCCACACTTATTATGGGTGGGCGGGATCTTGGTGGCCACACTTGTTATGGGTGGGTGGGATCTTGGTGGCCACACTTGTTATGGGTGGGTGGGATCTTGGTGGCCACACTTGTTATGGGTGGGTGGGATCTTGGTGGCCACGCTTGTTATGGGTGGGTGGGATCTTGGTGGCCACGCTTGTTATGGGTGGGTGGGATCTTGGTGGCCACGCTTGTTATGGGTGGGCGGGATCTTGGTGGCCACACTTGTTATGCGTGGGCGGGATCTTGGTGGCCACACGTGTTATGGGTGGGTGGGATCTTAGTGGCCACACTGGTTATGGGTGGGTGGGATCTTGGTGGCCACACTGGTTATGGGTGGGCGGGATCTTGGTGGCCACACTTGTTGTGGGTGGGATCTTGGTGGCCACACTTGTTATGGGTGGGCGGGATCTTGGTGGCCACACTTGTTATGGGTGGGCGGGATCTTGGTGGCCACACTTGTTATGGGTGGGTGGGATCTTGGTGGCCACACTTGTTATGGGTGGGTGGGATCTTAGTGGCCACACTGGTTATGGGTGGGTGGGATCTTGGTGGCCACACTGGTTATGGGTGGGCGGGATCTTGGTGGCCACACTTGTTGTGGGTGGGATCTTGGTGGCCACACTTGTTATGGGTGGGCGGGATCTTGGTGGCCACACTTGTTATGGGTGGGCGGGATCTTGGTGGCCACACTTGTTATGGGTGGGTGGGATCTTGGTGGCCACACTTGTTATGGGTGGGTGGGATCTTGGTGGCCACACTTGTTATGGGTGGGATCTTGGTGGCCACACTTGTTATGGGTGGGTGGGATTTTGGTGGCCACACTTGTTATGGGTGGTGGGATCTTGGTGGCCACACAGGTTATGGGTAGGTGTAATCTTAGTGACCACACTTGTTATATGACCCGTGGCAGGGTGCCCCTGACTGTCAGGGGTTACCAAGGGGACATTGGGAAAAGGTGTGAATACTGGGGGGTGTATCAAAATGTTGCTAGGACCCGGGGCCCTACAGTTTGTAGTCCGGCCACTGTCTACTTAATATATCCAGACTCTTAACACTAATGATGATCGTAACTGTATCAGGCCCCCAGTGGTTTTTCATTTAGTAAATCTAGACTTTTTTAAACTCTTTTTTTTTTAGATGAATCTTAGAAGAAATACTGGTAAGTAATGCATGAAAAAAAGAACAAAGAACAAAATGCCACAATTACAGTAAAAGAACACTTCCTTCTCAGCACAGGTATGGGTAGTAGATGTCTTTTTTCCCATTCCTCGGTAATTATTGTAACATTTCAGTAAAAGTATTGCACAGGGAACACCTTTCATCTCCACTTGGCTCCTGCTCCTTCAAGCATTTCACTCGTTGCCATTAATTTCCCTCCCCCCTGTAGCTGCTTCTCTTCTACCTCCAGCTCTCCAGTGTACCCTGGCAGCAGGCCAAATTATAATCTGTTCCACATGTTCCATGTTTTTCTTTTTATGTTGGCCGTAGAAGCTCATTTTGTCAGTGACAGCCTTCTCCTTTTCCTCCCTTCTCCCCCCCTTATGGTCATGTAACTCATAGCCCCCTCTTTCCTAACACTTCCCTCCTCAGATCGCCCTCCCCACCCGCACACTATCTTCCTGCACGTCTCAAACACAGAAGAAAAGAACTCATCCCGAGCTCTGGACTACACTGTGATGGAAAGGACGGTAAGTTGCAGGGAACGGCATCTAGCTGGGACTGAGCACAAAGGATCAGCAGCAGATTCTGCATCTGCCACATGTTGTGACTCAACTTCATTTCTTTGTTTGTTTTCATGTAGTGTTTGCCGATTGGGCTTCTGTAAAGTACTCTGCACAACTTTTACTAAACTAATCTGAACAATGCTAGCACTTCTAAACATCTTACAAGTCGGGTGTGATATCTGATATGGTATTTTAGTCGGTTTGGGGGAGCTGGTAGTTTGTATTATGCAATAATAACATTCCTAATAAATGTAGGACAGATATTCAGTTTGGTGAAGCCATGTTACAGGCCCTTTTTGTAGGTGCGATGCAGGCATGGTTAGGTGCCCCTGCAGCAAGAGTCCCATGTTGGCGGGCAGGGTGATTAACTGACCTCCTCAGTCTGCTAGCCAGCCTGCATTGCGCCTAAGATTGATAGGATACATGTGCCTCTTTCCCCAAAGTTAGGGTTTCCACTAAAAGCAGTGTAAGGAAATATGAAGGCAAACTGGTGTGAAAGAGGTGCAAAAGTGGAGCAGTCCTTCAGAGCAACCAATCAAAATTCTTGATCTTGGCATTGCTTTACTTGTGCTTCAGCTGCTACAAATGTGTCCCACATGACCCTGTGCCGCCACCACCACCACCTCTGTGCCCTGTATTTGCTGTCTACTCTCCTTACAGCCAGCACCTGTGAAAGTTGTGTAGGAGAATGTTAACAGAAATTAAAACCTCAAAAATGTCCAATCTTTCAGTTATAGAAATAAGATTTGTTAAACTAATAGCACTGCTGATTGCTATAATTTCCCTGTATTCTGTGATTCACAAAAAAATATGTTGCCTCCCTGGAAAGTTTTCTGCGGATACCCATAGAAGCAGGATGTAATGAATGCAGGACGTAATGGAAAGAGGAGGGAGGCTGCAACTGAGAACTGACATTTAGTTTGCTGGAGAAAATCCCAAATAGACAGAAGTGACGAAGACCTGGCTGGATAGTGTAATGTCTGCCCTGACACAGGAGGCCTGGGTTTGAATCTCGGCTCTGCCTGTTCAGTAAGCCAGCATCTATTCAGTAGGAGACCTTGGGCAAGACTCCCTAACACTGTTACTGCCTATAGAGTGTGCCCTAGTAGCTGCAGCTCTGGCGCTTTGAGTCCACCAGGAGAAAAGTGCGATATAAATGTTCTGTGTTTGTATACAGTCAGGTCCATAAATATTGGGCTATCCATAGAATGCTAACATTTTTGGCTCAATTATTGAGCCTCAATACACAAGCAGAATGGATTTTAAATGAATCGAACACGAGGTGCTTTAACTGCAAACTGTCAGCTTTAATTTGAGGGTATTTACATCCAAATCAGGTGAACAGTGTTGGTATTACAACAGTTTGCATGTGTGCCTCTCACTTGTTAACGGAGCAAAAGTAAAGCGACAGAATAATGAACAAACGTTCACTTTTTAATACTTAGTTGCAAATCCTTTGCAGTCAATTACAGCCTGAAGTCTGGAATGCATAGATATCACCAGAAGTTGGGTTTATCCCTGGTGATGCTCTGCCAGGCCTCTACTGCAACTGTCTTCAGTTCCTGCTTGTTCTTAGGGCATTTTCCCTTCAGTTTTGTCTTCAGCAAGTGAAATGCATGCTCAATCGGATTCAGGTTAGGTGACTGACTTGGCCATTGCACAACATTCTATTTCTTTCCCTTCAAAAACTCTTTGGTTGCTTTTGCAGTTTGCTTTGGGTATTCTCCATCTGCACTTTGAAGCGCTGTCCAATGTGTTCTGAAGCATTTAGCTGAATATGAGCAGATAATATTGCCCGAAACACTTCTGAATTCATCCTGCTGCTTTTGTCAGCAGTCACATCAATAAATGCAAGAGAACCAGTTCCATTGGCAGCCATACATGCCCACGCCATGGCACTACCAACACCATGCTCCACTGATGAGGTGGTATGCTTGTGACGGATTCACCTGCGCTTAATGTGCCCAGCTTATGAAAATGAAGCACTCAAAGCCTGATTAGGTGTGCCCCTTTAACTTTGTGGCTTTGCCTAAAAAAAAGTGTTCAATTCCAGGGTTGCGCTCACGAGTAAACACGAGTCATTCCCCGTGATTCAAATGAGGCTTAATTGGCGCAGGTGTGCGGCGGGGATACAAGGGGTTATTTACCCATAATTTCGCCGTCTGCCCTGCGTTCCAAACAGCTTGCACGCATCCTATTGGTCGCATTGCAAGCCTCACCACGGCGCACTTCCTCCTTCAAGCCGGAAGGAGGAAGTGCACCGGTGTGAGGCTTGCAACATGACCAATAGCTGCAAGCTGTTTGGAACGCAGGGCAGATGGCGGAATTATGGGTAAATAACCCCTTGTATCCCTGCCGCACACCTGCGACAATTAAGCCTCATTTGAATCACGGGTGATTACTCGTGAGAGCGACCCTGTTCTATTCAGCCCAGACCTCTGCTCTGGAGGAGAAGGTTGTGTGTTTATTATTACCTAGAGGAAGGCCAATAAAACCACCTGGTCTCTATGTGAGATCACAGATTGTATTGATTGTACATACAATCGAAATTGGACTGTGTGTGGACTCACCAACCAATCCAAAAGGTTACTTTCCCTGCATTGCTGAATGCCTTCAGGATTCCCTCAGGGTCTGCGGCAAAGGGAACAGGAACTGAAGGGTGACTTTGCATTCCGTCACAATGCTTAGGATCATGAACAGTTCCTTTCCTTCTCCATACTCTTCTCTTCCCATCACTATGATACAAGTTGATCTTGGTCTCGTCTGTCCATAGGATGTTGTTCCTGAGCTGCGAAGGCTTTTTTAGATTTTGTTTGGCATCTGGCCTTCCTGTTTTTGAGGCTCACTAATGGTTTACATCTTGTGGTGGTGTGGTGTATTCATTCTGGTGAAGTCTTCTCTTGATTGTTGACTTTGACACACATACAGCTTCCTCCCGGAGAGTGTTCTTGATCTGACCAACTGTTGTGAAGGGTGTTTTCTTCACCAGGGAAAGAATTATTCAGTCATCCACCACAGTTGTTTTCCGTGATCTTCCAGGTCTTTTGGTGTTGCTGAGCTCACCAGTGCGTTTCTTCTTTTTAAGAATGTTCCAATCAGTTGTTTTGGCCACACTTATATTTTTGCTATGGTTTGTTTTAATTCAAGCCTAATGCTGGCTTGCTTCACTGATAGTGACAGCTCTTTGAATCTCATCTTGACAGTTGACAGCAACAGATTCCAAATGCAAATAGCACACTTGAAATGAACCCTGGTCCTTTTATCTGCTCATTGTAATTGTGATGAGGGAATAACACACACCTGGCCATGGAATAGCTGAGAAGCAAATTGTCCCATTACTTTTGCTCCCTTAACAAGTGGGAGGCACGTATGCAAACTGTTGTAATTCCTACATCGTTCACCTGATTTGGATGTAAATACCCTCAAAGCTGACAGTCTGCAGTTAAAGTCATCGTGCTTGTTTCATTTCAAATCCATTGTATAAATCCAAAAATGTTAGAATTGTGTCAATGCCCCAATATTTATGGACCTGACTGTATACTCTCACTGGCCACTGTATTTTAGTACCAGGTTAGACTGCCTTTTGCCTTCAGAAGAATTTCCTTGATTCTTTGTTTCATAGATTCAACATGGTCTTGGAAACATTCCTCAGAGATTTTGGTCTATAGTGACATTATAGCATCATGCAGTTGCTGCAGATCTGTCAGTTGCTCATCTATGATGCGAATCTCCGGTTCCCCAAGGAAGCTCTATTGGATTGAGATCTGGAGACTGTGGAAGCCATTGGATGTCAATGATCTCATTGTCATGTTCAAGAAACCGGAAGTAGCCACCAGAAAACATGTACACTGTGATCATAAAGGGATAGACGTGGTCAGCAACAATACTCAGGTAGGCTGGGGAATTTAAAGTGTACCTGAGGTGGATCCTAACAGTTATATACTTACCTAGTAAGGGGGGGTTTAAGGATATGTTATCGCGGTCGCACCCCCATGGTGTACTAGTGCTGATGAACTGTGCCTCCTCAAGTATGGCCATACCTATGCAGTAAGCCACGAGCGGCCCTGTGCTACTGCGCTGGTGCAATCATACTCATGCAGGAAGAGTATGGCCACACTCGTGCATGAAGAATAAAGCGGTTGTGAACTTCCTCAGAGTTCTGGGCAGTGGTGGTGGTCTGGAGAAGGACTCATCCTTGGTACAGTTCTCAATGTCCACTAAGTTTATTTAGGATTTTTTTTTTATATACACCGAGTAGAAACAAGAAAGGGCAAAAATGAAACATCCAAAATGATTAGCCCCCTGGCTATTATTAGTAAATAGTGTACCCTTTTTGAGCCACAACTGACAACAATCTCTTAAAGTAGTTCTTACTAGGCTGACACAGGTCTCCTGAGATTGTGGCCCATTCTTCCATTGCAGACTGTTCTAGCTGGTCCAAATTACATAGTTTCCAAGCATGGACATTCACTTTGAGCACCTGCTACAGATTCTCAATAGGATTGAGGTCTGGGCTCTGTGCAGTGTGAGCCACTTTAGGATCTTGGTTTTGGTATCCCTGAGGAACTGTTGGACTAATTTCAATGTATGCTTAGGGTCACTGTCTTGTTGGAAGACCCAGCGATGACATAAGCCTAGACTACAAGCAGAATTCTGCATATTGTCCCTCAAACTGTCAACATAATTTTATTTTTTCATGATGCCATGCACTCGAACAAGGCTCCCTGTGCCTGAGGCTGCAAAACAGCCCCACAGCATGATGCTCCCATCATCATGTATAACTGTGGGAACTGTGTTCCTAGGGTTTGAAGGCCTTTCCCTTTCTTCGCCAAATATAAGCATCATCCATGTGGCCAAACTGTTCCAGTTTAGTCTCATCAGACCAAAGCACAGATTTCCAATATTCATCTTTAATTTTCAAATGTTCACGGGCAAACTTCAGTAGTGCTGTGATGTGCCACTCTTAGAGTAAAGTGGTTCTTCTAGGACAATGGCCCTAAAGCCCACAACGGTGAAAAGCCCTCACAACTGTGTTCCTTGAAACATCAACTCCAGAAGAGGCCAGGTCACTAATGCTAGGCATACACGCTTCTTATCAGCACTTCGTTTTTTCTATTGTCCGCCCGCGGGGGTCGAGTGCGGTATCGATCCGCCGCGGTGATCGGACAGGTTGGTTCTTATCAATCGAGCCATCAGTGGCTCGATTGATAAGAACTATTTAACCATGTATGCCCAGCATAACAATCATCTTGGCAGATGTTCGGGGCTCCTTGCAGACATCTCTGACTATTTTCCTCTCCAGAGTTTTAGAAATCCTGCGCTTACGCCCACAGCCAGGTTTGTTTCTTGTAAGATTTTTCTCCTTTTCCTTGGCAATGGTGCAACGTACAGCAGTTTTAGACAATGTGAACTTCACTTGGAAAAGGCAGTGTAGCCTTCCCCCTTATTATGAGCCTCTATTCTTCTTTCTGAGCTTGAGACTGATTTCCTTTGTGTTTGGCATGGTGAGTAAAGGTAAGTACATACGTCTGATTTTTCCGAACGACTTGTCGTTCAAATGGGTCGATTGAACTAGAGTGACCAGATTTTTGTGGGTCCAACCTGGGACGGGGAGGGGGGCGTGGGGGGGGGGGGGGCGTGCATAGCGCGCCGCGGCGAAAAGTGGGGAGGACTGAGAAGCGCGCATCGGCGAAGACTGGGGGGGGGGGGGGGGCTGCGGCGCGCTCAGCGCTGCGCGCCGAAAAATGGGCGTGGCCATGACATTGTATGGGCGGAGCTAATGTAATGATGTAACAGTGAGGCATAAGAAAGCAGTGTTTACGCCATGATGTGGACAAACGAGACTTTGCATCATGGGTGTGCAGAAACTGTGTGATGCTAATAGTATACCGTAACCACAAAGCAGCAAACATAGCCATCTATGACCATTAAATAATAAATGCAGTAACAGTTACCCCGGACACCAGAAAATAAACGCAATAGGCAACATGTCAGCACAAAATAACCGCAATGTGGGCAACATGTCAGTATAAAATAAATGCAATGCGGGCAAACATGTCAGTACAAAATAAACGCAATGCGGGCAAACATTTCACCAGACAATAAACGCAATGCGGGCAAACATGTCAGTACAAAATAAACGCAATGCGGGCAACATGTCGGTACAAAATAAACGCAATGCGGGCAAACATTTCACTAGAAAAGAAACGCAATGCGGGCAAACATTTCACCAGAAAAGAAACGCACTGCGGGCAAACATTTCGCCAGAAAAGAAACAATGCGGGCAAACATTTCACCAGAAAAGAAACAATGCGGGCAAACATTTCACCAGAAAAGAAAGCATTTACTCACCTGGCAGAAGTCTCCGGCCTCTGGCGCGCTGCTCCTGGGACCGTCTTACTTCTCCTGCAGTCTCCAGTACAGGGCTTCGGCAGCCATCTTGCCGTAGCCCTGCTCGCCTGCCGGTGTCGGAAACAGACACCGGAAGAGGCGGCTGGAGCGGGGCTGCAGGCAATGAACTGGCACGGCGTCTATAGACGCCGCTGCCAGTTCATTGAGGAGAGAGTGGCCAGAGTCCCGAGGCCGGGAGGTCCCGCTGCTAAAAGCGGGACGTTTCCCGGGACCTCATTAAGCCTGGGACAGCGGACCCCGAATCCGGGACGCGTCCCGGGCAATCCGGGACGTCTGGTCACTCTAATTGAACGTCAGTCGGACGTGTGTACGTTTGATCGTTAGACTGATAGAAGCAGTTTTGCCTGATCCGCTTGGCGGATCCATCGGACTAACTGTCGTTCAAATGACAGTTAGGTCCATACGTGTGTACAAACGACTGGGAGTCATTTGTACAAGTAATGGCCATTCAAACAAAAAGTCTTTTGATCAGTCGTTTGATCTGGTCCATTATTCTATCCAGTCCATTGACCAGTCAAACGACATGTAAATTAGTTGACATTAGCATATCAGCCATTTTGTTGGGCTGTGTGTACAAGACGTTTGAACGACTTGTTGTTTGAATGACAAGTCGTTTAAATGTCCAGTTTGAACGACAATTGGGCGTAAAATCAGACATGTGTACGCACCTTAACAGTAGTCCCTCTCGTGTGTTCAGGTGCCCTGTTCCTTGGAGTCTTTTTATGCTGATTGAATGTTGTTAGGAAGCCAATTGACTGCAGGTGTTGTTAGGAAGCCAATTGACTGCACAGGTGTGGTTTCAAAGCTGATTGGTTAATTACTGTAGGTGTGTTTTGAAAGCAAACATTTACATGGAGCTAATATTTTTGACCACCCCATTTCTTTTAATATATTTGATATAAAGCAAGCCTAAAAATACCCCTAACTACATATACTGGGCATATACCCCTGGCTACCTACTCTGGGCACATATACCCCTGGCTACCTACTCTGGGCACATATACCCCTGACTACATATATTGAGCACATATACCCCTAACTACATATACTGGGCATATACCCCTGGCTACCTACTCTGGGCACATATACCCCTGGCTACCTACTCTGGGCACATATACCCCTGCCTACATATACTGGGCACATATACCCCTAACTACATATACTGGGTACATATACCCCTGGCTACATATACTGGGCATATATACCCCTGGCTACATATACTGGGCACATATACCCCTGGCTACATATACTGGGCATATATACCCCTGGCTACATATACTGGGCACATATACCCCTGACTATATATACTGGGCACATATTATACCACTGGCTACATATACTGGACACATATAAACCTGACTACATATACTGGGCACATATACCCCTGGCTACATATATTGGGCACATATACCCCTGGCCATATATACTGGGCACATATACCCCTGGCTATATATACTGGGCACATATACCCCTGACTATATATACTGGGCACATATACCCCTGGCTACATATACTGGGCACATATACCTCTGGCTACATATACTGGGGACACATACCCCTGCCTACATATACTGGGCACATATACCCCTGGCTACCTGTTCTGTGGACATCTCTACACCTGGCTACCTGTTCTGGGGACATCTATACTGCTGGCCACCTATTCTGGGGATACCTATAGACCTGGGGCTACCTATTTTTGGGGAAACACTGCTGTCAGATTGAGTGTATTTTGGGGAACTGCTGCCAGGTGAGAGGTGTCTACCATATTAAGGGGGCATTCTGCCTATTTATGTGAAATGCTGTCTATTTATGTGCCTCATGACTGCTGAATTTGTCTTGTTGGGGGCCTCATGGTTACTGAATTTGTCTTGTTGGGGGCCTCATGATTTGTTGGGGGCCTCAAGATCGCTGAATTTGTCTTGTTAGGGGCCTCATGATTGCTGAGTTGGTCATGTTGGGGGCCTCATGTTTGCTCATGATTGCGGAATTTGTCTTGATGGGGGGGGGGGCTCATGATTGCTGAATTTGTCTTGTTAGGGGCCTCATGATTGCTGAATTTGACTTGTTGGGGGCCTCAGGATTGCTAAATTTGTCTTGTTGGGGGCCTCATGATTGCTGAGTTGGTCATGCTGAGGGCCTCATGTTTGCTCATAATTGCGGAATTTGTCTTGATGGGGGGGGGGGGGGGCTCATGATTGCTGAATTTGTCTTGGAACATGCTGGAAGGTACATACTGAGGGAGGGTGGGTGAGCGTGAGCCTGCTAACCTCCATGTACATTTGAAGGGGCGTGACCAAATGTGTAGCACCCATAACCACTCCCACATTTGGTCACGACCCTTCACCTTAGGGGGCGCATTAATAGTCTTTGTCCCCGGGCGCTGAAAACCCTAGCTACGCCTTTGTCAGCAGTTTGTCAAATACCATCTCTTCTGGCACCAACAACTATGCCACATTCATAGTCACTTCAAGAGAACCCGAGGCATCCACAGTGTCAAAAAGTAACTACTAAACTTACTTAAGGAGAGGGAAGCCTCTGGATCAGGTTTTCCACACTGTCCTCCGGCCCTCAGACATGGGAAGCCTCTACAGAATCCAGAGGATTCTCTCTTTTTGGGTAAGTATTTACTTTCTGATCCAAGCTTCCACTTTAAAATTCCTTTCTTCCCCATTCTGATGCTCTGTTTGAACTCCAGCAACTTAACTACATGTAAATGCCTACATTCATGGGGTAAATGGCTGCTTGTGTTAACCAATAATTGAACAGTTGTACCTAATAAAGTTGCCAGTGATTGTGTATGTGTAAGGAGCAGGACCTGTAAGCACGAGGCTCTGTTCCCACTTGAGTGGAGAACGGACATTTTTTGTCCATTCTACGCTCATTGCTGGACGGACAGTGACAGTAAACACACAGTGTTGTCACACTGCAATGGATTCGCGGGATCCATCGGAGAGGACACAAGTGAGGATGTTTCACAAAACAAAGGAAAACAGAAGAAGAATAGTGAAGAAATAAGCAAAAGAGAGAAAAAAATCCTCTTAAAGAAAACCTGAACTGAAAATTAAAAGTCAAAATAACCATACACAAGTCATACTTACCTCCTGTGTAGTCTACTCCTCAATCTCTTTTTCCTCTCCTGCATCCTGTTTGTCCACTGTGATCAATGGAATTCTCCGTCCTCCATTTTAAAAATGGCCATTACACCATAACAGCTTTCTGGTCAGCACACAGTTAAACTGTAACATCACCCACTTGAGCCATAGGGAAACATGGACAAATCAGTTATCTCAGCGGTAACTGACAGCAACTGATATATAACTGACAGCAACTGATATATTTCAGTTCTGACAAAATGTTGTCAGAACTGGAAGGGATCATTGTCAAAAGAAAATGGTGAGCTTCTGAGAGGAACTGATGGCAAGGTAACTAACATAATGTTCATTTGAAGTTACCTCATGTGTTTATTTTAAATAATTTTACTCAGTACAGGTTCCCTTTAACCTGTCAGTGTGGTGTTAAAAAAGTGTCACATTTCTGATCACAGCCAGGATTAAAGTGTACCCGAGGCGACATGTGACATGATGAGATAAACGTGTATGTACAGTGGAAAACATATTAATAACTAGGCTGTTTTACTTGTTTTATTGTGCTGCCTGTAAAAGTTAATTTTCAGGCATGGAAGTGGCAGCTTCTGTCTTGTCGGTACCTTGTCGGGAATCTAGTAGACCTCACTGATAAACGAATTACAGCCATAAAAGTTTTCCTGGCTGAATACAACTTCTGAGAGCAGAGGGAGATAGAAAAAGGTCAATAGTTCATGTATTTTCATTTAGGGACACTTAATTGACTGCTACTGAGCAGAGACAACAAAACATTTAATCTACTTTGTAAATGTCTAAATATAATGCCTGGTACACGCCATGCAATTTCCCATCAGATAGATGGGTCGATCGATAATTTCCGACAGATCCGATCGTTTTTTCTGATCGTTTTTCTGATCACTTCTAAAACGATCGCAAATCAGATCGGACCTGTCGGAAATGATGTATTCGACCCATCTACCTGACGGGAAATTGCATGGTGTGTACCAGGCTTTAAATAAAACCATGGAATATCTAAAGAAAAATCATTTTTAGGAGTAGGAGGATAAATACAATTGTTTAACTCATCAGTTTATTTTAACCTCGGGTTCACTTTAACGCCCTCCCAACTGCCTAACGCCAGGAGCGGTGGGCGGAGATTAGCGGGGATCGCTCATCCCCACTGAGTGACGGAGGAGAGCTCCGGCTAGCAGCCTGTCAGAAATAAATAAAAAACTGTTTCTTCTGTTGTACAGCGCTGTGATCTAGTGCAGTGCTGTACGTGGGACAGCTTAGTTACACAGCTGTCCCCTCGAGTGGCTCACAATGTGAACCGCTCTCATAGGCTGATGCCTATGAGAGGTGATCACTGATTGGATCTCGGAGGGGAGGGAGGGAGGATGGGAGGGTAAAAATAAAAGGAAAATAGCGACATTCATTTAAAAATAAATAAATAATTAATACAAAAATCGCTGAAGCAATCAGATGCCACCAACAGAAAGCTCTGTTGGTGGCAAGAAAAGGAGGCAAGATTCAGTTGGCTGCTAAGTTGTATGACCGTGCAGCACACTGTTAAAGCTGCAGTGTGCTGAATTGTAAAAAATAGCCTGGTCACTAGGGGGGTGTAAGCCTGTCTCAGTGGCAGACAAAGCCAGCAATGGGCCCTTGTGCAGAATAAATGAAGCCGCCCCCATATGAGTGGGCGCAGTCATAACAGATCATGGTTGGATCCAAACAATGCCGATTAGATAAAAGTACATGAACCTAGGTCACATTCTGTAGGCACTGTGTTAATGTAGCACACATTTGAAACTTGTATATGACTGGGGTACAAGTTATTAACACTGTTTCTCTTGAGGTTCAGAGAGAAATATGTGGAGAAAAGCCTAGAGAATAATCAGGCCCTAACTGGTGCAATTGCATGGGCCCTAGAGGACATGGGGCCCCTGTGCGGCTGCACAGGCCTATGTCCGCCTCTGCCTGTAGTCCTCAAGTGGTTAAGTAACATATACAGTATTTGTTCTGGAAGGAATCGTCAAGCTTGCCTGTTATGCGGAAAAGGACTGTGAAATCAGACTTAGTTTAGACACACATATTACATTTTTGTAATACAAAAGAAATGTTTGTGGTAGTTTTGTGTGACAGCATAGGATGTAGTTCTTTATGGAGATACTGCCCATCTTCCTGTTGAGTTGTGAATAAGCCTGGAAAGGCCCATGACCATGTGCACTTGTTGCCTGAGGGGACAGCTGGACATGGAAGAAAAGATGCTGCATATGAAAGAGAAGGGCTGCTGTACATGGATGTTACACTTGTTAGAGGGGCAGCACATGCAATGGGAGTGGGGCTGCTGCACAATTAAGAAAGTTGGTCTAGTGGTAAAAAAAAGTCTCAATCCTCTTTGATCTTGTTATATGGAGAGGGAAGTGGGGCGAGGGTGGAGGGGGGCAAAAATAGTAGAGGTTGTTATTAGATCACTAACAACCTCATCTATGACGCCAGGGTGAAAACTCCATATTTTCACCGAGAGACAATTACAAACGATTGTTTCAGGGGATGAAAACCTAGTGTGTTTATGTCTAGCATTTGAGAGCTGATTACAGCCTTATGTCTGTACAGGCTTCCACTGGCTCCTGCTCCTGTCAGAGCTGTACAAAGAGCAGTCAGCTGTGAAGGAACTTTTTGGAAGATTTCTTTCTCACAGTATGCGGGCAGGGCACCTCCTGCTTTTCCCCTTCCAACAGTGCTGCTTGGCTAAGCTAGACAGGCATGAACTCTCACTGGCTGCCAACAGAATGTTGGCTGAAATGCTGACACTAGTATACCGCCTGAATACAGCTTTATAGAGGCTGATGTACTGGCTGGTTTAGGAAATAGTCTCTTAAAGTATTTAGTGTCATGGTGCCACTTACTCTGACTTTGCCTTAGACCTTTTTATTTATATACTGGTGATGACACAGTGCTGTTCAATAACGTTATTCCCTCCTCTAAACCCTGATCAGGGAGTAGACATCCATGCACTATATTGTAGCTTCACATTCTGATCAGATTTCATTAGAAATCTGCTCTATGCTGCAAGATGTTTCTGTAAGGGCTCGATCACACTAGAGGCGCTTTTGGATTTTGTTAAGCGCTGGCGATTTTTCAAAATAGCCCTGAAAGCGCCTGTGCAATGATTCTCTACGAGAGAGTTCACATCTGAGAGGTTCGTTTCCGATACTCTCAGAGAAGCGGTGCATGGACCATTTTTGATGCAATTTTGCCTCAATGGAAGGTATAGGAAAAACGCAAAACACTCACAAAATTGCTTTGTGCAGTGTTCGCGTTTTTAAGAATAAATACATTGTATTTATTATTTTCTGGAACAAAAAATGGAAGCGCTCTGCAAAAGCACTTACAAAAATGTTGACCAAAACCGCCCAACATACAGAAATAGCCGGGAAGGGGGAAAAAGCGTCAAAAAACACCCAACGCTAACGTGATCAGAACGTGATGTGAATGAGGCCTTAAGCTGGGTACTGACATCAGATAAAATCTTTGGCAGTCGAAGAATCAATCAGCTGCATAGGTTTGTCACGAAGCTTTGAATGACTTATTATTCAAAAGTTGCTGTACACATGAAGATACCAGAGAAATGCTTTTGAAGTCCATTTACTTCCTTCTTTTTCACGCATGCGCTGTGCACAAAAAAGTTGAGAAATATTTGAAGATCTCATTGTTTAATGAACAATTATCTGCAGATCTGATCCACTGGGTTGGATTTGAAAGATCAAGAGACAGATATCTATCTTTTGAGGTCTTTTGCAAACTTTTTTTTACAAAGATTATCTGTAGATCGATCTATGATTTTTCATTTTCCAAAGACTTTCATCTGACGTCTGTACCCAGCTTTAAAGCCTCACACACATCTGACTTAAGTCATCTGAGGCGGCTGATAACAACTGCCTTAGTCAACAATCAGGTGTGTGTACGGCACCCGACGACCCCCGACTCCCAATCCACGACTGATCTGCCGGACGGATCTACTCAACTTCAGCAATGCCGACCGCATCATCCCTTCGTCGCTACCTCCCTCCCTCTCCCCCCCCCCCCCCCCCGAATAGCAACACAGTGCATTATCAGCTACACAGCTGACATGCATGTGTGCAGCCTGGCCTAGCGATGTCACCCAAGATCAGCTCCTGATTCCCAACAGGTGTCATCAGTTGGGCGTGTTTATGCAGTCGCTGAGATCAAATTTTGTCCCGCTGCCAAGCCAGGCATTTTCTAGCACTGCTGGTCATGGTAAATTTTTCCTCAAACTTGATTGAACATTATCAGTTGTTTCCAGGACAAGCAATGTTGTTTTTTCATTGAACACTATTTGTTCAATGAAAAAACAACATTTCCAGTGGCATAAATGCGTGCAGAGAAGCCACCAATGTGCACCTTCATTGACTAAAATTGAATTTTAACCTGTGTGATTCTGATAACGCACTGCATGTTCTGCATTGGAACAACAGAATGTAGTGAACTTTTCACAGACTTTGAGGCCGCTTTTTACACATGAGGCAAGCGTTGTGGTGCGAGGGTCCGCCCCCATCGCAACGCCTCAAAAATTGCTTCATATGACCCTGCGGTAGAGTGCGGCAACAGGGTCATATGCATAGCGCAGCACGACTGCAAAACCTTCTTCGCCCGTCGTTGCCCCCTACCCAGTGACGCACTACCTGTTGGACATGAAGTGCTTCACTGGCATTCCCACTTTCCCCTTGAATTTGTATCGTTTGCACATGCGTGCCGCACCGCCAACAACGTGATTAAAGTTTCTGCATCGCCCATTGACTTGCATGCATTCGGTCACTGCAGAAATCTGACGGTAAGACACTGTTGACTTTGCGGCGGGTCGGCGGCAGATCAGAGGCTTCCGGTGCAACACGAAGTGGTTAATGTACTGGGCCCCATCAGGGCTGGATCTCTAATGAAGCAAAGTGAAACATTTGCATCAGGCGCAAAGATTACAGGGGCAGCTTATTGTGCTGTGTAAGGAGTCTAACAGTGAGTGAGGAGGGAGGAGGCAGGAGAGCAGCAGTGTTACTATAAATTTGACTTGCACAGCAGAATGGAGGAGGTGGCACTGCTGTCCTGACTGAGGAGGGGGCGCATCCTCACAAGCAGTGGCATAGCAATAGGAGGTGCAAAGGTAGCGACCGCATCGGGGCCCTTGGGCTAGAGGAGTCCTGAAGGGCCCACCCCTCAAACACAGTATTAGCTCTTTATTGGTCCTGTGCTGATAATATTCACTTTTAGGGCTGGTGCACACCGAGCGGCTTTTTGGGCGTTTTCAGATCCGCTTGCGGCTGCGGATCTGCTTGGTCAATGTATCTCAATGGGGTGGTGCACACCAGAGCGGGGGGCGTTTTGCAGAAACGAAAAATGCCTGGGTGAGGCATTTTTTGGATTGCGGGTGCGTTTCTGCCTCAATGTTAAGTATAGGAAAAACGCAAACCGCTCTGAAAAACGGCACTTCAGAGCGGTTTTGCAGGCGTTTTTGTTACAGAAGCTGTTCAGTAACAGCTTTACTGTAACAATATATGAAATCTACTATACTGAAAACCGCAGCAGCAATCCGCAAAACGCTAGCAAAACGCCTCATAAAAATAAAAAAAAGCGTTTAAAAATCTGCTAGCATTTTGCGGATCTGCTAGCAGGTTTTGGTGTGCACCAGCCCTTAGGCCTGGTGCACACCAAAAACCGCTAGTAGATCCGCAAAATGCTAGCAGATTTTGAAACTCTTTTTATTTTTCTGTAGCATTTCAGCTAGCATTTTGTGGTTTTGTGAAGCGTTTTTGGTGTAGTAGATTTCAGATATTGTTACAGTAAAGCTGTTACTGAACAGCTTCTGTAACAAAAACGCCTGCAAAACCGATCTGAACTGCCGTTTTTCAGAGTGGTTTGCGTTTTTCCTATACTTAACATTGAGGCAGAAATGCATCTACAATCCAAAAAATGCCTCACCCCGGGAGTATGCGTTTCTGCAAAACGCCTCCCGCTCTTGTGTGACCCACCCCATTGAGATACATTGACCCAGCGTGTCCGCAGCCGCAAGCGGCTGCAGAAACGCTGAAAAAGCCGCTCGCTGTGCACCAGCCCCTATAGTGGATTTGAATAGTAGTGATCATTAACACACAGTTTCCCATCCCCTTCTTGCACCTCTGACACTGTGGTTGGCCTTGATTGGTTTTGGTGTGTTGTATCAATTGTTATCTATAGCTTGCTTGGGGGGCCTCAATGCTACACTTGCACTGGGACCCTCGGCTTCTAGCTATTGCCTCAGGCAGCAAAAAGTCTAGAACCGGACCTGGCAGAGCAGGGACAAGGTCCTCCAGCACCCAAGGCTGAGACACCAAAGTGCGCCCCTCCATCCCTGCCACCCCAGCCATCACACACCGATTGCTATTAGACTAAGAGGGCCACAGCGCCCCCAACCTCCCCAACACCTTAATATCTAGTTATCTGGCTTGCAGTCACTGCTATGTATCCCCTTTTCTTATTTCTTTCTGCTTCAAACACAATTAGGAATGACAGCTGAATGAATTCTGCGCCCCCTCCTACACTGCGCCCTGAGGCTGGAGCCTCTCCAGCCTATGCCTCGGCCCGGCCCTGGGCCCCATACACTTTCTTTGCTCTTGCATTACCCTGCATACAGAAAGGTGTAGAAGAGGCCTGAATTGTACACATTACAGTGTCTGTTACAATGCAGCATGTTAGCGTGGAAATTCCCTAAATTAAGAAACATCAAAAAGGTCATTTATAACTTCCAACACTTAAACCATAATTCATGCTGAAGCACTTACTCTACCATGCAAGAGCAAAAATTAACATTCAACAACCCAAAGTACCGGTAGCTGTTTGTCAATGAAAAAAGCTGTAGGGGTTTATGTATATCTAGGGATTTGTTGCCTTTTGTTCCTGCAATAGAGAAATCTGATCATAGATACCAATACAGCTGTTACCTCACACATAGAGAAAAGGGGAGGGGGGTGGATTCAAAGTCGTGGTTGCAACAGTTCCATGTGGCATCTCTCAAGATCCATACATATACGCAACAACTTTTTCGTGTCAACAATCAGGACCCAATCGTTAGGACAACAGTTCAGTGCATTTTGCATGGGGTGTCACTGACTTCTAGTTACAGTATACCACTACTAGGTTCATAAATGAGTCATTCATTTGTTTGTTGTTTAAACCACTCTCTCCTCCTTTTGTGTGTTCAAAATTTTTTTTTCAATTTTGTATCTTGCAATCTGTTGTACGTTATTCATCATGTTACTTGTCATTGTATTGTTATTTGTGATATTAATTACCAATTCTGTATTCTGCACCAGTGTCCATATTTGACGTATATCATTGTCTGTATTATTATGTACTCCAGTCCATGTTTGTTTTTCTTACTTTGTACAAGGCCACGGAATATTTTGTCGCTTTATAAATCGATAATAATAATAATAATACTTATTGAGAGATGGTATTCAACAGAGAGGTTTGAGCTGATCAGTTAGAAGTTACATCCATTGTTTCCCTATTAAGGTGTGTGTGTATGCTATTGCGCTGGTCTTCCTCTTGGACTGCAGCCAGTGTAATGAAAGCATGCATAGTGTCTGTGTTGGAAAGCTGACTTAAAACTACTAAGATAAATGTGCACTTATTTGTAATACTGTATTCCTTGCTATTATTATCGTTTATTTATAACGTTCCAACCGATTAAAGGGAACCTTAACTGTAACAAAAAAAAAAAGGGTTTAACTTACCTGGGGCTTCTATCAGCCCCCTGCAGCCACCCAGGGCCGGTTCTAGATGTTTTGCTGCCTGAGGCAAACTTGTGAAGATGTGCTTCCCCCTTCCAGATTTGGAATGATTGAATAGCACCCGATAATTTACTCTGATTTATGTAATGTTCTCAAATGACATGCTGCAGCTCAACACAATAGCACACTGGCTGGCTGTGAGTCTGTGACAAACAAACTGCTCACCCTCGGCCAGGCGGCCATCCTCCATTCCTCCTTAGTCAGGACAGCAGTGCCACCTCCTCCCGTTTGCTGTACAAGTCAAATGAAACACTGCTGCTCTCCCCCTCCCCCCTCCTCACTCACTGTCACACTCCTGCAGCACAACAAGCTGTGGTTTCCCAATGATGACCTCTTCACCTTGCTCTCCTCTCCTTCTTCTCCTACTCTGAATGCATGCTGTTACTGTAAACAATACAAAAATGCTGCCCCTGTAATCTCTGCACTTGATGCAAATGTTTCATCTTGCTTCATGAGAGAATCGGCACTGCAGTCACCCTGTGTCCTCACTGTCACTGTCAGCGAGCGGGAATCACTTACCGAGAGAAGAGCTCTGTGTGCCGCTGCTGGTCTGGTCTCCTGCATTCCATTGTCCAATTACGCTCTCACAGGAAGTACTGCGAGAGCGTGATTGGACAGTGTCAGTGCAGAATACCAGACCAGCGGCACACAGAGCTATCGCTCTCGGTAAGCCGTTCTGCTGGCTGGCTGGAATTCTGGAGGTGGGGGGGAGTGCGCAAGGGGGGGGCCCTAGGTGAGGGAGGGGAGGCTTCCCCCCCTCCCCGCCGCTCTGTGCCCACTTTCCCACCTTCCTGCGCTGTGCCCCCCTCTATTCTCTTAGGAGGTCCCGCGCACCTGCCGATCCTGCAGAACTCCTGGGGATGAATGGCTGTAGACAGCCTCTGCAATCTGTATTGCATAAGCTAGAAACACGAAAATTGTTTGCTAAAACAAGAATTTTCGGCAAACAGTGTCATAAACAAAATGGCTGCTGGGGAATCCCCGTTCCCCGGAGGCCACCTCAGAGTGTCAGAATACGCGTTATTTCACATGAATGGGTGGGTCCAGGGGATTAGGGCACCTCCTGCTCTGGTCACCTGGACCCACCATCTATGTGAAAAATCACTGGTTTCGCCACTCTAGTGTGGCCTCCAGCGATCGGGGATTTCCCAGTGGCCATTTTGATTGCATCACTGTTTGCCGAAATTTCTTGTTTTAAAAGCAAAATTTGCGTGTTCTCAGCCTCTGCTATACAGATGCAGAGGCTGACTGTGACCATTCAGTGGTGGGAGTTCGCCAGTGTGGGAGGGAGGTGGGATGTGATAAGAGGATACTGGCGTGGGACCACTCCTGAGGTTACTGGCGTGAGATTATTGCAAGGTAAGTATCCCTGGTTAATTTAGAACAATAAAGGACTTTTTTCGTTGTTGTGTTTTTATTTCTTTTTTTAACTCTGCTGAAATGGGTAAGGGGTACTGTGTACCCCTATACTCATTTCTCCTGGGGAGGGGGCGGCTTCCGGGGTCCGCTTGTTAAATGGGAACCCCGGATGGCACCATGAACCCCCCAGGACGTCGGCGGCCCCCACCTCCTCCTGGGGCACCGGAGGTGGGGAAGAGCCCCTTGTCCATGGATTGGACAAGGGCTCTGGGGGAGAGGGGGAGGTTGGCCGCCCCTCTCCTCCAGAGCCCCCCATACCATGGACCATGCGGGCTGGTGCGAAGCCCCACGTGGCCGGGACTCCGCATTCTGGCTATCCCAGCCTGCATGGGGGACAAGAGGTTAAGGAGGCTTGGGAGGGGGGACCCCACGCTGTCTGTTTTCATGAAATGTATACAATATGTATACAGAACTCGGAATGCAGTAACCTGCTCTGCAGCAGTGTCATTTTACACAGTTTAAAAAACATTTTTCTTTTGAAACTTTGAAATCGATTTGCTCAAAAACTATAAGCTCTTTTCACAAAAATTTTTTTTTACCATGTTCCTACTCATCTGCTTAACATACATGCTAAATTTAATGATGATAGCATGTACGGGGGCTTTACAATTAACCGCAGAAGTTAACACTATTTAATTCAATAGAAATGCACTCGGAACACGAAAATTCGGAACACGAAACTCGGTTTTCGCATGCGGTACACGAAATTTCGACGAAGTCGGAATTCAGCTGTTCCGATCAGCCCTACTCACAATCTAATCCCTATCATAGTTATATGTCCATCATAGTCTAAGGCCAATTGTTAGGAGGAAGTAAATTTAACTTATCTTTGTTTTCGGGAGGTGTGAGGAAACCAGAGACCTTGGAGGAAACACATACACAGACAAGGAGAACATACAAACTATGTGCATATAGTGCCCTGGCTGGGATACGAACCAGGAACCAAGCTCTGTAATTCAGTGCTATCCACTATGCCATTGTGCTTCATATAACAAACAAACAAACTTATGACAGCTGTGGTGGTAAAAAAAAAAGGGCAGAGCAGGTGAAGAAAAACATCATCTTCCTTATGCATTTAGGTAAGCATGGTCTCTAAATACGGCCCCTCCCGCCCTTCAGGATTCCAGAAGAAACCATTACACTTAGCAATGATTCATGGTTTGGTTTTTGTTTTGTTAAATTCCAAGTCAATATCTGCCTGTGGGATCTTCCTAGCTACTCTCATACCACAGTGGTGTTGCAATTCTGACACTAGATCAATACTTCAAGTCTATACAAATCAAGCACTCAAAAGATCTGCAAGAAGAGACTTCCTAACCTCTTCTCTTGTTCAGTCAGGAATGGAAAACTTCTCCCATGGACAACATGCAATATCTGACTTGTACTGTACAGGGAAACTGGCCACTAACATTTTCCATGGAAAACCACAAGCCCATTTCTCAGATGTAACTGTGCAGAGAGAATAAATGCTGAAAGTGACAGAATGTTCTAGGCTTAAGGTGGCCATAAACTGGTCGATTTCTTTTATCAATATCCAGGCAATTCCATCTTTTGATCAAATCTGCTAGAAATCAATGCCGTAAACCATTCCTGTTCGATTTTCAGCTGAAATGGATTTGGTCGATTGCGCCAGTGCTCTATATATTTCTACTACCATAGAAAAGTAGCTATTTTACCTACTGCGCATGTGCGATATGATACTGAACGTGTTCGTCTTCTCTCCACCATTGGGGCTTCTCCCTGTCTCTTCACTCTCGAGGCACTGTGCATCACGTGAGAATCACTAGAGGCCCCTAGTGTTTTGACTCTAGTGTTTAGTCCTGGGATTCCGTTAGTGACAGAGCCGGATCATCCACAAGGCAAACCTAGGCAGAACTTACCTTATACAGTACAGTACTTTGTCCTATAAATGTTCTTTCTATAAATTGTGGAATGGATCATATGAGTTTCCATTAATCCTTATGGGGAAATTTTGCTTTGGTATGAGTGCTTTTGGATTACAAGCATGTTTCCTAAACAAATTATGCTTGCAAGCCAAGGTTCCACTGCATTAAAAGGTATTAGAAACATCCCACTGTAGAAGCAACTCAGTATAAATGCATGGAACAAATATTCATTAGCAAGGCATAAGTAATTGGCAGGGCTTGCATTTGTTATTATGGATATATGATGGTGCTTCTTTATGACTGCAGGGGAAAACGTGGTATCCTGTGGAGCTCCTCGTCATTGCTGTGTGCTGTCATGTGATTGCATCGGTCACCGGCTGCAACAAAGCTCTCTGTGCAAGTGATGTCAGCAAGTGTCTGCTGCAGGTAAAGTACATCCTGAATTCACACCTGTCGAGCATCGTATGTACAATACATAATGGGAAGGTGGGGATGCATGTTTTTCTGCATCCAATCTGCGTGTAGTGGAAACAGGCCCTTAGGGCATGTTAACAACTAGGGCATGTTCGCTATTTTTTAAGCGCCGGCGATTTGCAAAATCGCCCTGAAAGTGTTTGTGCAATGATTCCCTATGAGAGAGTTCACATCTGAGCGGTTCATTTCCGATCCGCTCAGCAAAGCGCCGCCTGTACCATTTTTAGGACGATTTTGCTACAATGGAAGATATAGGAAAAGAGCAAAACGCTCACAAAATCGCTTTGTGCTGTGATTGCGTTTGCACTTTGACGAATAAATAAATTGTATTTATTCATTTCCTGAAGGCAGGAAGTGAAAAAACAAATCACTCTGCAAAAGCACCTTGAAAAGTGCTTTACACCAAATTGAAGCGTGCAAGTAAGCGCCGGGAGGAGAAAAAAAAGTGCAAAAAAAATCGAAAATCTCTGGCATCAGCGATTTCGATTTTAGATGTGAACAATGCATTATGGAAGACAAAAGTGGTGACAGAGTAAGGCCTTGTTCTCATTATAAATTGCCAGCAGTATCGCAAGTGCTGGCAATTATATGGGGTGATTTTGAAAGTGCTTTTACAAGCACTTTCAGAGTGATTTCAGCTTAGAAAAGCACTTTTCTAGGCGCTTTTGCAGAACAACTGATTTTTTACTTTCTGACCTCAGTCAGGAAGTGAACTCTTTGCCCAGAAATGAATACGTACAATGTATTTACTCATCAAAGCCCTTGGGAAATTGCAATACAAAGTGCTTTTTCAAGCACTTTGCGATTTCCCTATACCTGCCATTGAGGCAAAACACTCAGAAAATGGTACAGGTAGTGTGTTCAATGTGAACACTCTCATAGGAAGTCATTACACAAGAACTTTTAGAGCGATTTGCAAAATCGTCAGCGCTTAAAAAATAAAGCAAACACTCGTAGTGTGAACAAGCCCTTAGGGGGCAATCCAACTAATTGTTTTTACCTGGCAGTTGTCTGGGCAATGACCACTGAATATTTGGTGGTAGCTTTTGGCTACTTTAACAATATATGCTCTGCGATGCAGTAGGATAAAGGGGTATTTGCATATTAGGAGTTCGATATGATGCATACAGTGAAGCATGCTGTACATTATAAGTATGCTTCACCCTCACTAAATGCACACGTTGTCTAGTAAACGCACCGATGTGAACCTACCATAGGCATATAATTGCTTTGCATTGTGATGCGATCATATTGGCCGTTGTAATAGAACGCATGAACACAGTGTAAATGGCGCCTTAAAGGAACACATACACACTTGCAATAATGGTCATCCAAAATGATCATTTTTGTATGTTTTTCAGCCTTTCCCTGTACAACCAGGCAAAACATGTTGATCAGCTCTCTGCTGATCAACATGTTTTGCTTTATGAAACGTAAAAGTGGGAGAACGCAATCTGTGGGGGTACATAACAATAGCGATCGGACAAAGTTTTCCAGCATGCCTTATCCAGGGCTGTGGAGTCGGGGTTGAGAAGTCGGAGCAATTTTTGTTTACCTGGAGTTGGAGTCAGGAAAAAGTGCACCGACTTTGACTTCTAATAAATTTCAACTGTAATTAAAAGAGAAAAGAATATAAAATATGCTATAGTTATAGTAAATAACTAATGTAAGTAACTAATGGCAGTGTTTAGTCCACAAAAACGCACATGAACAAACCAATCTAAAAATATTTACTTGTGCTGCTGCAATAAAGCATATTTTTAAAGTCAGATTTACATATCTGATTGTGACTGTATATCTTATGTGTACACATTAATCTTTTATATATAATAAATAACATCTATGCTGTAAGTATAAAGCCTGATGTGTAGCTGTGTCACTAATAGGGATGGTCAATGAGATGCAAATAATTCTGCAATGATGCAGGTTTATGCAAATTTTGTATTCAAATTTATGCACTCGCTTTGCTCATGAAATCAATTAATTTGATATGTTGTTGTTACACAGTAGTACTATACATATGCACTCCCTGCATTTGTCCCAGCAAACGGCCATATCTTATCTCTATGTTTCTAGTGTCTCTGCAGATTGTACTCCTAGGACACAGTAACCGACTCATGGCATGTAAGACAAATGGCTCTCCTTGCTCTGCACAAAAAACTAATCATTGGTTCACTGTTGGCTGAGTATCCTGCACCAGGAGACAATTTTTCTTTCCTTCGACATGCTAGAGAGGATCGTTGAATTTACAAATACAGGGAGTGCAGAATTATTAGGCAAGTTGTATTTTTGAGGAATAATTTTATTATTGAACAACAATCATGTTCTCAATGAACCCAAAAAACTCATTGATATCAAAGCTGAATATTTTTTTTTAAGTAGTTTTTAGTTTGTTTTTAGTTTTAGCTATTTTGGGGGGATATCTGTGTGTGCAGGTGACTATTACTGTGCATAATTATTAGGCAACTTAACAAAAAACAAATATATACCCATTTCAATTGTTTATTTTTACCAGTGAAACCAATATAACATTTCAACATTCACAAATATACATTTCTGACATTCAAAAACAAATCAGTGACCAATATAGCCACCTTGCTTTGCAAGGACACTCAAAAGCCTGCCATCCATGGATTATGTCAGTGTTTTGATCTGTTCACCATCAACATTGCGTGCAGCAGCAACCACAGCCTCCCAGACACTGTTCAGAGAGGTGTACTGTTTTCCCTCCTTGTAAATCTCACATTTTATGATGGACCACAGGTTCTCAATGTGGTTCAGATCAGGTGAACAAGGAGGCCATGCAGGGCCGGTTTAAGCAACAATGGGGCCCCAGGGCAAAATTAACCTGGGGGGCCCCCCCAACATATACCCCGGAACAAAAATCGGCATTAGAGGACCTTTTTTGCAGCTGGTATAGTCAGGGTGTGAAGTCCCAATTGGTCAGAGCTCCACATTCTGGCTATCCCAGACTGCATGGGGAACAAGGGGTTAAAAAGTTTCAGGAGGGGGGACCCCACATAATTTAAAAAAAAAAAAAATTCCCACAGTCTAAACATAAATAAAAATTGGGAAAATAGGAAAAAATGCCAGGGATCTTCCTACAGCCATATTGCGGCTGTATAGCGATCCCTGGCCAAAGCGCTGCGACTGCGTATGGACCACCTGGAAACCCCGTCAGGAAATTTATTGCGCTTTCGTTTGATGCATGTAAAATTACACTACCGTTAGGTTTGCTACTAAAAGTTATATTTACCGCATTTAAAACTATACTTTTTTCCTTCTAAACTTTAAAATCGATTTTCTCAAAAACTATAAGGTCTTTTTGAAAAATAGTTTTTTTCCTCTTATTCCTAATGATCTCCTTAACATAGCCTGCAAATTTAGGGTTTCTAGCATTTAAGGTGGATTTGCTATTAACCATTAAATTCGGCAGGTTTTTAAATGTTTTTTTTTTCCCTTTGAAACATTAAAATCGATTTTCTCAAAAACTATAAGGCCGATTTGAAAATTTTTTTTTTTACTCTTATAGTCACTGGGGGCCCCTACAAGCTCTGGGGCCCTGGGGCAGCTGCCTCCTTTGCCTTGATGGTAGCGCCGGCCCTGAGGCCATGTCATTAGTTTTTCTTCTTTTATACCCTTTCTTGCCAGCTACGCTGTGGAGTACTTGGACGCGTGTGATGGAGCATTGTCCTGCATGAAAATCATGTTTTTCTTGAAGGATGCAGACTTCTTCCTGTACCACTGCTTGACGAAGGTGTCTTCCAGAAACTGGCAGTAGGACTGGGAGTTGAGCTTGACTCCATTCTCAACCCGAAAAGGCCCCACAAGCTCATCTTTGATGATACCAGCCCAAACCAGTACTCCACCTCCACCTTGCTGGCGTCTGAGTCTGACTGGAGCTCTCTGCCCTTTACCAATCCAGCCACGGGCCCATCCATCTGGCCCATCAAGACTCACTCTCATTTCATCAGTCCATAAAACCTTAGAAAAATCAGTCTTGAGATATTTCTTGGCCCAGTCTTGACGTTTCAGCTTGTGTGTCTTGTTCAGTGGTGGTCGTCTTTCAGCCTTTCTTACCTTGGCCATGTCTCTGAGTATTGCACACCTTGTGCTTTTGGGCACTCCAGTGATGTTGCAGCTCTGAAATATGGCCAAGCTGGTGGCAAGTGGCATCATGGCAGCTGCACGCTTGACTTTTCTCAGTTCATGGGCAGTTATTTTGCGCCTTGGTTTTTCCACACGCTTCTTGCGACCCTGTTGACTATTTTGAATGAAAGGCTTGATTGTTCGATGATCACGCTTCAGAAGCTTTGCAATTTTAAGAGTGCTGCATCCCTCTGCAAGATATCTCACTATTTTTGACTTTTCTGAGCCTGTCAAGTCCTTCTTTTGACCCATTTTGCCAAAGGAAAGGAAGTTGCCTAATAATTATGCACACCTGATATAGGGTGTTGATGTCATTAGACCACACCCCTTCTCATTACAGAGATGCACATCACCTAATATGCTTAATTGGTAGTAGGCTTTCGAGCCTATACAGCTTGGAGTAAGACAACATGCATAAAGAGGATGATGTGGTCAAAATACTCATTTGCCTAATAATTCTGCACTCCCTGTAAATGTAGCTGTTAAGAGGCCTGGAACCCACTAAAAATAGCAAAGCGCAATCGTAAGCATTTTTAGCGTTTTGTAAGCGATTTAATGAGCGATTTCATTAGCGTTTTCCGGCGATTTTGGTAGCGATTTTAAAAAGTGTAAGCTTTTTGCCAGTGATTGTGTAGCGATTTGCGATTTTAGTTCTGATTGGTCCTTTCAATTTATCATAAATTTTTTTACAGTTTGCAGTAATTTAAAATTGCACACAAATCTCTATGTGTAGCGATTCATGAGCGCTTTGCCAGCGCTTCAGTACTTAACATTAAAGCGCAAACGCTCCCAAAATGCTGCATGTTTTGCGATTTTGCTAATCGCTACTGTGGAATTTTTTTACATTTATTCACATTGGCAGAGCGTTTAGGTAAATCGCTAGTGATTTACAGAGCTCCCTAAATGCTCAAAAAAGCGCTCTAGTGGGTTTCAGCTCAGAAATGCCCCAGTAGTTTAGCTAGTGATCACCTTTGCAGCATACTAAATTCTTCCACAGGAAAACACAGAGAAACCCACCCTGTGTGTATTTAGCGATAACAGCTTGTGGGCAGCACGGTGGCATAGTGGTTAGCAGTCCTGCCTTGCAACGCTGGGTCCCCAATTCGGATCGCAGATAGGGCACTATATGCATGAAGTTTGTATGTTCTCCCCATGTCTGCCTGAGTTTTCCCTGGGCATTTTTGTTTCCTTCTACAGCCTAAAACATACAGATAAGTTAATTGGCTTCCCCCTAAGTTGACCCTAGACTATATACACTACATCATATATACATAGACATATGACTATGGTAGGGATACTCTGTGGAAGATGTCAGTGCTATGTAAATAATAATAATCTAATTCTGCTGCTGTAGTTTGTATATCTCTTATTTCTCTGTGAAACTGTAATACCGACTATTGACAAAAAGATAGTTCTGCTTACTGGAATACTTAGGATATACAGATAATGAGTCCTTGAAGGACTGTTTACTGAACTTGGACCTGCACCAGTTTATATGGTTCCTTCATTATTTTCTTTTATTGATTTCCTCTCTTTCTTTGCCCTGATATATTTTAGACATTCTGGGTTTAGGGCCTATTTCCACTACATGCAGATTGGATGCAGAATGGATGCAGAAAAACTCCAATGAATGCCTAAGGGCCTGTTTCCACTACACGCGATCTTTCTGATGCAGATTTTCTCATAGGCATTCATTGGAGTCAGTTTCTCTGTGGGCGCGATTCCACTTGAGCAGCGCGCGTCTGCGAGACGCAAGCCAGCTCTTCCGGGTCTGCGGGGAAAGCAGACGAATCCTATCAGCCGTGCCATGCACAGCTATGGGATCCGCAGCCTCCTGCGCCGATTCGGATGGAAAAGCGGCTGAATTGCAAGCAGTAGCGATTCGGCCGGTGTTACCATTGCACCCTATGGCAGAGTTTCCCCCGCACTATTCGCCTGCGGGGAAACTCTGCGGATTCGCATCGGTTTTCGCTCAAGTGGATCCGCATCCATTCTACATCCAATCTGCGTTTAGTGGAAATAGGCTCTTACTGTGTCATCCTCTTATATATGGGATTTGACTATACTGTACTGTACTAATTTATGCATTTCAAATAAAACATGTTATATATATATATATATATATATATATATATATATATATATATATATATATATATATATATATATATATATATATATATATATATATTGTGCACATGGCTATGCTAGATATTTGCCTTAGGTCTTTTATTTATGTAGTTGGGTCTCATTTAACAGTAGATGTCATTTAAACCTGTTAGATGGTCTCTGAGTAAAAGTGCATGGACAGGTACCCACTGGCGTAACAATAGGGCCTGCAGCCCCCTGGGGCCCACTTGGGGCTGTTTTGGGGGGGCTGGAGGGGTCGCAGCATGAGGGGAAAGCCATGGCCACACTCGACGGGGAGGGGGGACGTTCCCCCCTCACCTCGGGGCTTTCCCCTCTGCGCTCCCCTCCAGCTTAAATTACTGTCTGGGCAGCGGCAGCTACATACCATCCGTGCGCTCCAGCGTGCGTTCCTCTCTCTAGTCTCTGACGCGACTTCCTGTTTATACAGGGGGGCCCGGTGGGGCCTAGTTAAGTCCCTGCAGGTACCATCTGTGTTGCTTGTCAGAATCTAGCTCAATCCTGCGAGTGACATTACAGGGAACGAGTGCTGTACAGATTGGTTACCCTGGTAAACCAAAGTGATGCATATCTAATGCCATGGGGAGGAAAAGAGGGACAATGGCATGGTACTCAATAGAGTTGATGCTGGTGGCAGAGGAAAAATGTGCTAGGCTGCTGCTGTCCCTTAAAGATCTGACATACCAGATGTTTATCTAGCGCGCGAACATGCTAGATTCATGCCTGAGACAGCCCTAAATGGTCACCTCAGACCGTTCTATCCAGTGTGTGCCCTCCATACACCACACTGGGCTTTAGATCTTGTAAAGCATGATATCTGACTGATATTAATCATTCACCTGGGTGCTTCTGTGCACCACTTGATAATTCATTATACGCCAGCCTACCTTCTGATGGAATATTGTCCAATATTCTCCAATATTGAGTGCTGCCTTTGATCAGGGGTCATGCTTAACTCTGCGGAAAAACACGTTTTTCCACAGAGAAATCTGCACTATTGGCTGACAATCAGATGAGAGCAGCTGACTGTCAGCAATAGGGATTCACACACAATGTGTGAAACGTATCTGCAGTGCCATTATTTTCTTCACCGCTGCAGGAAAATACACATTGCTCCCAATGCACTGGGATTGTACATTGGAAAACATTATGTATATCACCCAGAACCATTATGACCAAAAATATAGCGTGTGTGCATAGTTTAACCCATTTGGTACCATGGTGCTTTGGCCTATTAAAGGGAACCTGTAGCAAAAAACATCTGGAGGGGGAAACCTCTGGACCCTAAAGTGGCTTCCCTTGTCCTTTTCCCCAGCCCCGTTCCAGCAGTGGGTCTCCTGAAGGTCTCCATGTTGACAATAGTTGGCACCTTGCCCATGCAGGCTAACTCTGTCCCACTCAACTCTCTTCGGTAACAGCTGATCGGCCTCAGCTATTTCCACCAGACACCACACTTGAGGGGTCCCAGCAGTGACAGGGGTCTACGGAGGACTCTTTAGAAGCTTCCCCCTCCTGAGGTAAGTATCATTAAATATGGATTGCTAATCTCCCAGAATTGCTTTAACCACTTGAGGACCCAGCCTTTACCCCCCTTAAGGACCAGCGTGTTTTTTTATGATTTGTGCTGGGTGGGCTCTGCAGCCCCCAGCACAGATCAGGTTGCAGGCAGAGCGACCAGATCACCCCCTTTTTTCCCCCCTATGGGGATGATGTGCAGGGGGTCTGATTGCTCCTGCCTGCCTGGGTGTTGCGGGGGGGGGGGGGGCACCTCAAAGCCCCCCTCCGCGGCAAAATTCCCCCCCTCCCTCTCCCCCCTGGTGATCAGGGCTGCACAGGACGCTATCCGTCCTGTGCAGCCTGTGACAGGCTGTCCTCTGTCACATGGTGGCGATCCGCTGATTGGCCGAGGATCGCCGATCTGCCTTAATTCAATGTAAACAAAGGACACATACGTCTCCTGCGATTACATTTAGTCTGCGAGCAGCGGTCGGCAAGTGGTTAAAGAGGAACTCCAGTGAAAATAATGTAATAAAAAAAAGTGCTTAATTTTTACAATAATTATGTATAAATGATTTAATCATTATTTGCCGATTGTAAAATCTTTCCTCTCCCTGATTTACATTCTGACATTTATCACATGGGGACATTTTTACTGCTGACAGGTGATGTCACTGGAAGGAGATGCTGCTTGCTTTTTTGGCAGTTGGACCCAGCTGTAAACAGCTATTACCCACAATGCAACAAGGTTCACAGACAGGAAACTGCCATGACCACAGTTTCCTGTGGGAGAGGTTTCACCACAATATCAGCCATACAGAGCCCCCTGATGATCCGTTTCTGAAAAGGAATAGGTTTCTCATGTAAAAGGGGGTATCAACTACTGATTGGTAGGGCTGCACGGTTTGCCCGCTGCCTGCACACTTGTCTGGCCCGCCTTCCGCTGTGCGCCGATTAGTGTTGTCCGGATCATGAACGATTCGGATCTTTGATCCGAATCTATTTTATGAGTCGATTATCCGAATCATCAAAATGAGTGATTCGGATCGCAAAAAGGGCGGGGCCAGGAGCGACACGCCCCCTCTCAGCGGGTAGCAGCGGGGTCCTGGAAGCAGAGCAGAGATCGATCGCTCTGTTGGAGGGGACTCAGGGGAGCCAGCCTTGCAGGGACAGGTAGAGGGGACATGGGTGCCACTGCCAGATATGTGTAGAGCACACATACTGGCTGCAATGTGCTGCTCATTACAGGCTGTCTGTTCCGTAGTGCTGCACAGTGAACACATTGGAAACTTTTGGCTCAGCTCAGCACAGCTCAGTAACTTTGCAGGCACTGTGATTGCAGCGTAATATGATCCTCCTGCACTCGCTCTAAACAGCTGCACTACACTTCTGGGAATGCTTTCTTTCACTGTGCGACCTTTTCTTTCAAAGTGTACAGATGAACATATAGGTGAAATATATGTAAAGCATATGACTTCAGCATGTGGGTATTACGTGCAAACATTTCTGCTCTCTGCTCGTCCCTCCTCCCTTCTCTGTCCACTCCCTGCCCTCTGTCCATCTTCTCCCCTTCTCTGTGTGTCCACCCCCTCTCCTTCTCTTGTCCACAGACCTGTCCTGCTAGTCATTTCACCCCCGAATGCTTCCAGTAGTAAAATGATCCGAGATTCGGATCAAAGATCCGGATCTCTTCAATGATCCGATTCGAATCATCCGGATCATTGAAAAGATCCGAACTTCCCATCTCTAGCGCCGATTGGCCAGAGCCACCAGAAGCAGTGAATATGTATTCTTGATAGCGATGGAATGACGGCAGTGGTAGGCGGAGCTGTACAGAGCATACAGCTCCGCCTACCGCTGCCGTCATTCCATCGCTATCCAGCGATTGGTAAAGCTGTGTGTGCCGCTCGCTCGAGTGGACCCGCCCCCCCCGCTCATTAACAAGAATACATATTCACTGCTTCTGGTGGCTCTGGCCAATCGGCGCACAGCGGTAGGCGGGCCAGACAACCGTGCGGGCAGCGGGCGGGTACTCTGAAAACTGCAGATAGTGACGATCACTATATCGTCTTCACGTGAACCGCCCCCTGCTGCCCTCACATGAACCACCCCTGCTGCCCGGCTCTTAAAAAGGAATTCCAGTGAATATTTTACTGCTTACAGGTGATGTAGCTGCTGCATGATTTTTGACAGTTGGAAACAGCTGTAACAGCTATTTCCCACAATGCAGCAAGGTTCACAGACAGGAAACCGCCAAGAGTATGTACTTTTCTTGTTCTTGTGGGAGGGGTTTCACCACAATATCAGCCATACAGAGCCCCCTGATGATCCATTTGTGATGGGGTATCAGCTACTGATTGGGATAAAGTTCAATCAATTCTTGGTCGGAGTTTCTCTTTAAGCAATCGTCCGCCCGCAGTATCTGGCTAAACTATACTGGGGGCATAGTGAATTTAGTGCCAAAGCTCGATTTGCAAAAAAAAATTGTGAAAAAAAACGAAATTGCAATTTTTGAGAGAAAAATCGCAATTTCAATTTTTACCTAAAATCGTGCAGCCCTACTGATTGGGATGAAGTTCTTTTCTTGGTTACACTTTCTCTTTAACCACTTGCCGACCGCACGCTTATACCGTGCGTCGGCAAAGTGGCAGCTGCAGGACCAGCGACGCAGTACTGCGTCGCCAGCTGCAGGCTGATTAATCAGGAAGCAGCCGCTCGCGCGAGCGGCTGCTTCCTGTCAAATCACGGCGGGGGGCTCCGTGAATAGCCTGCGGGCCGCCGATGGCGGCTCGCAGGCTAAATGTAAACACAAGCGGAAATAATCCGCTTTGTTTACATTTGTACGGCGCTGCTGCGCAGCAGCGCCGTAAGGCAGATCGGCGATCCCCGGCCAATCAGCGGCCGGGGATCGCCGCCATGTGACAGGGGACGTCCTGTCACTGGCTGCACAGGACGGATAGCGTCCTGTGCAGCCCCGATCTCCGGGGGGGGAGCAGGTAGGAGAGGGAGGGGGGAATTTCGCCGCGGAGGGGGGCTTTGAGGTGCCCCCCCGCCAGCCACACGCAGGCAGAAGAGATCAGACCCCCCCTGCACATCATCCCCATAGGGGGGAAAAAAAGGGGGGCAATCTGATCTCTCTGCCTGCACCCTGATCTGTGCTGGGGGCTGTAGAGCCCACCCAGCACAGATCACTAAAAACAGCGCTGGTCCTTAAGGGGGGGTAAAGGGTGGGTCATCAAGTGGTTAAGGACCTGAGCTTTTTTTTCTAAATTCTTACTCTGTGATTACGAAATTGGCTGCTAATCAGTGCATGAAATGAATGTCTAATGAAAGCTGAATTCAGCAGTTGTGCGTGCATACGAGTGAGTATGGCGGGAGGTGTGTGGGGCCAATGTAGTTAAATCTACGCCATGTAAGGATTAAACATCCATAAACACAGCATAAATGTAACTATCTATAGACCAAGATATAACGTCAGAGCGCTCTGCCCCTTACATTATCAACACAAATCAAGGAGTTCTTATACTACGGTTTATAAGAGCCAACACAATATATAGTCCAATAAGGTATCACTTTATTCTTGCATAATCTTTATTTCTTTCTGGCTCATATAAACCCTATTGTAAGAACTCCTTGATTTTGTGTATATTTAACTCTGCATAGTCCTGAACCAGTTAAGATAAGCTCACTCCAGGCATGCTCACCTCTTCCTTCCATCATATACAAAAATATTGCAACATTAAAGGAATTCGGGGAAAAATGAGTTGAACTTACCCAGGGCTTCTAATGGTCCCCCGCAGACATCCTGTGCCCGCGCAGCCACTCACCGATGCTCCGGGTCCCGCCTCCGGTTCACTTCTGGAATTTCCAAAAGTCCACTGCACCTGCGTTGCCATGTCCTCACTCCAGCTGATGTCACCAGGAGCGTACTGCGCAGACACAGACCATCCTGGTGACGACAGCGGAAGTGAGGGCATGGCTGGTTTTCAGACTTCAAAGTCGGACATTCCAGAAGTGAACCGGGGGGGGGGGGGGGGGGGGGATGGGGCGGGGTTGGGGTTTAGGGGCCTTGAGCATTGGTGAGTGGTTGCGCGGGCACAGGACATCTGCGGGGGACCATTAGAAGCCCCAGGTAAGTTCAACTCTTTTTCCCCCGACCTCCCTACAGTAATCCTTTAAGTCAACCCAAGCATGCATGTTTATGGAAATACTGTAGTCACTATAAATTTAAACTAATGTCACAGTGAAAGTCTGATGTCACAGAAAGTCTGATATTTTCCGTCAGACTAAACCCAGTTTTGTAGACTTGGAATAAGAGGCGCTTTTCTGTGGGAAAGCATAGATCTTTTCACACATATTCATTTCCAGTGTTTCAAGACAACCCCGTATATTAACATGTGTGAGTGGATCCTACTTCCCCATAAGAAAGCATGGGATCTTTTCTGCATGTCCTATTTATAACATTTCTGCCTTGTATGCTAATTTCCCTGTTGTCTCTGCAGGAGCTCTGTCAGTGCAACGTAAAAGCAGATGATTGTCCATGCTGCCCAGAGTGTATGCAATGTCTTGGCGGTCTGTGGGAGCAGTGTTGCAGTTGTGTGGGTAAGTGCGTCTACATAATGTATAAAGGATATTTCTTTACTTATAGGCCCTTATTCAATTCACTATTTCTCTTAAATTGCTCCTCCAACCTCCTGAGGTTCCTCTGCTTCCTGCTGGTCCTCTCTGTTGCACACTGTTAGCCCCAGTAAAGTCCCTGACTGAGCCAGACGAGGACTACTGCACATGCGCAGTCCTGGCTACGTGCACCCCCTGATCACGCTTCTATAGCCGGGAGTGTTCTGCACATGCACATTTTGTTAAGACTAATTATGCTTGCGCAAAATGCTCCCACCCACGGGAGCACAATCAGGGGGCATATGTAGCCGAGACTGCGCATGCGCAATGGCCCATAACTCAGCTGGATCGGGACTGTTCAGCACTCTGCAATTTAAAAAGTACCAAAAAGTAGGTGAAAACGTACTGTGAAAATTATTTTGAGTATTGCTTGCTGGTGACTTAAGTTGGCAATTTATTAATAAGGTGTGAAAATATCACCTAGGAGAAAAAAGTGAAATAAATGAAGGCCATACTATCATTATCACTTTCTGTATATTGTAAGTCTCTGTTTGTGTGATGAATGTAATGTTGGCATACATACATTTGTATCTATTTTTGTTTTTTAAGTAGCAGAATAAACACAGAGCAGAGTGGGACTGCACAGAGAAATATATTTTCTTTATTATGTACTACAGCTCAGTAGAAAATGTAAATACCATACCTTAGTGGATGCTTGTTTTCTTCTTCTTCTGGCGTTACAGCTCTGGGTGGGCTTTGGCCTCTTCCACAATATGACTTCATCCTTCTATCTCTTTCTCTCTTTTTGCCATTCTCTTATCTCCATCTTGGCTAGGTCTGTTTTTATGTCCTCCACCCATCTTGCACATGGCCTTCCTCTTTTTCTTGTTGAGTACAGCCTTCCTTTCATAAATGGAAGGCATATTTCCTTCCTCCATTTTCTCCATATGTCCCAGCCACCCAATGTGCTATTCTTTTAAACGCCTAATAATATTTGCCCCTCTGTTATCTCTTTTAGCTCATTTTTTTCTATGTTCAGTAGTATTCCTAAGTAGGTAAATGTGGAGACCCCTTCAAATGTTCTTTCACCTAAGACCAGATTTTGTGGGCTTTGTTTACATCTAGAATGAGGCATTCTCATGTATTTGTTATTTGGCTCATTGACTATTAAGCCAAACTCCTGTGCTAGTTGTTCCATGTATTTTTTTTTAAAGCTGGTTCATTTCTTAAGATCACTATATCATCTGCATAAGCACAAATTTGACTGCATTATGTAGGGCAAGATTAAATAACGCTGTAGAAAGTCCATCTCCTTGCTTGACTCCATTTGTGAATTCACACTCTCTTCCCTTTTCATTGCCTATTTTTATTTTCAGGGGGAGGATGTGGGTGGTGTGCGGGCTAGTGGTCAGTGTTGTGCGCAGCGGGTTATGAAGGGGGGGGGGGGGGGGGTTGGGTGCGGCAGCATTAGTATAGTTGCCCCAGTATAGGGAGTTTAGTTGCCCCAGTATGGCTAGTATAGCAGTATAGTTACCCCAGTATAGTGCCCAGCATGGCTAGTATAGTGCCCAGCATGGCTAGTAAAGTGCCCAGTATAGGTAGGTAGTGGCCCAGTATAGCTAGTATAGTGCCCCAGTATGGCTAGTATAGTGCCCCAGCATGGCTAGTATAGTGCCCAGCATGGCTAGTATAGTGCCCAGCATGGCTAGTATAGTGCCCCAGGATGGCTAGTATAGTGCCCAGCATGGCTAGTATAGTGCCCCAGGATGGCTAGTATAGTGCTCAGCATGGCTAGTATAGTGCCCCAGGATGGCTAGTATAGTGCCCAGAATGGCTAGTATAGTGCCCAGAATGGCTAGTATAGTGCCCAGCATGGCTACTATAGTGCCCAGCATGGCTAGTAAAGTGCCCAGCATGGCTAGTATAGTGCCCCAGCATGGCTAGTATAGTGCCCCAGTATAGCTAGTATAGTGCCCCAGTATAGCTAGTATAGTGCCCAGCATGGCTAGTATAGTGCCCAGCATGGCTAGTATAGTGCCCCAGCATGGCTAGTATAGTGCCCAGCATGGCTAGTATAGTGCCCCAGCATGGCTAGTATAGTGCCCCAGCATGGCTAGTATAGTGCCCCAGGATGGCTACTATAGTGCCCAGCATGGCTAGTATAGTGCCCAGCATGGCTAGTATAGTGCCCCAGGATGGCTAGTATAGTGCCCAGCATGGCTAGTATAGTGCCCCAGGATGGCTAGTATAGTGCTCAGCATGGCTAGTATAGTGCCCCAGGATGGCTAGTATAGTGCCCAGCATGGCTAGTATAGTGCCCAGCATGGCTACTATAGTGCCCAGCATGGCTAGTAAAGTGCCCAGCATGGCTAGTATAGTGCCCCAGCATGGCTAGTATAGTGCCCCAGTATAGCTAGTATAGTGCCCCAGTATAGCTAGTATAGTGCCCAGCATGGCTAGTATAGTGCCCAGCATGGCTAGTATAGTGCCCCAGCATGGCTAGTATAGTGCCCAGCATGGCTAGTATAGTGCCCCAGCATGGCTAGTATAGTGCCCCAGCATGGCTAGTATAGTGCCCCAGGATGGCTAGTATAGTGCCCAGCATGGCTAGTATAGTGCCCAGCATGGCTAGTATAGTGCCCCAGCATGGCTAGTATAATGCCCAGCATGGCTAGTATAGTGCCCCAGCATGGCTAGTATAGTGCCCCAGCATGGCTAGTATAGTGCCCCAGGATGGCTAGTATAGTGCCCAGCATGGCGAGTATAGTGCCCAGCATGGCTACTATAGTGCCCAGCATGGCTAGTATAGTGCCCAGCATGGCTAGTATACTGCCCCAGTATAGCTAGTATAGTGCCCAGCATGGCTAGTATAGTGCCCAGGATGGCTACTATAGTGCCCAGCATGGCTAGTATAGTGCCCAGCATGGCTAGTATAGTTCCCAGCATGGCTAGTATAGTGCCCAGCTATAGCTAGTATAGTGCCCAGCATGGCTAGTATAGTGCCCAGGATGGCTAGTGTAGTGCCCAGGATGGCTAGTATAGTGCCCAGCATGGCTAGTATAGTGCCCAGGATGGCTAGTGTAGTGCCCAGCATGGCTAGTATAGTGCCCCAGGATGGCTAGTATAGTGCCCAGCATGGCTAGTATAGTGCCCAGCATGGCTAGTATAGTGCCCCAGGATGGCTAGGTTAGTGCCCAGCATGGCTAGTATAGTGCCCAGGATGGCTAGTGTAGTGCCCAGGATGGCTAGTATAGTGCCCAGCATGGCTAGTATAGTGCCCAGGATGGCTAGTGTAGTGCCCAGCATGGCTAGTGTAGTGCCCAGGATGGCTAGTATAGTGCCCAGCATGGCTAGTATAGTGCCCAGCATGGCTAGTATAGTGCCCCAGCATGGCTAGTATAGTGCCCAGCATGGCTAGTATAGTGCCCCAGCATGGCTAGTATAGTGCCCCAGCATGGCTAGTATAGTGCCCCAGCATGGCTAGTATAGTGCCCCAGCATGGCTAGTATAGTGCCCCAGCATGGCTAGTATAGTGCCCAGCATGGCTAGTATAGTGCCCAGCATGGCTAGCATAGTTCCCAGCATGGCTAGTATAGTTCCCAGCATGGCTAGTATAGTGCCCAGCATGGCTAGTATAGTGCCCAGTATGGCTAGTATAGTGCCCCAGTATAGCTAATATAGTGCCCCAGTATAGCTAGTATAGTGCCCAGCATGGCTAGTATACTGCCCAGCATGGCTAGTAAAGTGCCCAGTATAGGAAGGTGGTGCCCCCGCGGCCGCCGCTTCTGTTACCTTATGAGCGGGCGGCCGCTTCCGGATTCCCCCAGGCGCCGCTCTCCTTCAGCATCTCCGATACAGCAGCAGCACGTCTTGCGGAGGAGGGAAGGAGGCGGGGCAGCGGCTTCCTGTAGCGGCGATATGCTACGCCGCTACCATGGCAACTACTGCTCCGCCTCCTTCCCTCCTCCGCAAGACGCGTTGCTGTTATCGGAGATACTGAAGGAGAGCGTGCCGGGGGGAATCCGTAAGCGGCCGCCCGCTCATAAGGCAACAGGAGCGGCGGCCGCGGGGGAGAGGGGGGAGATGACAGACCCGCCGCGGCCCAGCTGGAAACTGCCAACGGACCGGCAGTGGGCCGCGGCCTGGTGGTTGGGGACCTCTGCTCTAGACAATTTTTTCCCTCGCCACTATCTATTAAGGACGTTGATGCGTCCTAGCCAGGATGGTCTACTATACACAGGTTTAGCCAGTTCCCGGAGAACATTTTGTACAAGTGGGGCATGTTAGCTTGTATATATCTGGTAAGGAGGAAGTGATATTAATACATATGTATTTAATATGAGGGGGTTATCATTTAAACGAATAAAAGCATTAGTGTAACAATAGGGGATGCAGAGGTTGCGACTGCACCGTGGGCTCCTGGACCAGAGGGGCCCACGCTGCCATATTTATTTCCTTTTAAACACCACCAGTTGCCTGGCAGTCCAGCTGATCTCTTTGGCTGCTGTAGTGTCTGAATTAAACTTCTGTAATAGGCAATAAGCAGCTAATATTGTCAGGTTTTGTTAGAAACAGCTGATCTGCATGCTTGTTTAGGGTCTATGGCTATAAGTATTAGAGACAGAGGATCAGCAGCACTGCCAGGCAACTGGTATTGTTTAAAATGAAATAAATATGTCAGCTTCCATATCACTCTCACTTCAGCTTTCAAGTTCTGCAAGGGATTTTTGCAAGACCTGCAAAATCACTTTGAAACTTTGAAATCGCTGTGTATTTGTGAAAGTGCTGCTAAAAGCGATCTAGTGGGTCCTAGGCCTAACTGATATCTAGTGACTTTATTACCCATGGGGAATTTTCTTTATTGCTGCAGAAAAGCTGTATTATTTTTGGAACTTACATTATGGTGGCTGTGAAAGCTCTATATTTATTTTGCTTGCTACTGGGTGCCATGTTTAATACGTCTGTAGTCAGTGAGATGACTGTGATCCCAAGTTCCACCTGAATGTGACAACACACAGTTTGTGGTAGTATCTTATGGACCTGTAGACAATACCCTCCCAACCCCATTTATCTTAAACTAAACATAAATGACATACAAATAAGACTCCAGAGCTGGCATTTCAAAGGCCGTGGCCAATTTTATTTGGTAAATATAAATGTAATAAATTACTTGAAATAAATAAATTGAGGTCGATGAAACAACTTTTATAAAACCTTGCAATAACCACTATTTCTTCATATCTAACTACCACAGTTCAGATATGCAATAAAACAACAAGAAATACGACCCCAAACTTCAAACCATCCAAATAAAATTTGACCACGACGAATCTTTTTTTTTTTTTTTTTTTTTTTATTAATATAAATATCAAACAAAAAGGGGGAAAGGGGTGGGTGGGGAGCTCACCTATGCCACAGGGGTGACTGGCAGCTAATGTGAGGAACGGACCTCCTTTATATATACTCAAAACCCTCCTGATTGGTCGGCCTAATCTTCTTCTAGGCATAGTAACACCTGTCTAAACATAACACCTGCTTCGCCGACCAATCAGAGACCTCCCACAGGCTTCCCTGCACTGCAGTACTTTTCAGCCAATCAACATCCCGCTCACCTCAGAGAGGGAACTTGAACTGGATGTTGAGCAATCCCTGACAGGCCTAAACTCCTCTCACCTAACACCTATAACTAATGGTGATTGTCACTGGTCCATGTGAGGCCTCCCTAATTGTTCAGCCCCTGTCATGGACCTGTAGACAATACCCTCCCAACCCCATTTATCTTAAACTAAACATAAATGACATACAAATAAGACTCCAGAGCTGGCATTTCAAAGGCCGTGGCCAATTTTATTTGGTAAATATAAATGTAATAAATTACTTGAAATAAATAAATTGAGGTCGATGAAACAACTTTTATAAAACCTTGCAATAACCACTATTTCTTCATATCTAACTACCACAGTTCAGATATGCAATAAAACAACAAGAAATACGACCCCACCCGCCAGGCCCCTAGCCTGGCACCTACCCCACGACCATCTCAATGCAGCTCTGAAGACCCAGATTAAATATGTCTAACCCTATATCACTCAAGTGCACGCCATCCTGTCTGTACAGACCAGGAAGGCCACCTTCAAGATCAATATGCCTGTATGACCACATTCCCAAACCCGTCAAACATTTAGCCAACTGGTGATTCAATTTCTTCCGGATTTTTTCACAGTGGCTTAGGCCAGACGGCGCTAACCACAACAACCTGGGCACCATCTCAGAAAAAATTATTTTGGTGTTCCTAGAAAAGGCCTGAAAATTACAGAGATCATCCCTGATATTGAAGAAAAGCTCCAAAGACTTCAATTTCCCAACATCATTCCCCCCCAGGTGTACAATCAACACATCCGGAACTGGAAAAATTGTAAGCAACCTAAATAATTCCGCCTTCAACTGGGGCCATAGCATTCCCCTACAACCATACCAATAAACTGCATATTTGTTCAAGTCCATATTCAAGTTTGATGAGTAGGGTCGCTTGCACGCCCTTTGATGTGCCCAAAAAATAAATGAATGACCCAGGATCCATATCACAGTCTTTTTGCCTGTAAAACAAGAACACGAATCAAACACGCACATACAGTTTATACGCTGACGAACTCCAACGACCCATTTTTTTAATCACTCCCTCCTTCAGACCCAATCTGGCCGCTTCCGTGGCTGCACCTATGCGGAATGAATGCGCAGAAATTTTTTGGTGGCCATAACCTGCCTGATTTACACAAATCCTTAATACTGTGTTGAACTGAAAATAAGTAAGTGGGGAGCCCTTGAGATGCCGCATTAATACTCCTTTATCCTCACCCCGGACTGCCAAATAATTATCCAAATTAATAATTGGACAGAGTTTATTATTGGGCCAAGCCTGTAGCTCCACCTGAGTACCTTTACCCTCCTGGTCAGTCTTTGAAAATGGCAACCGGATACTGAGTTTATCACCCACCCTATTAACATCCTCATATCTCAAGCCCGAAGCATTAGCTTTACTCTGTGAAATCAGCTCAGAAATCCTAAAAGCTGCAAAGAACATGAGTGAAAATGCACAGCGAAAAAGACGCACTTCAAATTGAGACTCACAGACAGACACCGCTGAGTCCCATAATGCCGCCAAAATCTCCAGCGTAATTGGGCTCCTATCGTCCGGCACATGAGATTGTCTCCTGTAACCTTTAAGAAATTGCTGTACAGAAAAATAAGATTTACAGTGAGGGAGATTACGCAATTTAAAAAAGAAAGATATACCTGCCAAGGACTTAGAGATATGAGAATGTGAATAACGCTGCTTAACCTTATCTGCAATGAACTTCAAAACTAAATCTTCTGAAACTGTCCATGGATTAACTCCTAAACTTCCAGTAAAGCTACTCCACTCTCTCCATGCACTGGAATATGCCCGCCAGGTTGTTTTTGACACTGATTGTTGTATTACAGCGCGAACTAACTCCAAATCAGGTTCCACATAAATGTAGGAATCTCCTCCCCCACCGGGTGTGCCTGCGGAGCCAGAAGCCGAAATCTCCCCATCTGCAATCGTGATAGAGAATCAGCTATGTCATTTTGTAAACCTGGGACATATTGTGCTTTAATCCATAAATTAAACTTTAAAGCATATAAAACTAATACCCTCAGTAACCTAACTACTAAAGGTGACTTTGAAGACAAACAATTTAGCGCAAATACTGTACCTTTATTATCAGAATGGACCATTATCCTCTTACCTTCAAAGCTCTTCCCCCAAATGAATAGGGCTGCTACTACGGGGAATAACTCAAGCAACACAATGTTCTTCACTATTTCAGGCTGCTGCCAAGATTCGGGCCATCTTACGGCAAACCATCTCCCTGCCCAATAAGCGCCGCAGCCCACACTGCCAGACGCATCTGTATAGAATTCCATTTCTGTGTCATTGACAAAATCCTCTTGCCAAAAGGACCTACCATTGTATGAACTTATAAATTCGGCCCAAACCAGCAAATCAGCCTTTAAACTTTCCGTTACCCTTATATGTGAAAATGGCGATTTTAAACCTGACATGGAAGAAAATAGCCGCCGCGAAAATATCCTGCCCATGGGCATAATCCTTGTTGCGAATGTAAGATTACCCAACAAGGATTGCATTTCCTTTAACAAAACTTTTTTGCGCCGCAAAAAGGACGATATCAGACGCTCGATTTTTTCCAATTTTTCACTCGGTAAACGAAATTCCATTCGACAGGTATCAATTATAATTCCCAAAAATTCTAAGCTTGAGCAAGGGGTAACCGTTTTTTCATTTGCTAATGGGACACCAAAATGTTCACAAACTACTGAAAAAATTACTAAAAGCTGTTGACAAATATCAGAAGCTGGTGGACCCATGAATAAAAAATCATCCAGATAATGAATCAAAGATGATTGATTAGACAAAAAGGCAACCACCCATTCCAAAAATGAAGAAAAAGTTTCAAAATAGTTACATGATAGCGCACAGCCCATAGGCAGGCACCTATCAAAATAATAATAACCTCCAAACTGAAAACCTAATGAATTAAATGACTCAGGGTGAATTGGCAGTAACCTGAACGCTGATTTGATGTCAGCTTTTGCTAACAGAGCACCTTGCCCAACAGTTCTTAGAATTTTTAAGGCATCTTCAAAAGACGCGTACGATACCGACGATAAATTATCCGGAATGTCATCGTTCAAAGACTGGCCTGTTGGGAATGAAAGGTGGTGAATGAGTCTATATGTTCCCGGTTCTTTTTTGGGAACTATTCCTAATGGAGAAAGCCTAAAATTTACAAAAGGAGGATTAATAAAAGGACCTGACACTCTTCCTTCTTGCAGCTCTTTATTAATCTTTTCTTGTACAGTATCTACTAAAGGGGTAACCGACTTTAAGTTATTAACCCAGCTGCAGCCAAGACCTTTGAAGGCCGGCAAACGGAAACCGAACTTAAATCCATCAATTATTAGCTGAGCTTTCTCCCTGCTTTGATACAGCTGTAGCCATGGCAGCATGTTTTCCAGCTTCACTGGTGTGACCGCTTTTGAGAAAAAGCTCCTTTGCACTGGGATTGCTAGCATTTGCTTTTTTAAAGCACCGTACTACAGGATGTGACCCACCACAAAATCCGCATTCGTGTCTATACTTACAGGTCCCTGGCCACTTACATTGAGCATCGTTAAATGCATAACAAACTCCTTTCTTATAACCTCCGCTGGAATTGTGGCTGGGCTGTTTAAAAGTAGCAACCTTTTGCGGCATCATCAACTCCAACCACAATCCCACATCCTTAGAACTCCACTTCATGGTCGGATATACCGATAATCTCTGCCTGAAAGCTTCATCATAATGGTACCAGGCCAAGCCACCAAAGGATCTGTAAGCTTCCAGTATGGAATCTAAATATCTAAACATGAGCGGACATCGTTCAGGATGTTTTTCACCTAGCACACTGGCATATACGCAAAACGCCTGTAGCCAGTTATTAAATGACCTTGGTACATGTTTTTTCCTATCATCCTCTTTGTCCTCAGACTTTTCCTTCTTTACAGATTCTTTGGCAGCTGGAAGTAACGTTAATAAATCAATGAAATCACCTTTCCATATTTTTTCTTTTATGGTATCAGAAAGGTGAAAACCAAGCGGTGAAATGTCACATGACATGTTTTCTTTATAACTGCTTTCTGCAACCCCAGGCCTAGTGACTGGGATGCAGGGGTTAATAGAGGGAGCTGAGGAACAAGCAGAAGCCATCACAGATTGACCAGTAGGAGAAGGGGTAACCGGTACATTACTAAAAGCTGCCCCAGTGCCACCCCATACTGAACATGCATTTGCTAAACCAGTCTGCTGAACCCCAGCCTGCTGCAGGGCTTGAACTAAAATTTGTACAAGTGGTGAGATAACATTATACTCACCAACCAAAGGTATTTGCTGAGCAGGAGAAGGAGGCTGCCCGATGACAGTATCTTCTGCAGGAACACCGGCATGAGACCATGCAGCACCCCCAGCAGCAGCGGGTGGACGAGCCTGAGCTGGCCCAGATCCAGATCCAATAACTGCTGCTGCGGGCCTACACACGTCCCCACCGCCAGGCTCACTGCGTCCACTGGAAAACGCCGTCTGTGCAGGAACTCCGCTGACTCCTGGGATGCGACCATCCGGAATTCCGCCTGAACCGGATGCAGAGGCCACCGCTGACGACTCCCATCCGCCGGCTCCAAGCCGAAGCCCAGCGCATGATGCGGAAGCTAGAGGAGAGAAAGAAAAACAAGGGGAAGGAGCGGCGACCGGATTGGCCGCCGCCATGGAGGAAGCTAAAGGCCGCTCCCCTGCCTGCCCCTGATTGGCCGCAGCACGCTGGGCCGGACCACACCATCCATCCAGCAGCGCCGCGATCTGATTGGTCGGCGCTCGAACTGCGCCCGAAAACCCCGCCTCCTCAGCCCTTCCACCGGCCGAATGCAGGGAGATCTCCGGATTGGTCGGCGGCATGAGGGAAGACGCCGGCCACGCCCTTTCCAGTTCTCCATTGGCCCCCGACCTGGCCGCGACCTGAATGGTCGGCGCCAACACTGGCCCCGCCTCCGATGCTCCCTCATTGGCTGGATTGACACCAGCAACCGCCGCTGCACTACTGCCGCCGGATCCCTTCTTCTTGGCGGCCGAGGACTTGCTGGAACGGCCGGACGATTTCGGAGTGGCGCTTCTGCCCCGCTGACCTCCACGCTGGGACCTCCGCTGCTGATTGCTGCCGCCGCTTTCCTCCGGCGAATAAGATCTCGTCGCCGTCCGCTTCCTCTTCTCCTGCTGACCAGATCCGCTTGACCCGCCGCCACTCGCCTCTTGAACCCGCCGAGCTCTCTCCTCCTCCGCCATCTGTAGACAGCGAGCCAGGATCTCTTCTCCATCCGGATCTTCAGCCCGCAAAGCCAACTGCCGCAACACCTCCATATCGGCAAGGTAAGCGCTGTATTACAAGCTCAAGTATTACAGCTCTGAGCTCACCTATGCCACAGGGGTGACTGGCAGCTAATGTGAGGAACGGACCTCCTTTATATATACTCAAAACCCTCCTGATTGGTCGGCCTAATCTTCTTCTAGGCATAGTAACACCTGTCTAAACATAACACCTGCTTCGCCGACCAATCAGAGACCTCCCACAGGCTTCCCTGCACTGCAGTACTTTTCAGCCAATCAACATCCCGCTCACCTCAGAGAGGGAACTTGAACTGGATGTTGAGCAATCCCTGACAGGCCTAAACTCCTCTCACCTAACACCTATAACTAATGGTGATTGTCACTGGTCCATGTGAGGCCTCCCTAATTGTTCAGCCCCTGTCATTCTCAGGGTTTTCAGGGTTCTTCAAGCAGGGCCCAACCTTTAACATAGTATAGATCCTTGTCTTGTTGATATAGAAGGCTTCTCTCCATGTTGCTTGTAGTCGTCTTTATTGCCTGACTGGAGGAGATTTGTCAATTTCAAGCTGTTTCATATTCTGCCGGCTCCTACACTATTTATACAGTAAATATTCAGCCATTTGATGGGGAGAGGCTGATGATGGGTACAGTCCAAGTGAAAAACCCTGAATACTTCATTCAACATAAGATACCACTGTGTTTATTGACTAAAATGTTTACATACTCTGGACCCTGCAAACAGTAGCCAGAGGAGTTATGCTCATCTGATCACTCCAATTTCAGGCCCATGAGATAGCACCATAAATTTTCACTCCTATTATCGATCAGTGACCTCACTGTGCCCAAAGAGTCCCAGGGCCCACCAGTTGTGATGCCTGGGATCTTCAATGGGGAAAGACTTCATATTTTCTTGGTTTTGGAGAATACCGTTCACTGCTAATGGGTGCAGGCCTCATAGTGTGTGTAGGAGGTTTGTTGGTCTATGCAAGTTTTCGTTTTTAATTATTTGTAATTAATCATTAGCACTGCACATAGGTTTATTTTACATAATAAAAACACAGTACTGGATTTATCTTGCATCTAATATGGATTTGTATTATGCATCTACACGTCTTTGGCAATAAATGTTTAATAATGCCAAGCTTTCTTGCTCCACCTCTCACTTGCATCTATTTATGCATGTGTCGGGGGTTCATGTGCCGGGATTTCAGTGGTGACGTTACCGACATAACCCCAGAGAATGTATGAATAGACATACTGGTGGCATTACATTAGTTTAACCATGGAACATAAAGACAGGCCACAGAGACCCACATCTCTTCAGTTAAGTAGCCAGAATATGTCAAGTAAGTCCCGAAGCCCGGAAATGCTCGTCTTCCAGCCAGATAAGTTGTGTTGGTCGGAGATGCAGAAGCTGGGATCACAGAAGTACCTCAAAGGTTTCTATAAACAAAGGAAAGATTTAAAGCTTTTGGTACGCATTTCATATTTTTTACACGTCTGGCCAATTTCCTTGAACACATTGGTTATAGCAAGAGCATGTGATGGACTAGATGGAGCATTGAAATCACAGCATAAAGCCACCTCTAAAGTGCAGGGGTGGGGGGTTGAATAACAGCTCCCATGCCACCAACAATAGGGGAAAGAATATGTATAACTTCCCTGTGCTAGTTGGCCATATGCAGTACTATGTATTGTTTCTAACTTACAAGTCTACATTTATATTTTTGTGTTTCAGGTCTGTGCAGTGAGAACAAGGGAATTCGTAAACATGCAGCACGAAGGAGTTCTCTAGAAGCATTGCCTTTCCCATTGCCAACCCTGTTCCAGTCCATATGTCAGCTGGAAGGAGATGCAGCTGCAGACTGGAGTGTCCACACTCTGCCTGTTGCTAAAGAGCTCAGCCAACAGTCACACATGGATCATATTCTTCTCACCACTCATTCAGGTATGGTCAACAAGACTGCAAATGACTTCTGAGGACTTTGTAACAAACATTATGACATCTGATATGTATTCCAAAGACTCAATAGTCTAAGTTAACATGTTGTGTACCTCGTAATGTGTAATAACAAAATGTTTTGTACTGTATAGTGTAAATTAGTGGAAAGGCTGATAACTGACAGCTTAAAGTGTTTCCTGAGAGCTTCGATCATTTCCAGGGTGTTTAGAGAAGCAGTGTGCGGTTCTATGCAGCTCCTTCGAGGATAACTTACTTCAGGATTAACTACAATACTCCACTAGCTGATCCATATCCTGCTGACATTTTTCTTCCTTCACTGACAGATTTACTGGAAATTAAACTTGTTTTCTCACACATGGGCAACAACACATCAATCATTAGACCATAATCACCTAAACATGCAGCACTGCACTAGCAAAATAATAATACTATGTCCAGTAACTCTCCCTCTACCTGCAAGTATAACCGCAAGTAGGAAAACCTGTTCTGAATGCGGTCCCCATAGCCATGTCTGATCTATTTGGTGCCTATGGCAATGTAACCACAAAACTTACCTTCTATAGATAAAATGATAGTACAACAACAAAACTACAGTACAAGGGCTATCCTCTAATACAAGGCAAAGCAAGGCTATGGCTAATGCTAGGTACACACAATGCAATTTTCTGACAGATTTAAGGTGACATCTTGGCGTCCGATCGACCATCCAATTCGATTATTGTAATCGAATTCCGATGAAAATCAGTGCCGCCAAGTGCATGCCTGAACAACAATGCGACCAATTTCAGGGCAAAGTTGGTCGCATAAGTCGATTGCGCATGCTGCAAGATGTTGGGCCAACTTGCTTGATCAGGTGCGCTGTGGTAACGGCGTGCAATTTCGGATAAATCGGCGAACATGACGAAACCCCCGTCGCTGTCCCCCCAATGTTAAGTGTCCCCACCGGTGCCCAGTGCATGTAATACATTACCTGTCTGCCGCCTCTGCTTGTCCCCACTGGCTCCAGACGCACTCCTCTCTCCATACGTGCATCCCCACATGGTTACCTAGTAAGGATGTGGGTATAATGTCAGACGTCATACACGCGACCACGTTTCTAGGCAACCATGTGGCGCACGTGTATAAAGAACAGAGTGGCCAGCAGGGACAATCGGAGGTCGTGGACTGGTAATGTATAACATGCATTGGGCATCGGGGGGGAACTTTACATTCGGAGGAAAGCGTCAGGGCAGCGAGGCGGTCGGATGCAGTGTCACACGGCCAATTCCGGATTAATAATGGGCTGCGGACCGGGGGTTGGAGACCCCTGTTTTCGACTGTCTATAACAGTCCAAACACATTTGTGGATAAAACTTTTTTAGATCATCTCTGAACATTGTAGGGGGTTGGAAGGGGACACAAAGTCTGAATGATACTGCAATCAAGGGGGGCATTTTAGAATGTGAGCACCCTCCTTAAAGGAACACTATCGCGAAAATTATAACATTTGAACTACATGTAGCACATACAAAAATGTAAAAGTACGTTTGTTCCAGAGTAAAATGAGGCATAAATTACTTTTCTCCTATGTTGCTGTCACTTACAGTAAGTAGTAGAAATCTGACAGAACCAACAGGTTTTGGATTAGCCCATCTCCTCATGGAGGATTCTCAGGGTTTTCATTATTTTCAAAAGCACTTAGTGAATGGCAATTGCTCCATCCAACTGCCAAAAAAGTGTGCAGCGAGCAGGGAGGCTGGCCAGCATTTTTCTATAAATCCTTTTCAGGAAGCATCTTTATAAAGAATCAAGGTCATGCCTAGAATCCCCCATGAAGAGATAAACTAGCCCAAAACCTGTCGGTAATGTCAAATTTCTACTACCTACTGTAAGTGACAGCAACATAGGAGAAAAGTTATTTATGGCTCATTTTACTCTGGGAGAAATGTACTTCTAATTTGTATGTATCTACATGTGTTTTAAATATTACATTTTTTGCGATAGTGGTCCTATAACACGACGGGCATGGCCATGGCAGCAGCCCCAGGACCGCCTAACGCCGTTTGGCGTAGAGTCCTGGGGTGGGGGTTTGCAGGAGATCGTGTGCGCTGATGTGCGCGCATCTCCGCTTGGATGATGGAGCTCCGCTCCGTCATCAGTCTCCCAGCGGCGATCTATTTACTTCGTACAGCGCTGCTATCTAAGGCAGCGCTGTACTGGGGACAACCGAGTGACACGGCTGTCCCCCTGGTAGGCTCAGGGGTGATCTGCTGTCATAGGCTAATGCCTATAACAGCCGATCACAGTGATTGGCTGGTGGGAGGGAGGGAGGGAATGCAATAAAAAAAATATATTTAAAAATAAAAGAAATAAATATTTGTAGAAAAATAAATAAACATTACAGCGGGGAACAGAGCCCACCAACAGGGAGCTCTGTTGGTAGGCAGAAAAGAGGGGGGGAATCACTTGTGTGCTAAGTTGTACTGCCCTGCAGCGAGGCCTTAAAGCTGCAGTGGCCTATATTGTAAAAATGGCCTGGTCACTAGGGGGGGGGGGGGGGGGGGGGGTTAAGCCTATGGTCCTGAAGTGATTAAGGATCCTCTGCATGACCCTGCAGCACACATTCTATTGTACCCATTACTCAGCTCAGCTGAGATCCAGCCGTGTGACACGACTTCCCCCTCTGTAGGCAGGGAAGTGATCCGCTGTCATAGGCTGAAGCCTATGACAGCAAATCACACTGATTGGCTGGCGGTGGGAGGGAGGGAGGGGACACACACAAAAAAAAAGATATATATACATTTTATTTAAAAATATATATATATATTTATATATAAAAAAAAAAACATCTGGGGAGCGATCAGACCCCACCAACAGAGAGCTCTGTTGATGGGGAGAAAAGGGGGGGGGGGGAATAACTTGTGTGCTGAGTTGTGCAGCCCTGCAGCGAGCCCTTAAAGCTGCTGGGCCTATTTAGTAAAAAATGGCCTGGTCACTAAGGGGGGTTTAACTCCACGGTCCTTAAGTGGTTAAAGTTTTACAATACAGCATCAGTAGCACAGCCAAGCAATTGGCCTTGTTTAATAGGAAATAAATATGTCAGCCTCCGTATCCTTCTCACTACAAGGTCATCTATCATCTCATGCTGCTGGTACATAAGCGTAGATTGGGAAACAGGGGCTTTGGAGTCATATGTAGTAAAGGTGCCCGTTAACGATACAATCTCCTGAGTGATCAACCATATGATCAATTGAATTGGGTACCGTTAATGAAGCAGATAAACGTCAGATGATAGTTCTATCAAGCATTGATCCGAATTATGGAACAATTCTTTTAGTCTGATTGGATTGCTTATAATTTTCGCCTCCGTTGGTGGGCTGGACAATCGTACCTGAACAATCGTTTCGCAATGATGGGATCGGGAAATTGACAGTTGATCAGGAAATTGCATTATTATTAATGGGCTTCTTAAAGGAAACATCCGGAAAACTTCATCATATCTACCAACCTGGGGTTTCCTCCAGCCCCTATAAGCCTATGCGTCCCTTGCTGAAGCACTATTCCAAGCTGCGCCACATGGTAGGGAGCGTTTTGCGCATGCGCAGACGTACTGCGCCCAAGCAGACTGCTCCCGCCTATGGGACCGCGAATGGCTAGGCCTCGCACATGCGCAGTAGTCGCCGGCCTGGCCAGGTTGGTGGCTGCTATGGAGGGGTCCCCAGGAGAGAGGCTTGGAGCGGAGCTGCAGCCAGGGACACATAGGCTTCCAGGGGCTGGAGGAAACCCCAGGTAAGTAGATTGGATTTTTCCTGGATGTTTTCTTTAAAGGTATGCTCACATAATAAGTGTTTTTTAATGAACTAGTAGCTATTTATAGGTTTTGTGAGCCAGGTCTACTGAAAAGGTATCCTGCATAATGAAAAGCATGCATTAATACAAGTTTAGTAGTTTTGCTGTAGCAAGTAAACCGTACTATGAGGCCCCTGAGTTATTCAAACAACGGAGAATAAAGATTGCTCAAAATTGTCTTGGGGTGATTGGTGTGTGGCCCCTTTAATATGATGTGAAGATCTGATCTTACGTTTCTAATTTCAGCACAGCCCTAGAAAACGTTTAGGCTTTTCTGTAATGACCTTATTTGCAAATTACCGGGACATGTATTTTGCCAGCATTAGGATTAATTGGGTTCTCAAGTACCAAGAATGCTAAGAGATGCTGTTCAATAATGCAACGAAATTGGGAAGGTTTGACAACATTTCAAATGGTTTGTCAGACAGAGTGCCAATTTGTAATGTAAGATAAGAAGGCAATGCCAACATGAAATGAAAGAGAGTACACAATGTCAAACGCAGTCTGGCAATGTAAAAACATTTAGCAACTGTTGAGCTTTATTCAAGCTGTCACTTCCTTTGTGAGAATATTTATTGTTTTTCATTGATCATAAAGAAAGCATTTTGACATTGAGTTATACTTTCAAGGAAATACAGTATGCTCCTATTAAAATAAGCCCATTTCTGACCAAGGAAGAGGATCCAATATGTATTGTCTGTATTTGTCTAATTTATGAAATCTGTATATTTATCAAATTGTGCTAAGGTAACTAATTCAAAATGGCGTAGATACAGAAAAGTGTTAAGATGAAATGGGGTCCAAGGCAAGCTAATATTCTATGCTTTCTCCTATTGTCTTTTTGGTAAGTTAAAGTTGGAGAGTGGTCAGAGAAAGTTGTAGCTGGCCCCTTGATGCCCACTAGGCCCCAGGCAGTTGCCTAGGTTGCCTTGTGCATGAGCCCGCTCTGCATAGGTATGGAGCCATGTATCCCAGTGTTAATTTTACACTGGCCCCTCTACCCAGTATTGCCTGTATAATAATCACATGAACACAAATACCAGCTTTTCCAGGCCAACCACTGTGTGTGAGGTGTAAAGAGATGAAAGGGAATATGGTTGGTTAATAATTACCACTATGCAAACCCCATATAGAGGTGATCATTACCACTAAAGCACCAATAAAGTGCTAATGCATTGACTGGAGGTGGACAAAAATGTTGGCCCCTTAGGTCCAGGGGCCCTGGTAAGATCGCAACCTCTGCATCCCCTTTAGCTATGCCACTGGCTGCAATTTGCTCCAGTGCCATGGCAATTGTTTTTAAAATGGACAATTATTATTGTTGCTTGCTAATTTTGAATGATATATGAAGCAGGCCACACAGAACCAGGTAATAGGCCGATCTCCAGTCACAATTGATACTCTCTGAAATACCTAGGTCCAGATCACTACACATAGGTCACTGCCTAATAGAGCCACCACCCGTGGTTTGAAAGGACACCTAAAGTGAGAGGAATATGGAATCTGCCATATTTATTTCCTTTTAAACAATACCAGTTGCCTGGCAGTCCTACTGATCTATCATGTATGTGTCTGACACACCTGAAACAAAGATGCAGCTAATTCAGTCAGACTTCAGGTAGAAACATCTGATCTGCATGCTTGTTCAGGGTCTATGGCTAAAAGTTCATCTTCAAGAAAAAAAGCAATTGGTGTGCACCTTCCGTCTGAAAATGGGTGATTTAATGACCAGAAGTAAACAGTACATTCAAATATGCAAGCAGGTTGTGGTTTTCATCAAACATTGATATCCCCTGCAGGGCCGGATTTGTACTTTTCACCGCCCAAGGCCAACTATACCGTCTGTTTGGTTGTTATCTCTGTGTGCCCCAATGAGAATTCTACTTACTTTCCCTCATTGGATGTCAGTTGTCACAGATGACTATTTTAGTAATATGCGTATAGATTATAAGTTATGTTTTCCTTAAGAACTTTTATGTTATGTTTGTTATCTCATTAATGATGGAACCATTGTGTCACCATGAGAGCTAGGCTGAAGTGTACCTGCAGGATAGAGCTTACAGGTCTTGCAGGGACAACACAAGTACAGGACAGGGAGTTTGAAGGTGAAATCTGTTCTTGTAGATATGGATGGCTGCATAGAATAGCTTTACTGCCCCTCACTGAGCCGCCCCTAAATTTCTGGTGCCCTAGGCCATGGCCTATTTGGCCTTGCCAGAAATCCGGCCCTGATCCCCTGGTGGGGTATACATAGTCAGGCTAGTCTTACGTGACCGTTGGTAGCAGGGTTGTGGAGGTTGGAGGTGGGTGGAGGCAATAGCGGTGGAGCGACGGCCGTTTCGCGTCTATCTGACGCTTGGTCACGCGAACCACTGTCCAGTGGTTCCCGTGACCAAGCATCAGATAGACGCGAAACGGCCGTCGCTCCACCGCTATTGCCTCCACCCACCTCCAACCTCCACAACCCTGCTACCAACGGTCACGTAAGACTAGCCTGACTATGTATACCCCACCAGGGGATATCAATGTTTGATGAAAACCACAACCTGCTTGCATATTTGAATGTACTGTTTACTTCTGGTCATTAAATCACCCATTTTCAGACGGAAGGTGCACACCAATTGCTTTTTTTCTTGAAGATGAATGTTGATGTATTTTTCTACTATATATGGTTGTGCACACGTCCACAACGCCAGTTAACGGATTAAGCAAGCAGGCAAGGTGCAGGGATTTGAAATAGCGCATTGCAAAGTGTCACTTATACTACTCGGCTCAAGTGTATATGTACTTTTGATGGGATGTGCCACACACTCAGACTTTCTCTTCTTATCTAAAAGCTTCTATGGCTAAAAGTATTAGAGCAGAACAGTAAGGTAATCTGCATTGTTTAATGCTAGGTACACACAGTGCAATTTCCCATCAGATCAACAGGTCGAACCGATCATTTTCAACAAAGTCTGATCTGCTTTTGATTGATAACAGGACAATTTTGTGCAGTCGTTATCTGAAAATTGATCCCGTTATCAATGGAGAGCACATCGGACATGTTGGAAATTGTCTGAGGTTTGAAATTGCATCGTGTGTATCTAGTGTAAAAGGAGATAAACATGTCAGCCTCCAGATCCCTCTCAGTTCGGGCGCTGTTGAGGTTTGTCATGTGAGAGGGGAGTTTCTGCATGCGGAGAACCAGTCTAAAAAGGGAAAAGCTGAAAAAAGGTAGCTTCACATGGATGGGGGGGGACGACTGTTGCTCTTAAATGAAGGAGCATGAATGAATGAAACACATGGAAGGCGCTCATAGGATGCGGACTGCACATGGCATGGAAGGGCTGCTGCAAATGGAAGGGTGATTGCTATGCTCAACGAGATACTTAGAATTCTGGTTTGTGTAAAAATGTAAAACAAATTGTATGCAGGTACAAGTTGGGCCAATAAAAATTGCCTTTGATTAGTGCAATTCCATAATATTGTTTTTCTTTATCTATAAGTAAAAGACTGTGTAAGATAGTGTACAGTAGACTTCATTATCTTAGTATAGAAGTTTGGGCCCCATTTAGTTTTGAATATTGAATTGACTGAAACTACAAAGTAGTACGTTCCATCAGATGTATGTCACCCAAAATGATCATTTGTGACTGTTTTTGGTGACAATCTCATGTCTGAAATGTTTTCTTTAAAGGACAACTGTAGCAAGAGTGCTATGTAGGCTGTTATATTTATTTCCTTTTAAAGTGAACCCGAGGCCAGGATTAAAACAAAAAAAAAAAGCAATGCTAACTGATCTGTGTGGAACAGGTAGCTGCAATCCCCGCCCCTCCAGTGGTCTGCTATCTATTACTTTCGTTTTCAAGACCCCTGGGGTCATGACGCTGGAAGAGCTGCTCTGTGTATCTCACACACAGAGCAGGGTGCAGGGAGGCGGGGGAGCGGCCGTGGAGAGGCAGGGCTACCCAGTGGCAGCTGGTGAAGGCCTGCAGGAATGTCCCCAGTGGGCGTTTAAAGGGAACCAGAGAGGATGAGATATACATACCTGGGGCTTCCTCCAGCCCCATACGCACGGATCGCTCCCACGTCGCACTCCTCCGCTGCCTGCATCAGCCGCCACCGGCCTGCATCATTGCCGCGAGTCGGCAAGTCGGCCGGCGGACGCGGCCAATTCTCCGCATCACAGGGTGCTCTCCCCATACAGATACGCATGTGGCTGCTTACTGCGCAGCCGCATGCGTACATGTATGGAGGGAACCCCTGTGATGCGGACAATTGGCCGCGTCCGCCGGAAGTGACGGGCCCGGTACCGGCGGATCCAGGAAGCTGAGGACGGCGGCGTGGGAGCGATTCAGGCTTATGGGGCTGGAAGAAGCCCCAGGTATGTATAAAATCTTTTTCTTTTTCCACCCCCCGTTCCTCTCTGGTTCCCTTTAAGCAGGCAATACCTCTCCTCCCTTCCCCTCGAATTTGGCGCCAATCGCGTGTCGCCAATTTCAGGGGTTGATAGTGGGGGAGCAGAGAGCGGCATGGGGGACACAGAGGCATTTCCTGCAGCAGAGAACATGCCTCTGTGTCCCATTCTGTGCCTTACTTCCTTTTCTGCCCACCAACAAAGATTTCTGTTGGTGGGATCTGATTGCTGCTGCAATGTTTGTTTTTTTTAATCAATTTTATTGTTATTTAATTTTACTTTCTCCTTCACTCCCTCTCCCTGAGATCCAATCATCATGATCGCTTTTCATAGGCATCAGCCTATGAGAGGGATCAGTTTGTGAGCCACTGCTAAGTGACAAAGCTGTCCCCAGTAAAGCGCTGCACTAGATCACCATTGGCTTTTATCTTTGCCAGCCGCGATATGGCAGCCTCCATATCTCTCTTGCTACAGTTGTCCTTGTACAGCCTTAAACACATGTACAAGGTTTGTCTCCCTACATAGATCGGGATTTGATCTCTAGCTAGCTACATATTCTGATGCTATGCGGAAGGAAGGAGAGCTGATGGAGCAGCACATGAGGAGCGTCACAAAGCGGGTGGGATGAGTGGGAAGAACTATGCCCATGACCAGTGCTTGGCTGAGTCAATCCAGCAGGCAGATCACTCACCACCAAGTCGGATCTGGGCACTGCACATTTGTGAGATTATCAGCAGAGATGGTCCTCCTCATCAGCCTCACCTGAGTTTAATCTAGTGTGTCTCCTCACTGGACTCTCCTGGAGGTATAGCAATGAGACCCATTGAATTGCTATTGTTTCCCTACAGCAGGGGGCTTCTGCTCCTCCTCTGTCTTTTCTCCATGTTACAGTACAGGAACCAAGCATGCATGTGTATTCAGAGATCACTGATCATACTAAAGACAAAAAGATAATAGTCACAGGGTCCTTGACTTTCATCTCCAGTCTGGACAACACTTCACAAATGGAAACTAGCAGTCACCAAATACCAGTCTAACTTGTCTTCACCACATAATAGTGCTTGTTACAAACAGTACTGAAAAGGTGCAAGTGAGTGAAGCACATTATCTCTTTGATTATTGTGGACTGCCACATTCAAACTGTTAAATATCATTGAAGCAGTCTACTAGAAAGAAACAAACTTCTGTAACTCCCTGTAACCAGACAAAGCATAGCTCCCAACTGTGCTTCTTTTGAAGCCCTGTCCCTCTTTCCTCCTCATTTGTCCCTCTTTCAGGACTTGGTTCCTCTTTCTATGTAAATATATATATTTCTCTACAAAAAATGTGTTTGACTCTAAACTTTATTCCCATCCTTTAAATTGATATATTACTCATATATTACTCATTTTGAAATGTTAATATGAAGGAAAATGATCCAGGGTAGAATGAACCAGTGTGGTTTGAATAATAAAACTTATTTTTTTAATGAAATCTTTATGGTATTCGCGACTAGGTGTGTGATCAGGGGTGTGACAGGGGCGTGGCTTAAGTGTCCCTCTTTCTCATCTCAAAAAGTTGGGAGGTATGCACACAGGATCATAAAAATTGGGTCCATTCTCATCAGTCCTGTCAAAACTAGCAGACTCTCAACTACTAATATTGCATGAAGTAAATTCAGTAAAAAACAAACAAAAAAACCCATTATAGTAAGTCAGATTTTTTTCCGCAATAAGTGTTGCTACTCGCTATTTTTTAACACTCTATTTTTTTTAAGTGGACCTGAAATCAGAATGTCCTCTCTGCTCTAAAAGATACAACAGCATAATAACCTTAAGGCTTCTTGCACACCAAGACGTTGCATTAGGTGGCACGTTAAGGTCGCATAACGTGCACCTAACACAACGTATGGTGCTGCAAGAGCCGACGGTAGAGTGAGCCGCGTTAGGCGGCTCGAGTCCTATAATGTCTCCCAGAGTGGCGCTGATTGGCCAGCGGGACCACGTGATGCGGAGCGAGACACTCCGCATCACGTGGTCCCGCCGGCCAATCAGCGCCCGCCAGTGCAGTGAATATTAAGTAGCCATGTGCGTGGCTACTGTAGCTGGCTCTCCCCGCCTCCTCCGCCCCCCACTGCGCATGTGCAAACAGTCTAACGCGGCTATAGCCGCTCCAACGCCGCAGCATGCTGCACTTTGCACAGAACGTGCAGCGTTACATGTAACGCAACGTGGGCTGTGTGAACAGCCCACTTGTGTTACATTGCTGTGCGTTGGGGGAGCGTTACAGGCGCACTAACATGCGCCTGTAACGTCTTGGTGTGTAAGCAGCCTTAAACAAAAACATTTATTTGTTACAGCTGATACAAATCCTGCAATAAATCTCCAGTGTTTCTCCTTCCTGTTTCATGGAAGCAGACATATTGTTTACAGCCTGTACTTTCAAATGGGCTTATCTGTTTATCTGCCATAGGCAGTCATGTGACCCAGGCGGGAGATCAAATTACAACTAATGATTAGACACAAATGAGGGGGAATTACACGGGCTAAAAACTTGTTAAATACATATAGGGTGCATTTCTGTTATGTTTTCCTTGTGTCCTGTGCAATAGTTCAGGTCCACTTTAAAGAATCTTAGTTAAGTAGTTTACAAACTATTTTGATGTTACTAAGATTTGGAATAAAGACATACATCTGTTATGTGCTTTCATGGATTACCTGTCTTTACTAATAAATAATACTTTTACAAATATTTTTTTTCCTTTTATTCATTTCAGCTCTCCCTTCCCCGCCTTCAGCAAACCTGTCCAGCACTTGCACGGTGATGTATTTTAAGCCCTGCATGACAATGAGACGTTGCCATGAGTCCTGTGAAGTCACCGGTTCCTTGCGGTACCGCTGGTTCCACAATGGCTGCTGTCAGTGTGTCGGCCCTGACTGCTATGGATATGGGAACAAAGAGCCGCTGTGCCACCAGTGTCACCCCAAGGGAATACTGCCAGCTGTAGCAGATGCTGACTAGACTGGAAATGGTTAATAAATGAGAAGAAAATGTATCATATCAAAGCATAATCCATTGTGTTTTCTAGGCACTTTATTTCCAAGTTATAAGGTATGCATGCCACATCAACTCATTGCAAATATGGCGCTGACAATGAGAAAGCCAGACTGACAATTTGGATAAAACAAGTGCAATTTTTGGAGGTGGAAAAAGGAACTACACTAAAAGGATACACAACAAGCTCAATATAAAACAGTGACCTTTAGTGCAGAGCATTTACTGGTAATCATTGACTTGCTTCCTCCTATCACCTACTGCTGGAGGGATATTTAAAGCTGACCCGAACTCAAAACTTCCTCTCTGTTCTAAAAGATACGCAACAGCATAATACCCTTTAAAGAAAGACATTTCTTGGTTACAGCTGATACCAACCCTGTAATAAATCTGCACTGTTTCTACTTCCTGATTCATGTAAGCAGACATATTGTTATCCTGTGTTTTCAAATGAGCTTATCTGTCATGGCAGTCGGGTGACACAGAGGAGAGATCAAATTACAACTTCAGCTTAGTCACAGATGAAGGGGAACTAGACAGGCTAACCGCTCTAAATACATACAGGGTGAATTTCTCTGTTTTCCTTCTGTCCTGTGTGAGAGTTCGGGTCTACTTTAAACCAGAAGTCCAGGATTTAAAAAAGAACAATAAATGTAACTGCCTGCACCCTGTCTTCACCAACACTACTAAGAAACAAGACTTGCCTAGTTGAAGAACTATTCATATATACCAAATTTCAAGCTGCATTTTGAACACCACATCACATCACTCCCCCCCTCCCCACCCCCTCTTTTCAGTTAAATAGGTGCACACTGACGCCAAGGCTGATGCTGCAGGCTGCCGCTGAGGCCTATGGGAGAGCAAGCAGTCTGGACTGTCAGGCTTCCTGACAATGGCAGACCTGAGTGTGTAGAAGAAAACAAGGGGGAGGGTAATGGGAGATCAATCACATTATCACACAGTTGAGCCTTCTAGTCAGATGTCAGCAGAAATGTGTTCAGTGCCACGTGAGGCGCATGCTTTAAGCAAGAAATGCACTAGATTCATATAGAAATGCGCTAAATTCATATATCCCCAGAGTTGTGCTGTATCAGTTGTTAGTTTAATTTAACACTTTAGGTTCATAAACAGGCTCTACAAAACTTGCCCCAATCAAATAACCAAGGTCACTGATATGATTTACCGGCAACCAAATGCACATTGATATTGTGAATGACCAGCTCATTTAAATACTGCATGCGGCGCAAGCTCCTGCGTGTCCATTCTGTAGAACAACGTCTTTTAGCCCCTTTACATTTCAGGAGGTGAATTTCACATCCTAATTGGTCCAGTGCTTTCCAGGACATGAAATTCATGTCCTGCACTAAATATCACCACCAAACACGCTCGTGCACATGCGTTCTGGTGCATGCACATGCACAATCCTATCGTGTACATGTGTGCACTGGTTTGGTTTGAAAATGAATGATTGCTGCTAGCAGAAAGAGAAAAAAAAAGTATTAAAGTGTCAAACTAAAATAATGTGTCCCCTGTAGTTGTGTTAACCAACCCTTTGTGTCACCTATACTTGTCGTTAAGATTCGTAAGACACCTGTAATGGCTGCTGCCCGTAGCGATCAGTTGCGGTCTCTAGGTCGACAGTTTAGAGTAACAGTGCTGTGCAGATGCATCAATATGCTGTTGCCTAGCAATGGATCTGTACAACCCTGGGGTCCCCAAACTATGCGGCTTAGTAATCGCATACCATCGCTACAAATGCAAAGGCTGGCATCACATGACTGCTTTTTCAAGTCTAGTGAAAAGTGGGTTGACACTTTCTTAACCGGTTCCGGACCCCACAAATAGAAATCTACGCCCTGTTTGGGACCTGTTATCCCTGTTATCCCTGTTATTCCTTGCTAGGGCATAGATTTCAGTTAGCCCACTGCACGCTAATGCTGATTGCTCCGCTCTCCCGCCTCTGCAGCCCACTCTCTCTGCTGCCTGTATGACAGCAGAGCTCATCAGTTCTGGCCACGTATGTTTTGTAAACCTTTGTGTAGCAAGGAGAGGGACAGCCTCTCAGTTCCAGGTTGTAAATAATGATCGGAAGAAGTTAAACTCATCATTTTAGAGACATTGGTCAAGTGAGATTTGACATACAATTTGATTTGATTTTGATACATGAGGCAATCAGCTTTAGGAATGCCCCATAGCCTGTTAAAGTGAACCTGAGCCAAAGCTCGGGTTCAAAACAAGCTCTTACCCTGCAGAGGGGGACGCCTTAGGATTCTATTGAGGGAAGCCTTAGGATTCTATTGAGGCTTCCTTCTCTAGTCGGCAGCCCTCTCTTGCAGAATGCGGCCCCGATTCCCTTCCATATTAATGACCGCGCTGTAGCCACGCGAGCCCGTCTGCTCATGCTCAGTAACACGGAGTCCACGGCTCTGTGCATGCACGGGCGGGCTGAGTCGGCTATTGTGTGTCCATGTACAAGGAAGAGGGCGGCTGTGCTCAGCGAAGGGGTACATTAGAAGAGAGAGGGAAGCCTCAGTAGGATCCTAAAGGGGCCCATACACCTAACGATTTTCCCGCCGATATACAGCAGATTCAATCACTGATCGAATCTGCTGTGAAATCGTTGCGCAAACGATTCATTTCCATCCGAAATCAATCGTTCCTGTTGATTCCCGTCGAGCCGTCCATGTGGAAGATTTTGCTTGATCGCCGGCGGGTCGGGGGTGCATCGATAGTGGCGTTCGAATGCCCGACGCAATACAGCGGCAATACATTACCTGCTCCGGCCGGCGCGAGTCCTCCCAGTCACCGCTGTCTCTTCTCCGCTGGGCTCCAGGGCTGCAGCTTCACTGAACTTCCTGTCCCGGCAGGAAGTTTAAACAGTAGAGCGCCAGCGGCAGCACCAACCACAGATTGTGATCGGTTTCATGCTGAAATCGATTCACAATCTGTTTGCAGTAAAGGCAGCCATACGATCCCTCTCTGATCAGATTCGATCAGAGAGGGATCTATCTGTTGGTCGAATCTGATGGCAAATCGACTAGTGTATGGCCACCTTAAGGCTTCCTTCTCTTCAGGTAAGTATCTGGTTTTGTGTACCCGAGCTTCGGCCCAGGTGCACTTTAAGTTCAGAGAACTGCCACCACCACCATCAGTATGATTTGCCTTCTTAAAACAAAGTATTTGAGATAATTAGTGAACAACTGTGGCTACCCACAATGCACCAATACTAAATATGCAAATTATCTCTTTATGCCCAGCGGTGCATTGTGGGTAACCACAGTTGTTCACTTAAAGCTGAATTATCGCAAAAAAAAAAACCTTCTGTTCTAAGAAGGCAAATCATACTAAGCATTGCTTTTTAGTAGGAGGGCTTTTCGGTCTCTTTTAGTCCCCTATACTTTCCTAGTAGTTTTGGGTCACCCCAAGCTGCTTGAGTCACATATTTTCAGGAATGTTAAACAGTTGGCTTAATTTTTTAATTTCTTTGTCCTTCCATCTTAACAAGGCACTGAGTTGCATGCCAGGAGCAAACTCTGCCATGCACAGGTTTGTCTTAATACAGAATATACATTTCTCTTTTTATTTACCTATATTATTGTTTTGTTTTTATTGCTGTTTATTACCTATTTATTATTTGCTTACCTTTTAATATTATGTTTTTCTGGGGTAACTGCTTTGCCCCACTTGTTGTACTCTGCTGGAATTCCCCCTGGATCTCCCATTTCCCAAAACACATTAAATTAGTAGTTAGTACTGTGAGTTTTTTGTTCTCTTGTGTTTCCTTAAGCATTTGTCTTCATTACAAATAAATAAAACCTGAGACAACAAAATGACATGCAATGCTAGCTTGTCTCCTGGGAGCCCCAGAAGTCAGCCACTAGCGCAGCTTTCTATTCTCCTTAAATTGTCTACATATAAGAAAGTGCATGCATTTCATCACAGTACAGAACACAATACAATTCCAGCTTCAGTTATTGTACAAACTAAAAAGTTAGCAAAAAGATACCTATAAGATGTACCAATAATGATAGGACAGATGGGTTTATACTGGTCAGCTAAATCACTAAGTTAGTTTCAGGCTGAAAATGGTATTCAAATGTGCAGAGCATTTCTTTTGAGGTTTCAATAATGGAACAGCATGAGAACATGCATACGTAAAGGGACACTTTTGTGAAATTTAGGCTATTGGGATGACCCTGGTAGCATGTTGCTAATAGGAAGAGCAACACATATTAAGCAGTGTTGCCTAAAAAGGTAGGCTGGAAAGGATATTTTACAGCATGTTACCCAAAAACCTCCACAGCACATAACAGTACTTGCTGCTGAGGCTGCATTTCAAGAACAGGCTTTGTCCTTAACGCATGGAGATAAGAGAGGTCAGCTGTTCGCACAGCCCTACTGAGCAGAGCGGGAGGCCATGTTGCTTGCTTGTTACTGACAGACAGAATCTCTACATGTGCTGTAGCATATCCTTTTCAGCTGCTTTCCAGCAGAGGTGCTCAAACCTACTGCTTGACCCACTGAGTTGTGCTCCCATTTTTGCCTGAGGAAGCGGGGTCACGCCCGCGAAACGTGTCGCATTTGTGGAGTTGAATAAACTTTGTCAATTCTGTTTTATCGAGACTCGAGTGAGTTTTCTTTTTTTGTAAGAGGGAGGTGAGTCCACCCCAACATCCCCCTCTGCTTTTAAGCGTTTTTTTTTAATGTTTTACTCTACTCTGGCGCCTCTGTATACCGAGTTTTTGCTGATCTTCTAGTCCACCCTGGGTGGAGGGGTGCATCCCCATCTACTATCTACAGAGAGCGACTCCTTAACCTGAGTGGGGTCAGGTCCTAATGCTCCCCACCTGCATTTAACCACTTGCCGACCGTGCACTCATACCGCGCGTCGGCAAAGTGGCAGCTGCAGGACCAGCGATGCAGTTCTGCGTCGCCGGCTGCAGGCTAATTAATCAGGAAGCAGCCGCTCGCGCGAGTGGCTGCTTCCTGTCAATTCACGGCGGGGGGCTCCGTGAATAGCCTGCGGGCCGCCGATCGCGGCTCGCAGGCTAAATGTAAACACAAGCGGAAATAATCCGCTTTGTTTACATTCGTACAACGCTGCTAACAGTAGCAGCGTTGTACCAGATCAGCGATCCCCGGCCAATCAGCGGCCGGGGATTGCTGTCACATGACAGGCAGGAGCCTGTTAGAGGCTGCACAGGACAGATCCGTTCCTGTGCAGCCTCGGATCTCCGGGGGAGGAGAGGGAGGGGGGGAATTTCGCCGCTGCGGGGGGCTTTGAGGTGCCCCCCCCCGCAACACACAGGCAGGCAGAAGCGATCAGACCCCCCCTGCACATCCTCCCCCTAGTGGGGAAAAAAGGGGGGCGATCTGGTCGCTCTGCCTGCACCCTGATCTGTGCTGGGGGCTGCACAGCCCACCCAGCACAGATCAGCTAAAACAGCGCTGGTCCTTAAGGGGGGTAAAGGGTGGGTCCTTAAGAGGTTAAAGTGGTTGCCTATAGGTAACCCGTGTTGGTGAGTATATACACATAAAATTGTATTGAACTCTTCATTTTACCTGACAATACTGCATCATATTGGGCTCTCGATTCTCTTCTTGTTTTAAAGCATTTCCAGCTGCTAAAGATGTGTTGCACTTCCTATTGGTAACATGCTTCCAGGTTTATCCCAGCAGCCTAAATTTAGCTGTAGTGCCCCTTTAACCATTTCTGCTGCCCGGACGTGAAGCTCACGTCTGGGCGGCTGCTCTAATGCGGTGTCGCGCTTTGGCGCGCTCCCGCCCTCGATCGCAGGCGCGCCCCCGGCTCCCCGTGGTGTCCCCCGGTAGCTTTGGGATCAGTGAAAGGGAACATGGTTCCCGATCACCGATCCCTTTCCCCTGCAGAAAAACCGAAGCGCTCACCCGTGAGGCTCCGGCTCTTCTGCCCAGAAGAATTTCCGCATCCCCCTTGTACTTCCGCTTAGCGAGAAGTACAAGGAGGGAAACCAAAACCGAAGGTGGCCATCTTGTGGCCAAATAGTAAAACTACATCTACACATTTTTATATCACAATTTATACACATAATAACATTAAAAATTAGCTATTTATGTCCCACACTAAAATATTCCCCCAAATAAATGTTTTAATGGAAAAAAAAAATTACAATTAAAAAAAAAAAAAGACAAATAGTTACCTAAGGGTCTGAACTTTTTAAATATGCATTTGAAGGGGGCATACTACAAACATTTTTTTTTAAATTATAAGCTTGTAAATAGTGATGGACGCAAAACGGAAACAATGCACCTTTATTTCCAAATAAAATATTGGCGCCATACATTGTCATAGGGACAAAATTTAAATAGTATAATAACCGAGACATACAGGCAAATAAACTACATAGGTTTTAATCATGGTAGCATGGATTATTTTAAAGCTATAATGGCCAAAAACTGAGAAATAATGAATTTTTTCCATTATTTTCTTATTAATCCTGCTAAAATGCATTTACGGTAAAGTGGCTCTTAGAAAAATGTACCACCCACAGAAAGCCTAATTAGTGGCGGAAAAAATAAGATATAGATCAATAAATTGTGATAAGTAGTGATAAAGTTATTAGCCAATGAATGGGAGGTGAAAATTGCTCCGATGCATAAGGTGAAAAATCCCAGCGGGCTGAAATGGTTAAGATTTCTACACTGCCTAGGTGGTTCTTGGCCAAGGTGGCTGGTCAAGAGGTTCATTTGTCGAGAATCTAGCATGTTTACAGCAGCCCCAACTCCCCCTTGATACATCAGGGAGAAATCTGACTGACGGGTCATCTTGGTTTAGCATATGCCGAGGGCATTGTTCTCCTACTCACCCAGTGTGCTCTGTGGTACTACGTTGGCCCTCCACCTCCATCCATAGCAACAGAACATGTCACTAGCCTATAGGCTAGTGATTCAACTGTACAGCCCTGAATCTCTGTTGGCGACAGTCCTCCTATGTGTGTAGGAGGCTTTTGCCTCTATATTCATTTCTGTGGAGCAGAGACCCTTTGATGTAGAGTACAATAGTACAATAGCAAGGGACCAATAAAATCCATTGTGGTAGTTTTCTGTTCTTCAGAACAGTGTCAGCCTCAGACTTGAGCAAGGTTCACACAAGCATATGATCATTACCCAGTCCGACTGATTGATATCTTATGCCGCATATACACTTTCAACAGTTGCCTGGAAAGATCATTCAAGATCATTTGTGGAAACAACAAATTCTACAGATCTACTGCTTGGCTCCCTGTTCTGTCCTATGAAGAGGGGAAGGGGGATGAGTGAGAGGTTCCTTGGTGCGGGGCAACAAGAGGTCAGTTTTCAGTGATAAGCCATGATGCGTGATCCCTAACTGTCATACATTCTGGAACACCTGTAATCACCCTATATTTCCAAGCAGTCTTTCTGGCCAATGAAAATGTGTATGTAGCTTTAGGATAAAATTTCACAAGAATTTTTTTTTTTTAACCTGAATAGAGTCAGCGTGGCAGCGTCTCAGAACCTCTGTCAGGTGACTACTGCAGTCCATTTCACATTAAGGCTAAGTACACCATGCACATAGCATAACGCCCGAACTACACCCTGGGCATAACACAACACACACTCTGCATATTAAAAAAGCGCGTAGTATTTTCATAGCATGAAGCATTGCTATGTAACATGCGTATTATTGTGCATGTGATTCTGAAACACACTGTAGAAAATGCATTGGGATGTGACCCAGTGGTGTAGCTAAGGCGCTATGGGCCCCGATGCAAGGTTTACATTGGGGACCCCCAAGCACTCCATACATAACAATTGATACTGCGCACCAAAACCTGCCAATGGCAACTAGAGTGTCAGAGGTGCTAGCAAGGGATGGGGACCTGCTTGTTAATGATTATTACTATTTAACCATTTGAGGACTGCAGTGTTAACCCCCCCTAATGATCAGGCTGGTTTTTGTTATGCTAGGCTGTGCAGGCTTTTCAGCCTCCTGCACAGCCCAGCTATGGAGCCCAGCGATCGGACTCACCTCCTTTTTTTGTCCCTAAGGGGACATGCCACCTGAGGTGTCCAATCGCTGTGGCAGTGTTTTGTTTTTTTCTGGCCTCTATGAGGCTCTCTCTCCCTCCCTCCTCCCCTCCGTTTTCTGAATTGAAACAGGACGGCGATCCGTCCTGTTCCGCCTCTCATAGGCATCAGCCTATGAGAGGACGGTGCTCCCTGGCCAATCAGAGGCCGGGTATTGCCGATCTCGTACAGCGCTGCCGGGGACCACAGCACTGTACGGATGTAAACAAAGAGGATTTCTTTCCCCTTTTGCGATCGGTAGCTAGCAGGCTAATCACGGAACTCCGTGGCAGAGAACGATCGTGCATGCGCGCGGCCGTTCCCTGGGAAACTGCAGCCCTAGGACTTGATTCCAATTGGTGTTAGGCGGTCCTGGAGCTGCCGCCGCGGCCATGCCCATCGGCGTTAGGCGATCCCCAGCAGGTTAACCCTCTGGGCGATATAATTACATCGCCCAGGAGGGGGCGCAGCACTTTTAAAGAAAAAAAAATATGCGCAGCGGCATCCCCCCACCCACTCCGATCGCCTTCGGCGATCAGAGTAAGCAGGAAATCCCATTCAGAACGGGATTTCCTGCTGGGCTTCCCCGGCCGCCATGGCGACAGGGTGGCATGACGTCACCGACGTCATGGACGTCAGAGGGAGTCCCGATCCACCCCTCAGCGCTGCCTGGCACTGATTGGCCAGGCTGCGCAAGGGGTCGGGGAGGGGGGGGGGGGGCTGCGCGGTACAGCGGGTAGCGGCGGATCGGCGGCGATCGGAAGTTACACGCAGCTAGCAAAGTGCTAGCTGCGTGTAACAAAAAAAAAATTACGCAAATCGGCCCACCAGGGGGGCTGCGCGGTACAGCGGGTAGCGGCGGATCGGCGGCGATCGGAAGTTACACGCAGCTAGCAAAGTGCTAGCTGCGTGTAACAAAAAAAAATTACGCAAATCGGCCCACCAGGGCCTGAGAACTCCTCCTGCGCGACATACCCCGAGCTCAGCTCGGGATTGTCGCCCAGGAGGTTAAAGTATCTATAGAAGTGATTATTATGAGCACGGGACCAGTAGAGAGCTAATACTGTAGTTGAGGGAGGGCCCTTCTGGGCCCCTCTGGCCCTGATGCAGTCGCAACCTCTGCACCCCCTATTGCTATGCCCCTGAAGTGACCCTTTACAGCGCAGAGATGTGAACAATTGTATGGGCAGTGATTCCACATGATGTGACTCAACACGCATAATGTGAATTTATCCTTAGGGAAAATTTATTCCACTTATTCTCCTAGAGGAAAGACTGGAATTCAGAGAGGATATTCCCAGAAGAAGGGGAGAGCCCCGCTTTGGCAGTTAGTCATGAAACTGTGTCCCTGACCCTGTTGATGACTAATCCCCAATTCCTGCTCTTGTGACAATGGTAACATTTTACAGATCACTTTAAATTCTGTCCTGCTTCCAACTGCTACAATTAGAGAAACAGCGGCACAGACAGTAATTAAAACTTGACAAAGGTTCAATCTAAATCTAAAGGTGGCCATACACTTACAGATTTGCAGATAGATTTGACCATCAGATGCCCGTCAAGTCGAATCTGACTGATGTGTGCCACACACTAGGAACAGATTTCCAATAGATTTCAGAATAAAATCTATTGGAAATTGATCTAAATGCATTATTGGACCATTAGATCCAATGCAACTCTATGGGCCATCGATCTGCTGCCAGCAGCAGATTGACCAAGATTTTCCATCCTGTCAGATAGATCAAACTGATTGAAATCGATCGAAATCGGCTGCAGATCAATCGATCAATAGATTTGATAGAAGCAATTTCTAAATGATCGATTTCATAGAATCAATCGATTGATGGCTGAAATCAACCAGTGTATGGGTCCCTTAAAGAGAACCAGAGAGGAATAGTTAAAAGTTATTTATACATACCTGGGGCTTCCCGCAGCTGCAGAAACCCTAATCGCTCCCACGCTGCGGTCCTCAGCTTCCTCCGTTCGCCGGTGCGGGTCCCGTCACTTCAGCCCGACTGGCCAGTCAATCGTAGCTGAAGTGCGCTCCTTGCGTACCTCTCCAGCGGCTGCTGGAGAGATAAGCAAACAGCGCACTTTACTGGCGTAGCCTGGCCACGCCCCCTGGAAGGACGGGACCCGCACCGGCGAACGGAGGAAGCTGAGGACCTCGGCGTGGGAGCGATTAGGGTTTCTGCAGCTGCGGGAAGCCCCAGGTATGTATAAATAACTTAATTATTCCTCTCTGGTTTCCTTTACAGGTGCCCAGTAATGATACAAACTTGATTGTACAATCTTGCCACTTTTATGTAATATCAGGGACCACAAAGGCCATGGCCTAGGGCATCAGGAAGAAAGAGGCGGCAGCAGGCTGGTACACTCGTGTAGTAAAGCTGCCAGAACTGCAGTGGTCAGGCAAGTGTCTGTGTCTTGGGGGATGAAGGGACAGCAAACAGAGGAAGACTATTGTCTATGGCCTCAATTCACTAAGATCATGCTGGAGATAATAAGGCAAGAGAAAACTTAAGCTGGCTATACACTGGCCCGATTTGCCGCCGTTTCGACAGCAGATTCGATCACTGGGATCGAATCTGCTGCCAATCGTTCGCGCTACACGCCGAATTTCGATCCATTCCGTCTGATCCCGTCGATCGCGCCGTGCGTAAAATAACCGTCGATCGCCCGCGGGTAAAGAGCGCATCGCTAGCGGTGTTCGAGTGCCCGACGACCGACGCAGTAGAGCTGCAATACATTACCTGCTCCGCCGGCGCGAGTCCCGGGTCTCTGCTCTTCTTCTCCGCTCTGGTCTCCGGCATGCTTCCCTTCTTCCTGTCCCGGCAGGAAGTTTAAACAGTAGAGGGCGCTCTACTGTTTAAACTTCCCCCAGACAGGAAGAAGGGAAGCATGCCGGAGACCAGACCAGAGCGGAGAAGAAGAGCGGAGACCCGGGACTCGCGCGGAGCAGGTAATGTACGCGGGCGGGGGGAGCGGCGGCACCACCACCACAGATTGTGAACGGTTTCAGGCTGAAATCGGTTCACAATCTGTTTGCAGTAAAGGTAGCCATACGATCCCTCTCTGATCAGATTCGATCAGATAGGGATCTGTCTGTTGGTCGAATCTGATGGCAAATCGACCAGTGTATGGCTACCTTTACCTCCACATAGTGAGAGAGTTATCTTATCTCTTCATTCCTTACGTTACCTCTTCTGTAGTTAATTTACCTCCTCTGTAGTTATTTTCACATGCAGTTAATGAACAGCCTGTCTTTAACTCTGCAGTAATTTTAAGGATTGAAGAGTTAACTTAAAGACAGAAGAGTTAACATTAGGTTTGCCTGAGGTAAAATGTTTCCTGAATACTACATGCCTTATCACCATGGTAACAACTCTAGAAGAGTTATTAAAGACAGGAGATAAGCTTAGTGAATTGAGGCCTATGACCTGAGTTTTCACTCACTACTAGCTGCTTTTCAAGTCCAGCGGTGCTGTTATGATCACGTCTGCAGCATGTACTGCTGGCTGCAGTTTTACTGAAGACAAGCAGTTTTTGATGTAATTTCATGCATTTGCTTGCATAGTTTGGTTTGCACTCAAACTAGTTGCTGATTCCATCTGCAGTGGCTCTGCAGTTCTGGCCAGCTCAGGATTGAATGATTACCATTCACCTGTGTGGTAATCTGCATGTCTGCTCCCATTGGATGACCTCAGTATAAAGATCTGCTTCCTGCAGGGCTCCACGGGCTATCATAGTTTCAAATCAGTCTGTTACTCTGTCTGGGCCCCCTCGTTCCTAGTCCGTGTGGACTGCACTGACTCCTGCGCAGGGGTCAGTGAGTCCTTCCAGTCCTGCTCTTGTTATCAGTAATTGTTACTTTGCTAGTCTTGCATCATATATTGGTTCATCGCCAATATATACGCATACTAGCGTGTTTGTTATTTTCCTTGTATTCGTGTTACGTTAATACATCAGTGTCGCTGATATATACGTACTCGAACTGTTTATATCCTGTGTTCAGTCAGTCAGCACGTTTTGGTAGGTTGCGCGTATCGTGATCACCCGTGCTTAGCTAGTTCAGTCCTGTTCCTGTTACCTTGTGTGGATTGCGCTCACTTCTGCGTAGAAGTAGCGAATCCTTCCTAGTCCTGTTCCTGTTACCTTGTGTGGATTGCGCTCACTTCTGCGTAGAAGTAGCGAATCCTTCCTAGTCCTGTTCCCTTGCGTGGATTGCGCTCACTTCTGCGTAGAAGTAGCAAATCCTTCCTAGTCCTGTTCCTGTTACCTTGTGTGGATTGCGCTCACTTCTGCGTAGAAGTAGCGAATCCTTCCTAGTCCTGTTCCCTTGCGTGGATTGCGCTCACTTCTGCGTAGAAGTAGCGAATCCTTCTGAGTCCTGTTTCTTGTATTGTTCCAGTTCCTAGTTAGCGTTCCTTGCTTATGTTATATATCGGTTAATCGCCGATATATACATATGTTAGTCAGTCCTTTGTAGCTTCATTGATAGCTGTAATTGTAATACGCTAGGAATATCGTATCCATTGTATTTAAGTATTGTTTGTGGTTGCTCAGATCTACGCCTGCTCTGTGTGCCACATCTCCTACGGGAGTCCGTCCTCTCCTCCACTAAACTGGGGATATCCTGGTTCCTTGTGCTAGCGTGTGTACCTCCTTCACATCAGGATATACACCACGTGCTGACTGTGGAGAATATACCACTGAGCATAACAGGTGCCCTTTACTCAGTTCTAACTTGGATTGGAGCTACAGCAGGGCAGGAGAGTTATGCAAATTGTGCATGCTATGTAATTTAAAATAGTACCACCAAGGTCTTACAATGCAATTTTACCTAATGATTAACCTTCCAATCCGATAATTGTAATCAGAAGGAAACAGTTAGAAAGATTAAAAAACAGTTAGAAAGAATAAAAAATTATAACTAATGTGATGATTTCGGATGGAATCGATCTGCAAATCAGATTTATAAAATGATTGACAAATCCATTGTTTGTAGTCGATTGGGACCACCCTGTACAATTCAATCAATCGGAAGGTTGGTCATTCAGTAAAATTGCATCGTTAATAGGCATCTTTAAATACGTTGATTACCGGGCCCATTGAAAGTGTTTGTATGTTGGGTGTGGGGAGTAGCTGTTGGTCAGGGGGCGGCGGGTGATAGTGGTCTTGGGCGGTAAAATGTATAAATCCGGCCCTGGGACCACGTAATACCAGGGACTACATATATTTGGTAAGATTGTACAATCAAGATTGTATCATTAGTGAGCAGATTTAGACAAAATGTTTTGCCTGTAGCTCCACTCAAGTCACACACAGTGATACAATTTAGGGCCCCAAATACTTTATGACCTCAATGAGGAGGAATAGGTGCCCTGGAAGAATAAAATGCATCAAAATCTTTAAAATAAAAATGAAGAGGTGGCTTACCTCAAGCATGACACAGATATGGGATAAACAGAAAATATATTTGCACTAGGGCAATGCCTTTCATGAGCTTTTACAACTGACTTCATCAGGCCAAATATTAGTGCCGTTTTTGGATCCCGGTACCAGTATTTGGTCTGATGAAGTTAGTTGTTGATTCCCCACGAAACGTGTTGCCCATGAGTAAATACTTTATCTATTTATCCCATATCTGTGTTATTCTTCAGGTAAACCAATTCTCCATTTATATTTTAAGGACTTTAATGTATTTTATCCTTCCTGGGCACCTCTTCCCCCCATTTCGTTTGTTACCCTTCTCAGGAGGGCAGCCTCCTGCCAGCTGTTCACAGCTAACAGGTCCCAGACTGTCACAGTGGTACACCCTGTACCCGAGGGGAGATGGTTATCCTCCCAAAGGCTATATCGGTTGATTGCCCTTCAAGCAGCCTCATCTTGTGAGTTTCCCCTTCATTATATCTATCTTCTATCTGACAGAAAATACTGCACCATCTGGGCTCTGGTTGTCTCTATGTTTAATTTTTAAGGTTTATTCCTATCTCTCAAGTTGTTACTCTTTATGAACTGAATGTTCCATTACTGCAGTATGGGGATGTTTTTGACAGATGATAATGGAATCCGATAGAAAGGAATATTGATGGGATGTAGTGGAACATTTCTTGTTTTATCGGACCAGGCTATTATCAGAGGCATGTATGAAAGTTTGTGTACAGTTGCTTATGATTCATGATCATTGATTTTTTTTCTTTGACGGTGGCGTAGAATAATCCATCACTTTTTTATGTGACTGTTAAAAGAAATCAAGAAAGGAAAAATAAACAAAAAAATATATGATGATTGTGTGTGGCAATGTCCCCAGGAAAGGATGAGTAATCATAATTGAAAATTGACGAAATTAAGTTTGAAGAATAACCGAAGTTTCCAGCAAACTAGCTGTACAAATAGCTATGCCTACATGAAACATTAAAGTGAATCTGAAGCTAATTTAAAAAAATATATGCTTACCTAAGGAGAGGGAAGGCTCTGGGTCCTAATATGCCTTCCTGTTCCTCTCACTGTCCCCACATACAGATCTCCCTCTGCGGGAGGCTTCAGAGGTCTTCAGGAGCCCAAGTGCTCCTGAAGACGGGCAGCTCCATACTGCGCATGCGTGCAATAGTGTGCACGCACATGGGCAGTACGGAGCGGCCCGTCTTTGGGAGACTTCCAAAGCCTTGGGCAGCAGCAGAGAGAAGTCTCCGATCGATTTGTGACTGCTGACGGGGGAGCCAGCTGTGGAACGTGGGTACCACAGAAGGGACGGGAAGGCTGATTAGGACCCAGAGCCTTCCTTCTCCTTAGGTGAGTATGTGTTTGTTTTTTTTAACTGCCTTTAGACTCCCTTTAATAACATTGATCTTACAATGTTAGGCCTCCTTTAGACCAGCACCATCTGACAGCTGCTCTCCTGCAACAGCCAGGTACTTGTTAGCGCTCGGTACCGGCGCCAGGGTTGCTCTCACGAGTAATCACAAGTGATTACCCGTGATTCAAATGAGGCCTAATTGGTGCAGGTATGCGGCGTGGATACAAGGGGTTATTTACCCATAATTCCGCCATCCACTCTGCGTTCCAAACAGCTTGCATACGTCCTATTGGTCGCATTGCAAGCCTCGCACCGGCACACTTCCTCCTTCCAGCTTATAAGGCATGTTGCCTGGCAGGGGAGGAGACTTGATCACCTGGGTGACATCGCAGGGCCAAGGTTGTACAGACATGTCGCTTACCTCCAGCCGATCAACACATTCTGTTGTTAGGAAGGGGGAAGAGGGCTGACAAATCAGCGCATGAGGAGCATCACAGAGCGGGCGGGGTTAGTAGCAAGAACTATTCCCTCCGACAGGCATATTTCTCCCAAACATGCCAAGGTGGATTGGGGACCGCTGCACACACACTACACTTCCAGCAGGAGCAATCAATATGGGCCGCCTTGACTGAATTCAATGAGTGTGTATATGTAGCTTACAATTGTACAGAGATTCAAGTGTTGCTGCCTCAAATTATCATATGTATTTGATCCATAGTGCCATCACTATACCGTAATACCCTTCTAACAACACACACTCTTTCGCTATTGACCACATTATTTTCCATCACTTGCTATTATACTTCAGGCAGCAAAATACATTCTGATTTTCCTCCATCTTCACTCCCCATTGCACAGTACATGGCACAGACAGTACATTGTGTAGTTTACAGGTATTAATCTGTGGCCACTCAATGACCATACACTGCTGCACATTTTGCAGTTGTAAACAGAGGGCCTCATAATGGAAAGATGCACATTTGTTACCCTCCATTGTTACCTTGCATGTTTTTTGTTTCAGTACTTGGTTCAATAAGGGGGATCAGGCAGTGTTTGAATTTTTGCAGACGTGCCTAGCTGGCAACTTTCCCTGACGTAAATCCCAATTAAAGGTGTTATCTGCACACCAGTTGTCTCTCTTCAGCAATAATCAAGGCAGACAGAGATCTGCCAGGCTGGATTTGTCCAGGTTAATAACAATAGTGTTTTGACACAGCTGGAAGCCTCCCACACCTCTTCCCTCTCCTCTCCAGAGAAAATAACACACAGGTTATTTCTGCACAAGGTTTTGTGGAAACAGACCAACGGTTGTCACATCTCATTTAGCAGGTGCATATCTATGGCTAGCTTTCATCTAGCCATACTTTGTTCAATAAAGGCCCAAAAATCAAATGGCTAGTAGTGATTTAAGCCTGGTACACACTTTCAGTTATGATTGGCCAATCACTGTCCAGTTTTACTACCTCCATCTGGTATATGCATAGATAGTGTAGCTAAACCCTCATACTATACAATACAATACAATACAATACAATACAATAACATACTACATGGAGGCAGCAAAATTGGTTAATGATTGGCCAATCATAATTGAAAGTATGTACCAGGCTTAATACTATCATCTTGTCAAGTTGATGTCAATAAAATGTCTGCAGAAATCTATGAGAATTGCTTGAACAACTAGGATTGTACCTTTGGATGCACTACATTGCTATGCAGCCATTGATCCCCCTTGACGTGCCTGATAACCCTTCCAATTGATAAACGGTCATAAATCTATTGGATATTGATTGATTGATCAGATAAGTCAATAGATTATTGATAGTTTTGATCAATGTAATCAATGGGACAGAAAAGCTGACCCATGCATGGACATCTAAGCTAAAATAGAAAAAGTTAAGCTTTACTTACCTGGGTCTTCTTCCAGCCTCTAGCAGTCTATCTGGTTGAGCGCTTCAGTTCCGCTGCCCTCCTGTGCAACCCTCCAATATAGCTGTGGTTGCAGGAGCATTCTACGCTTGCTCCATTTAAGTGCTTGTGAATTGCGTAAGTGCAGAATGCTCTATGGGTGCGCATTCCAGAGAGGCATGCAGATTCATCAGCTCATGTCCATAAGCCTGCAAACACAGCTGTGGTCGGTGATATTCAGAAGGCGCCAGAGGTGCACTGGAGGGCAGCTTAACTGCAGTGCTGTAGCAGATAGACTTCTAGGTGCTGGAAGAAGCCCCAGGTAAGTAAAACTTCACTTTACTCTTTCAGCTTAGATGTCCTTTAACCACTTGAGGACCTAGGGCTTTCTACCCCTTAAAGAGGAGCTGTTAGGTATAAGGTCTCAGAGAAAATAAACACATATATCAGTAGCTAAATATAGGCTGTACTTACATTACATATGCATTTCACTGTCCACGTTTGTACTTCACAGAATTTTTATATAGTATATGCAGAGATTGATGCTCCTGACAGCTCATGGCAGGTTCCATGTTTTTCTGTCTTCTATGAAGCCAATTATGTCATCATGTCCTCCCTGCTTCCTGATCACAGAAAAGCTCAGACTGAATAACACAGTGTGCAGTGAATATTAATTAGCCATGTGGCTAGGAACAATAGCTGACTCCTGCAGTGTACTCTGCCCGGAGATTTATCAGTGCTACGCGCTGGACTGATTACAAGCTGCTGTAACATCTCATTAGCAGCCGAGGGGAGGGCCCCAGAATGCTTTGCAGTATAGTATGTGGCTTGCGTCCTGCTTGGGTCTAACAGCTTTTCTGATAAGCACACATCAAAGGTAAGAGAGATTTTTATCTTCACTAATGCCTTTTTGGCTTCCTTCTAAACTGTTTAACACAGGAGAATAGAGGTTTAAATTAGCTTCTGCAGCCTGACAGTTACTCTTTAAGGACCGGCCACTTTTTTTCCATTCAGACCACTGCAGCTTTCACGGTTTATTGCTCGCTCATACAACCTACCACCTAAATGAATTTTGGCTCCTTTTCTTGTCACTAATAAAGCTTTCTTTTGGTGCTATTTGATTGCTCCTGCGATTTTTACTTTTTATTATATTCATCAAAAAAGACATGAATTTTGGCAAAAAAATGATTTTTTTAACTTTCTGTGCTGACATTTTTCAAATAAAGTAAAATTTCTGTATACATGCAGCGCGAAAAATGTGGACAAACATGTTTTGGATAAAAAAAAAAAACATTCAGTGTATATTTATTGGTTTGGGTAAAAGTTATAGCGTTTACAAACTATGGTGCAAAAAGTGAATTTTTCCATTTTCAAGCATCTCTGACTTGAGGGGCTAGAATTCCAGGATAGTATAAATACCCCCCAAATGACCCCATTTTGGAAAGAAGACATCCCAAAGTATTCACTGAGAGGCATAATGAGTTCATAGAAGATATTATTTTTTGTCACAAGTAAGCGGAAAATGACACTTTGTGACCAAAAAAAAAAAAAAGTTTCCATTTCTTCAAACTTGCGACAAAAAAAAATGAAATCTGCCACGGACTCACCAGAATACCTTGAAGGGTCTACTTTCCAAAATGGGTCATTTGTGGGGTGTGTTTACTGTCCTGACATTTTGGGGGGTGCTAAATTGTAAGCACCCCTGTAAAGCCTAAAGGTGCTCATTGAACTTTGGACCCCTTGGCGCAGTTAGGCTGCAAAAAAGTGCCACACATGTGGTATTGCCATACTCAGGAGAAGTAGTATAATGTGTTTTGGGGTGTATTTTTACACATACCCATGCTGGGTGGGAGAAATATCTCTGTAAATGACAATTTTTTAATTTTTTTACACACAATTGTCCATTTACAGAGATCTTTCTCCCACTCAGCATGGGTATGTGTAAAAATACACCCCAAAACACATTATACTAACATTTTTTGCACCCTAACTGCACTAAAGGGCCATTTGGTTTCAAGACTACTCCTCACGGTTTAGGGCCCCTAAAATGCCAGGGCAGTATAGGAACCCCACAAATGACCCCATTTTAGAAAGAAGACACCCCAAGGTATTCCGTTAGGAGTATGGTGAGTTCATAGAAGATTTTATTTTTTGTCACAAGTTAGCGGAAATTGACACTTTGTGAAAAAACACAATTAAAATCAATTTCCGCTAACTTGTGACAAAAAATAAAATCTTCTATGAACTCGCTATACTACTAACGGAATACCTTGGGGTGTCTTCTTTCTAAAATGGGGTCATTTGTGGGGTTCCTATACTGCCCTGGCATTTTAGGGGCCCTAAACCGTGAGGAGTAGTCTTGAAACGAAATTTCTCAAAATGACCTGTGAAATCCTAAAGGTACTCATTGGACTTTGGACCCTTTAGCGCAGTTAGGGTGCAAAAAAGTGCCACACATGTGGTATCACCGTACTCGGGAGAAGTAGTACAATGTGTTTTGGGGTGTATTTTTACACATACCCATGCTGGGTGGGAGAAATACCTCTGTAAATGGACAATTGTGTGTAAAAAAATCAAAAGATTGTCATTTACAGAGGTATTTCTCCCACCCAGCATGGGTATGTGTAAAAATACACCCCAAAACACATTATACTACTTCTCCCGAGTACGGCGATACCACATGTGTGGCACTTTTTTGCACCCTAACTGCACTAAGGGGCCCAAAGTCCAATGAGTACCTTTAGGATTTCACAGGTCATTTTTGTTTCAAGACTACTCCTCACGGTTTAGGGCCCCTAAAATGCCAGGGCAGTATAGGAACCCCACTAATGACCCCATTTTAGAAAGAAGACACCCCAAGGTATTCCGTTAGGAGTATGGTGAGTTCATAGAAGTTTTTATTTTTTTGTCACAAGTTAGCGGAAATTGATTTTAATTGTTTTTTTTCACAAAGTGTCATTTTCCGCTAACTTGTGACAAAAAATAAAATCTTCTATGAACTCACCATACTCCGTACAGAATACCTTTGGGTGTCTTCTTTCTAGAATGGGGTCATTTGTGGGGTTCCTATACTGCCCTGGCATTTTAGGGGCCCTAAACCGTGAGGAGTAGTCTTGAAACCAAATGTCGCAAAATGACCTGTGAAATCCTAAAGGTACTCATTGGACTTTGGGCCCCTTAGCGTACTTAGGGTGTAAAAAAGTGCCACACATGTGGTACCGCCGTACTCAGGAGAAGTAGTACAATGCGTTTTGGGGTGTATTTTTACACATATCCATGCTAAGTGGGAGAAATATCTCTGTAAATGACAATTGTTTGATTTTTTTACACACAATTGTCCATTTACATAGAAATTTCTCCCACCCAGCATGGGTATGTGTAAAAATACCCCCCAAAACACATTATACTACTTTTCCTGAGTACGGCGGTACCACATGTGTGACACTTTTTTGCAGCCTAGGTGCGCTAAGGGGCCCAACGTCCTATTCACAGGTCATTTTGAGGCATTTGTTTTCTAGACTACTCCTCGCGGTTTAGGGCCCCTAAAATGCCAGGGCAGTATAGGAACCCCACAAGTGACCCCATTTTAGAAAGAAGACACCCCAAGGTATTCCGTTAGGTGTATGGCGAGTTCATAGAAGATTTTATTTTTTGTCACAAGTTAGTGAAAAATGACACTTTGTGAAAAAAAAACAATAAAAATCAATTTCCGCTAACTTTTGACAAAAAATAAAATCTTCTATGAACTCGTCATACACCTAACAGAATACCTTGGGGTGTCTTTTTTTCTAAAATGGGGTCACTTGTGGGGTTCCTATACCGCCCTGGCATTTTACGGGCCCAAAACCGTGAGTAGTCTGGAAACCAAATGTCTCAAAATGACTGTTCAGGGGTATAAGCATCTGCAAATTTTGATGACAGGTGGTCTATGAGGGGGCGAATTTTGTGGAACCGGTCATAAGCAGGGTGGCCTTTTAGATGACAGGTTGTATTGGGCCTGATCTGATGGATAGGAGTGCTAGGGGGGTGACAGGAGGTGATTGATGGGTGTCTCAGGGGGTGGCTAGAGGGGAAAATAGATGCAATCAATGCACTGGGGAGGTGATCGGAAGGGGGTCTGAGGGGGATCTGAGGGTTTGGCCGAGTGATCAGGAGCCCACACGGGGCAAATTAGGGCCTGATCTGATGGGTAGGTGTGCTAGGGGGTGACAGGAGGTGATTGATGGGTGTCTCAAGGTGTGATTAGAGGGGGGAATAGATGCAAGCAATGCACTGGCGAGGTGATCAGGGCTGGGGTCTGAGGGCATTCTGAGGGTGTGGGCGGGTGATTGAGTGCCCTAGGGGCAGATAGGGGTCTAATCTGATAGGTAGCAGTGACAGGGGGTGATTGATGGGTAATTAGTGGGTGTTTATTGTAGAGAACAGATGTAAACACTGCACTTGGGAGGTGATCGGACATCGGATCTGCGGGCGATCTATTGGTGTGGGTGGGTGATCAGATTGCCCGCAAGGGGCAGGTTAGGGGCTGATTGATGGGTGGCAGTGACAGCGGGTGATTGATGGGTGGCAGTGACAGGGGGTGATTGATGGGTGGCAGTGACAGGGGGTGATTGATGGGTGATTGATAGGTGATTGACAGGTAATCAGTGGGTTATTACAGGGGAGAACAGATGTAAATATTGCACTGGCGAATTGATAAGGGGGGGTCTGAGGGCAATCTGAGCGTGTAGGCGGGTGATTGGGTTGCCGCAAGGGGCAGATTAGGGTCTGATCTGATGGGTAACAGTGACAGGTGGTGATAGGGGGTGATTGATGGGTAATTAGTGGGTGTTTAGAGGAGAGAATAGATGGAAACACTGCGCTTGGGTGGTGATCTGATGTCGGATCTGCGGGCGATCTATTGGTGTGGGTGGGTGATCAGTTTGCCCGCAAGGGGCAGGTTAGGGGCTGATTGATGGGTGGCAGTGACAGGGGGTGATTGATGGGTGATTGACAGGTGATCAGTGGGTTATTACAGGGAAGGACAGATGTAAATAATGCCCTGGCGAATTGATAAGGGGGGGTCTGAGGGCAATCTGAGCGTGTAGGCGGGTGATTGGGTGCCCGCAAAGGGGCAGATTAGGGTCTGATCTGATGGGTAACAGTGACAGGTGGTGATAGGGGGTGATTGATGGGTGATTGATGGGTGATTGATGGGTGTTTAGAGGAGAGAATAGATGTAAACGCTGCGCTTGGGTGGTGATCTGATGTCGGATCTGCGGGCGATCTATTGGTGTGGGTGGGTGATCAGATTGCCCGCAAGGGGCAGGTTAGGGGCTGATTGTTGGGTGGCAGTGACAGGGGGTGATAGGTGATTGGCAGGTGATTGACAGGTGATCAGTGGGTTATTACAGGGAAGGACAGATGTAATTAATGCACTCGCGAATTGATAAGGGGGGGGGGGGGGTCTGAGGGCAATCTAAGCGTGTGGGCGGGTGATTGGGTGCCCGCAAGGGGCAGATTAGGGTCTGATCTGATAGGTAAAAGTGACAGGTGGTGATAGGGGGTGATTGATGGGTGATTGATGGGTAATTAGTGGGTGTTTAGAGGAGAGAATAGATGTAAACAATGGATTTGGGAGGTGATCTGATGTCGGATCTGCGGGCGATCTATTGGTGTGGGGGGGTGATTAGATTGCCCGCAAGGGGCAGGTTAGGGGCTGATTGATGGGTGGCAGTGACAGGGGGTGATTGACGGGTGATTGACAGGTGATCAGGGGGGATAGATGCATACAGTACATGGGGGAGGGGGTCTGGGGGGGGGGTCTGGGGAGAATCTGAGGGGTGGGGGGGTGATCAGGAGGGAGCAGGGGGCAGGGGGGGATAAAAAAAAAATAGTGTTGACAGATAGTGACAGGGAGTGATTGATGGGTGATTAGGGGGGTGATTGGGTGCAAACAGGGGTCTGGGGGGTGGGCAGGGGGGGGTCTGATGGGTGCTGTGGGCGATCTGGGGCAGGGGGGGGGGGGGAAATCAGTGTGCTTGGTGCAGACTAGGGTGGCTGCAGCCTGCCCTGGTGGTCCCTCGGACACTGGGACCACCAGGGCAGGAGGCAGCCTGTATAATACACTTTGTAAACATTACAAAGTGTATTATACACTTTGTATGCGGCGATCGTCGGGTTAACATCCCGCCGGCGCTTCCGTATGGCCGGCGGGATGTTGCGGCGGGTGAGCGGCGCCAGGCGGAGGATCACGTCACGGATGACGCGATCGCTCCGCCCATGCCCATACAAGGACCGCCGCATTTTGTCAATACGGCGGTCCTTGCGGCGTCCACTTCCCGGCCGCCATTTGTCTATACGGCGGTCGGGAAGTAGTTAACCTCCCTGCCGTTCTGATTCTGCGCAGCGCACGGCCGCGGGAGTGTGTTTTTTTCGAATTCTTTTTTTCTAGCATGTAGCTAGCCTAGCGCTAGCTACATGCTTCCCCCCCCCCGCCCCTTCGCTATCCCACCCACCCCTCCGATCCCCGATGGCGCAAAATCCCAGCAGGAAATCCCGTTCTGAACGGGATTTCCTGTATGGGCTTCCCCCGTCACCATGGCGATGATCGGACTGACGTCATCGACGTCATGACATCAGAGGGAGTCCCCATCCACCCCATAGCGCAGCCTGGCACCGTGGGCACTGTGAACAGCCCATTGATTTTTCATTACTGTGTGGTGGGCTGCGTTACAGGCTGCTCTAACGTGCGCCTGTAACGTCCCACTGTGAAAGCAGCCTAAAGAATGGTGTTTCATGTTATTAAGCAGACCACCATTTTCAAGTAATATGGGGAAGAAAAAAGTATCTCTCTGCTGCCGAAAAGTGTGAAATAGTAAAATGCCTTTGACACTGAAAACCTTAGATATTTCATGAAAACCGTAAGCGTGACCACAATGGTTTGTGCAGATAAAGGCAAAATGAGGAGCATTTCTGCCAGACAAATACATTGGATTAAAGAGACACTGAAGTCTTTTTTTTTTAACCTGATTTTCTTCTTTAGTCCTATTCAGCATTAAATTCTAAGTAGATTCACCACATTCCTGCAGCAGAACAAGTGTTTTATAGCAAAGAAATAGACCTGCAAAAAGTGGCGTAGTTAGGTATTATGGGGCCCTATAGCAAAATTTTCTTGGGGCCTTTCGATCTAGGCATTCTTGAGCAATGCTGCCTGCCCCTACCCTATTGATATGAGTTGACTGGGCAATTTCCATGCAATGTACTTTGTGCCCATACACTGGTCAATTTGCAGCCATTGATCGATCGATCGATTTTATAGAATCAATCTATCAGAAATTGATTCTTTTAAATCAGCCAATCGATCAATTTGTGATTGATTTCGATCGATTTGGTCTATCTGACAGGATGGAAAATCTAGGTCTGGCAGCAGATCGATGGCCCTTAAAGAGGAGCTGTTAGGTATAAGGTCTCAGAGAAAATAAACACATATATCAGTAGCTAAAGATTGGCTGTACTTACATTACATATGCATTTCACTGTCCACGTTTGGATTTCACAGAATTTTTATATAGTATTTGCAGAGAATGATGCTCCTGACAGCTTATGGCAGGTTCCATGTTTGTCTGTCTCCTATGAAGCCAAATGTGTCGTCATGTCCTGCCTGCTTCCTTATCACAGAAAAGCTCGTACTGAATAACACAGTGTGCAGTGAATATTAATGAGCCATGTGGCTAGGAACAATAGCTGACTCCTGCAGTGTACTCTGCCCAAGATTTACTAGTGCTGTGAGATAGACTGTTACATGCTGTTGAAACTTGAGCCTTACTAGCAGCCAGGGGAGGGCCCCAGAATGCTTTGCAGTATCTGTTATTCGGCTTGCGTCCTCCTTAGGAGCCTGGGAATACGGAGCCTTGCTGTCAGCAAACATCTAAAGTAAGAGAGATTTTTAACTGCAGTATTGCCTTTTTGGCCCAGAGATTTATCAGTGCTACGCGCTGGACTGATTACAAGCTGCTGTAACGTCTCATTAGCAGCCGAGGGGAGGGCCCCAGAATGCTTTGCAGCATAGTATGCGGCTTGCGTCCTCTTGGGTCTAACAGCTTTGCTGATAAGCACACATCAAAGGTAAGAGAGATTTTTATCTTCACTAATGCCTTTTTGGCTTCCTTCTAAACTGTTTAACACAGGAGAATAGAGGTTTAAATTAGCTTCTGCAGCCTGACAGTTACTCTTTAAGGGGCCCATACACTGGTCGATTTCTGCCATCGATCGATTCTATAGAATCGATCAGAAATCGATTCTTTCAAATCAGTAAATCGATCGATTTGTGATTGATTTTGATCAATTTCGATTTGATCTGACAGGATGGAAAATCTAGGTCGATCTGCTTTTGGCAGCAGATTGATGGCCCATAGAGTTGCATTGGACCTAATGGTGCAATAATGCATTTAGATCAATTTTCAATAGATTTCATTCTGAAATCTATTGGAAATCTGTTCCTAGTGTGTGGCACACATCAGATAGATTCCTGTCAGATTCGACTTGACAGGCATCTGACAGAAATCTATCTGATGGTCAAATCTGCTGCTGTATGGCCACCTATAGTCTAAGGTTAAGGTTCGATTTCATTTTAAAAATGGCAGCTGCCATCTTGGCTATGTTATAACTTCCGGGTCACCCATGTCTTCTCTGTTAGAGAAGTGCATCACTGAATGAAGCAGGAAGAGGAAGTCAGACGCATGGCAAGAGGCTCCTCCAGAGGGGTCATAGCATGTCTTTGTTGGAAGTCGTCTGGCTTACAGGCATGCCCATGAGAGGTGCTCGGATTCCCTTTAATATGTAACTTGACCTGTTAATATTTTTTATGATTTAAATAACTTTTGATTTCAGTAAATATGACCTCCTAATGATGCAAATTCAACAAGTGGCCATTTTCAGGACTTTAGAACCTATAAAATGTTTTGAAAAATACCATTATCATTAGGAGGTTTGTTCAATAACATTCAAATCCTACTCTTATGTTTGATGACTCAAAAATGATGCTGACTGCCACTTGCATCAACTATTTAGGAAAATTGGAGAAAAATATAATTTGCATAATAATTTGGTCCGTGGTGTAATAACAATCTTGCTCTTAAAGGTAGCCATACATCAAGAGACTTGGCGGCTGATCGACCAACCAATTCGGTTATTATAATTGAATGAGATGAAATTCAATGCCGCTAAGGCATGCCCAATAGAAAATGTGACCAGTTTTGGGTCAAAACAGGTTGCATTCAGGGCCGGCCTTTGACCTGAGCGACCGGTGCGATCGCTCAGGGCGCCGGCTTCCAGGGGGCGCTCGTGCCACCTGACCTGGCCGCATGTGTTTTAATAACTGCAGGGCCCCGGCTGGGTCCGTCTCGCTCCGCCCCCTGGTGCGCTGCTGGGGGTGATGGGGCAAACATGCCCGTGTGGCCGCCGTGATGGAGGGGGGAGCCGCGGGGAGGGCAGCCCGACCTCTCCCTCCCTTCCTCTCTGGGCACCCTCCGTGCTCCCCCCCTCCGATCCGATGCAGACTGCTAAGGGAACAACTCACCTTCCTGGTTCCGATCGCCGACTCCTCTCACTTGCTGCTGGTCGCCTCTTCTACATAGCCGCTGATGCACAATAAACTTCCTGCTTAACAGGAAGTTTATTGTGCATCAGCGGCTATGTAGAAGAGGCGACCAGCAGCAAGTAAGAGGAGTCGGCGATCGGAACCAGGAAGGTGAGTTGTTCCCTTAGCAGTCTGCATCGGATCGGAGGGGGGGAGCACGGAGGGTGCCCGGAGAGGAAGGGAGGGAGAGGTCGGGCTGCCCTCCCCGCGGCTCCCCCCTCCTCTATGGGGGGGGGGCTACCTACCTAGGGGGGGGGGGGTGTTACCTACCTACCTACCTAATCTATACTGGGGGGCAGCTACCTATCTAATCTATACTGGGGGCACCTACCTATCTAATCTACACTGGGGGCATCTACCTATCTAGCCAATACTGGGGGCACCTACCTATCTAACCTATACTGGAGGTAGCTACCTATCTAATCTATACTGGAGGCACCTACCTGTCTAGCCAATACTGGGGGAACCTACCTATCTAACCTATACTGGGGGGCAGCTACCTATCTAATCTACACTGGGGGCACCTACCTATCTAGCCAATACTGGGGGCACCTACCTATCTAACCTATACTGGGGGCAGCTACCTATCTAACCGATACTGGGGGCACCTACCGATCTAATCTATACTGGGGGCACCTACCTATCTAATCTATACTGGGGGCACCTACCTATCTAATCTATACTGGGGGCAGCTACCTATCTAACCTATACTGGGGGCACCTACCTATCTAACCTATACTGGGGGCACCTACCTATCTAATCTATACTGGGGGCAGCTACCTATCTAATCTATACTGGGGGCAGCTACCTATCTAATCTATACTGGGGGCAGCTACCTATCTATCCTATACTGGGGGTAGCTACCTAACTAATCTATACTGGGGGCAGCTACCTATCTAATCTATACTGGGGGCAGCTACCTATCTAATCTATACTGGGGGCAGTTACCTATCTAATCTATACTGGGGCAGCTACCTATTTAACCAATATTGCAGGTACCTACCTATCTAACCTATACACTGGGGGCAGCTACCTATCTAACCTGTACTGGGGGCACCTACCTATCTAACCTATAGCTGGGACAAGTATACTGGCTACCTATACTGTGGGCACTCATCTGGCTAACCTATACTGGGGGGGATCTGTAGCTGGACACTTTACACTAAGGGGGGGGGGGGGATCTGCTGCTTAAATACACTATAAGGGGATCTGCGACTGCAAGACTAGTAGCCTAAGCCCATATACACTAAGGGGGGGATCTGGTCTTGTATATGTAGGCAGATCCCCCCTTTAGTGTATATAGGCTTAGGCTACTAGTCTTGCAGTCGCAGATCCCCTTTTAGTGTATTTAGGCAGCAGATCCCCCCGCCATCCCCCCCCCCCCCCCCCATTAGTGTATGTGTGTGGTGCACTCACACGCGAAGAGGATGAATGTGGGGGGGGGGCACCAAAATCTGGTTACGCTCAGGGCGCTGTGAAACCTAAGGCCGGCCCTGGTTGCATTGATTGGTCCGACATGCTGTGTGATGTCGGGGTCGGTCGGGTGCGCAATGGTAATGCATGTTGCATGTCAACTCACTGCCCATACATTTCTATGGGGCTGTCCACAGTAATGAATGGTTGTTGTAACTCGCTGCATGCTGACTAATCTATGGCCAGTCTCCATTGCAGTTCCCAGTCATTATAACGAGTGAGATATGCAGCTGACCACTGTGAACCTGGCCTCAACAATAGCGACTAACAGGTTATTCCAACTTGACTAATCAATTGTTCTCTCATGAAGGCAATTCATTGATCAGTGTATACCAAGAAAGCATGGATATCCATAGAGGGGTCAGTTTCTGTCTAATTATAGAAATTATTGTTTTCTTACCGTCAAAAAAGTGGTGAGAAATACTGCAATATTTGATCTAGATTAGATTTCTGCTATAAAAAAATAATATACCATTGCCATTTTAAAGTAGCCATATACAGGTGTACATGGTGATGCTGCTTCATTCTGTAAATTTTTGTTGAAGAAAAAATATTTGTGTAACATAGCACCATATACAAAATATGCAGTATATAAGCTAAGACAATTCAATCAGATGAGCATCAAGAAACAATAGAAGCACATTCCGTATACTGTACACAGTTGGCATTCAATCAACATCAACATAAAGAATGCAAATCAGGCACTTACTGCATTGAAAAAAACAACATGTAAACAAAGGTCATCTTCTGAAACAGGTTCTGGTATTTAGCATCTCTACAGTATTGTATGCATGAGAAACACCTGCGGTAGAAGGTTGGCCCAAAGGGAATCCAAGGTGCCCATGTTTGATTAAAGACATGCAAGGTGATAAATCCACCAGAAACCATGAAGAGGGTGGCAGAGGACGTTTCCAGAACTTGGGTATTGAATATGTTTGCTGCACAAATTCGAGCTACCAGTTTATTTTGGCACTTATTAAAGCCAGGAGAGTTGTTACAGAATAGGGCCACAAACATGTCTTTAGTAAAAGGGATTTGTAGTGTAAAGGTGGCCATACATCAGGCAACTTGGCGGCCGATCGACCATCTGATTTGATTATTATAATTGAATTGGATGAAAATCGGTGCCGCCAAGTACAAGCCCGATTGACATTGTCGATCACACATGCTGCAAGATGTAGGGCCGACTTGCTCGATCGGGAGCGCGGTGGGAACGGCGTGCAATTTCGCAACGATCAACAAACGCAGGCGAAACCCCCGATGCTGTCCCCCTAATGAATAATGTCCCCCCGGTGCCCAGTGTAAAGATATACATTACCTGCCTGCAGCCTGTGGCTTGTCTTTCCGCTGCTCCAGATGCACTCCGCTGTCCATAAACCCACGCCGCACATGGTTTTCTAGTAAGGGTAAATTAGAATTTTTCATTGGGGACAACGGCGGATGCAGTGGGCCCGGCCGATTCCGGATCGATTTCAGCATGAAATTGATCGGGAATAGGCCTGCGTTGTATGGGCAGCTGACAGATCTCTCTCTAATCTGATTCAATTAGAGTGAGATTTGTCTCTTGGTCGAATCTGTCCACTCATCACTAGATGTATAGCTACCTTAAGTGAGATTTGTCTGAAGCATTCATATCAAGATTTCTGGATGGATGGGCATTTCCACCAACAGTGATACATATCTGCCTTAGGTGAGGTACAATGGAAACGATGTGGGAGAGAGATAGCATTAAACTTATCCAACTTCATGGGGATGAGGTACGAACTATAGAGAATTTTGTAAGCTTTCTCCTCAATGACAATATTTGATGAGGTCTTGGTCATGTTATTAAAGATCTGGTTCCAGTCTAGTTCCCTATCAGGGTCATTTGGGAGAAGTGATTCCCACTTTTCTATGTGCGGGGTAACAGGAGACAGTGGTTCGTACCATATGATTTCGTAGAGTCTAGAAATCAGGCCCGGTCTATCGGAGCCAGTTTAGAATTCTCTTTCAATAGGGAAACTTCCCACATCTGAGAGTCTTTAATAATAGAATTAGCATATCTCCGGAGTTGCAGATAGCAAAAAAAAGCGTTAGTGGGAAGATCATAAGTTGATTTAGGGCCTCCCATGAGAGTCCTGAATCAGTTAGCTATATCTGTCAATCCCAGATTGCTTCCAGGAGTCCCATCCTTCTCCGTGAGTGTCAAAGGTGAGTGAGGGATTGTAGAATAAGGGCTCCAATTAACGTGGGGGAAGAAAAATTAGGCTCTTCTATTCCAGCTATGCCAAGCAGTTCTAATTAAAGGAGAGAAGGCTATCTTTACAGAGATCTTAGCATGAATTGGCAGCCGCTTAGCGGACAATTCATGACGGCGAGGGAGCGATCAGCCTGAAGGGAGCTGGAGGAAGCCCCAGGTAGGTATAAAACTTTTTTTATTCTCATCTCAGGTACCATTTAATGCCTATGGGAAGTGTCCTGAAGAAGTAAAGGAAGGATGGTCATTTTGCCAGAATTAATTTGGCCATTGACAATGGGTAGTCATGCCAAGAGGTGAACAAGTGCCTCAGGTGCACGAGAAGATTATAGTTAACCTTGTAAAAGTCATCTATGTGTGATTGGAGTGTGATGCTGCTTCATTCTTGTGGCCAAGTATCGCAATATTTGGGCTTAGGAGACCAAGAGATATACTTGAGCTACATCTCCCAGCATGCAATGCTTGAATGCAGCCATGACTTTCACGGGTGGGCAGCACAGCGTTGCGCAAAAGGAGTAACATGCGGTGCTTCTCCAGGATTGGGACCGGTTAAATTACCGGTCTTTCATGCATCACACCCTTTGGGGTTTTTTTTGTAGTAGCAAGATGGGTCTTTGATACCCCATCAACATTTTTTCTTAAAAGGAAAAATGACTGGGCCTCAGAGAAAGTAACCAAAAAATTTAACCAAAAAAACTAAGCTTTTAATTTCTTTCATGAAGACTTCACCAAGGGGCTTTTTGTCTCTGCTCCTCTCAGGCCTGTTTGATGTTTTGGAAAGACCCTTCCAGAACCCCCTCTGCCTGACCTTTCACACTTGTCATTGCTGCTGTTGAAATATATCAATCCAATTGTTCTCTCTTTCTAAACAAAAGAACATTTTCTGATATTGTCCAACTACATATGAGGAATTGTAGTGGGCCTGGAGTTGTCATGGTTATTGCAATTACAGACTTCATTTAAGGATCCCACAAAACCCGTGCTGATGTTTCTTTGTATACTGGAACAAAATGTCCACAGTTGAAATTTCTGCGTAAACAACTTTAAATTGCACAATTAATAAATGTAGCGACATCCCAGTACACTTACTAAATATAAAAGGAGTGGCAGCTGGCATGAGGTGGTGGCCGCACTATGCTGCCATCTGTCCGGTTAGCCATGGCTCTGTTCATAGGAATTCAGGCCCTATTTTCAGCTCTCTCTTCTTTAAACAAAACATTCACATAAGCACTAAAACATTCACAGTAATAGATTAAGTAATAAAAAAATGAAAACATAATAGTATTATCCAAGATTAGAAATAATTACTGTATACATAATACATGTGCTGTGGTTAGGCTGAAGCAGCATCAGCAAGGGTGTTGCAGGAAAATGCGTAAGGTTGTTCTATACAATCACAGTCTCTTCTGTAACCTTCATAAATACCAATGAATCAGATACTGTAAGTGTGATTGGGAGTACATGAGGTGAATACACATACACTATTTGTGTTGTCCGTCAGGCAGGGCCGGGCCGAGGCATAGGCTGGAGAGGCTCCAGCCTCAGGGCGCAGTGTAGGAGGGAGCGCCGAATTCATTCAGCTGTCATTCCTAATTGTGTTTGAAGCAGAAAGAAATAAGAAAAGGGGATACATGGCAGTGACTGTAAGCCAGATAACTAGATATTAAGGTGTTAGGGAGGTTGTGGGCCCTTTGGCACCTCTTAGTCTAATAGCAATCAGTGTGTGATGGCTGGGGTGGGAGGGATGGAGGGGCGCACTTTGGTGTCTCAGCCCTTGGGTGCTGGAGGACCTTGTCCCGACTCTGCCGTCAGGAACGAGTGCCATATACTGTTGACATGTCACCCTGGTATACTAGAGCAATGCCTACTATTACTCTGGGGGGAAGGGATGATAGTGGGGTGCACAATTTAGTGGGTCCTGGTGGATGTTGTATGGAGAGGAACTGGATCTTTAAGCAACCTTGGTGCGTACCTGTACTCATGCTGGATTCTTAGCTGAGAAGGCCACTAAGGGCTACCTTAGATAGATAAAAAATATTTAATGTAAGGTAGTCTAATGACTAAGCACCACAGCTTGGTGCATGTAGTGCACCGCATAGCGCCTGGTATCGGCATGGCTATAGCTGCAATGCTATAGTCTGGGGCCATGTACTAGTAATTTGGGTGCCAGCAATAGCTACGACTCAGAGGGGGAATAGTTTTTAATACCACTGGGAATTTAAGGGGCAACATAGTCAGCCCTGCGCCTAACTTCCCAGCGGCATAATAATATGTATGCCCATAATAATATACCTCATACATTGGTGCCCCTCTATTTTGCAGTCCTCACTTTGCCTGATCTTCACCATCTCCTTCATGGAAACAGTTGCTGTCACTAGTCTATTGCATTCCTTTAAGGTGGCCATACACTCGTTAGATTAGCAGCAGATAGATCATCAGATAGATTTCTGATCTATCTGATGTGTTTAGGAATTATTTTTTACTAGGAACAGATTTCCAATAGATTTCAGTATGAAATCTATTAAAAATCGATCTGATGGTATTTTTTTGCCATCAGATTTCCATTAGGTCCAATGCAAACTGCAAACTGATAAGCCATCTCAACAGATCGACCCAGATTTTCCATCATGTCAGATCGATTGAAATCAATCGAAATCGGCCACAAGTCAATCAATCGATTTCGATCGATCGGCCGCTAATCGGCTGAGTGTATGGGCCCCTTAACCCTGAAAATTCCACTCCTAAACAGGCTGTCCACAAGGCAATGATGTCACCTGATGTAAACTTTCACAGCTTCAGAAAAGTCATGGATGGGCTTGTGTGTCAGAACATCAGTGGCCACCAGTGCTGGTCGTAATGGAAAAATCTACGCTTACGGATCATTACGCGTAATTTTACGCTATTACGCATTATGCAATTACGGTTACGGCGTAGGAAATTATCTACGGTTCATCACTGTAATTACGCGTTAACTTACGCAGTTACGCGTAAGGATACCGTAATGTATGCGCTTACACTACGATGTTACGCGTAGTGCCGTAATACCCATTAATGCGTATTTTGTGACGCATACGGACGATGTGTACGCAATAGCCGTCAATGTGACAGCTATTGCGTACATATCATTTGTATGCGTCAAAACGTACGCTTATATACTGAAGGGCGGAAGAAGATACTATTGGTTGCTTAGGATGTTGACTGATTGGCTACTCTTAGAAAAGGGAAGTTTTTACGTTAGTAATTACGCGTAAAATTACGCGTAAGTCTTCGTAAAATTACGCATACCTAGCAATTACGGTAGACAGTGTAATTACGATATCACTCAACTCCTTACGCGTTAATATTTACGCGTAAGACCGTAAGTTACGCGTAACGCTTATGCGTAAATTTACATTGAATTACGATGCGTAATTACGCTCATGCGTAATTTCGGCCCAGCACTGGCGGCCACTAGTAACTCCAGCAACCATTGCAGCTCTTAACAATTGGAATTTCAGATGAATATACATTGTCATTAGAGCTACAGCTTTAAGGCTATGTTCCCACCTGTAGCCACATCGTGTGCGGCCAGCGGGACCAGGCAGTGTAGTGTCCGCTCTGATGGTCCGGCTGTAGCCCGGAGCAGATGCGGTACCTCCATAGACTATATAGAGAATGCATCCACCAGTACGGGGATTATCGCAGACTGCACAGAAGTGTGGTCCGCTTACTGCTTAGGAACTCACGGATCCGATGCAGGCTGACAAGTGGGAGCAGCTGCTACATATAAAATAGGAGCCGTTCACTGTCAGTTTCATGATGATGCTGGGTGCATTTTCCTGTGTGAAAACCTTGTTATAATGAAAGTAATTGCAGCTATGGCATAACACACCAAATGCACACATAACACATTGCATGATACTCTGATTACATGATACACATATTGTGACCTGGCTCTTAGAAAAAAACTCTTGGTCATTGTCAATTGTGAAATAAAAGATTGTGGGAAGCAGACCAATGCCTGAATAATGCCATTTGCTAAACTGGCATGAGCTGAGGCTTTTATAAGAGAAATGTTTCTCCACTGATGATCTCGTATCTACCCAAGTAATTTGTTTATGCTCTTTGAGCCATTCCACTTTTCAGAAAAATGTTTGGTGTACTGCTCTTACATATCAGGGCTGGTTGAGACGGGCTTCTGAACCAGTATCGGTGGCATACTTTTCTGCAAGCGAGCAGAAAAGCATTTGGTAACCTGTGGCACTTCCAGTCATTCGCTCGCTGCGTCGCGTTTTGACCGTGCAGGAGGACATGGAAGTGGCGAGCATAGCCGATCCTGAAACCTTGATGCTACATGTAGCATCCATGACGAAAAAAGGTGCTGCATTTGTGCGAACAAAGAGAAATGAAGGTACCAAACTTCAAAAAGTGCTGTCCATTCATTTGAATGGACATCACTTGAGCAACGAACATCTCGACCGTCCTTTAACGCCCCTGTGAACCGGCTCTAAATAAAGGTTTTGTTTTTTTTAAAGTTGACATATAATCAAAAGTATGCACCGCAAAACTTCATAATTAATATTGGGAGGTACAAATATCACCCTTAGTAATCCTGTAACAGCGTGTACAGCATTAAAGGGAACCAGAAGTGACAGGAATACGGAGACTTAACTCCCTTATAAACAATACCAGTCATGCTGAGCTTTAGTTTAGGTATTAGTTTCTTTTCGGTCACACACCTGCAACAAGCATATAGCCTCTACTGGCCAGACCAGAGTCAAAGCATCTGATCTACATGCTCATTCTGGGACAGTGACTTAACCTCCTTGCCGGTTATCCCGAGCTGAGCTCGGGGTAACCTGCGCAGGAGGATTGCTCAGGCCCCGCTGGGCCGATTTTCACAATTTTTTTTTATTGCACGCAGCTAGCACTTTGCTAGCTGTGTGCATAACTCGATCGCTGCCGCTCGTCGCCAATTTGCCGCGCTCCCCCCAGACCCCTTGCGCAGCCTGGCCAATCAGAGCCAGGCAGTGCTGAGGGGTGGATCGGGACTCCCTCTGACGTCACGTCTATGACGTCATCGTGATCGTCGCCATGGCGACGGGGGAAGACATGCAGGAAATCCCGGTTTTAACAGGATTTCCTGCTTGCGATCGGAGTGGGTGGGGGGATGCCGCTGCTCAGCGGCTATCATGTAGCTAGGGGGCAAGGGGGTTAACCACCTTAGCGGTATGGACGAGCTCAGCTCGTCCATTACCGCCAGAGGGTGCCGCTCAGGCCCTGCTGGGCCGATTTTGATCAAATAAAGAGCAGCACACGCAGCCGGCACTTTGCCAGCCGCGTGTGCTGCCCGATCGCCGCCGCTCTGCGGCGATCCGCCGCGAGCAGCGGCGAAAGAGGGTCCACCCAGCCGCCTGAGCCCTGCGCAGCCGGAACAAATAGTTCCGGCCAGCGCTAAGGGCTGGATCGGAGGCGGCTGACGTCAGGACATCGGCTGACGTCCATGACGTCACTCCGCTCGTCGCCATGGCGACAGGAGAAGCCAAACACGGAAGGCTGCTCATTGCGGCCTTCCGTGTTACTTTTGGCCGCCGGAGGCGATCAGAAGAACGCCTCCGGAGCGCCATCTAGTGGGCTTTCATTTTTATTTAAAAAAAACCCTCATGCAGCTGCCCTGGCGATCTTAATAGAACGCCAGGGTGGTTAAAGAGGAACGGTCGCGAAAATTTTAAACACATACAAATAAGAAGTACATTTCTCCTAGAGTAAAATGAGCCATAAATTACTTTTCTCCTATGTTGCTGTCACTTACAGTAAGTAGTAGAAATCAGACATTACCAACAGATTTTGGACTGGCCCATCTTCTCTTAGGGGGGTTCTCAGGGTTTTCTTTATTTTTTAAAGCACTTAGTGAAAGTGCAGTTGCTCCGTTCATCTGCCAAAATAGTGTGCAGCGAGCAGGGAGGCTGGCCAGCATCTTTGTATTAATCATTTTCAGGGAATGTTCTTATAAAGAATAAAGGCCATGCTGAGAATCCCCTATAGAGAGATGGACTAGCCCAAAATCTGTCAGTAATGTCAGATTTCTACTACCTACTGTAAGTGACAGCAATTTAGGAGAAAAGTAATTTATGGCTCATTTTACTCTGGGAGAAATGTACTTCTTATTTGTATGTGTTTTAAATTTTAAGATTTTCGCGATGGTTCCTCTTTAAGTGACGCCAAGGACTTATACACATATTGCTTTTTGCCCAATGGACTCATACGATCAATATCGATTTAGAGAGGAATCAATTCTGTCCATGGACAGCAGAACTATTTTTTTTCCTTGCTGGAATCTATTGAAAATCAATTGAAGCACTACATTACGCCAACAGTTTTTCCACATCTTTGTAGCTGAATGGTTTACATACACAATACATCTAAAATACATCTTTATGGCCTTAATACAGAATTACAAAACCTGCAATGAAAACCTCTTTTCGAATTCCAGTTTGCCCATATACTGTAAGTTTTCCTACCTGTCTTTGGGCCTGATGCATGTAATATTGCTGTGCACAGACAGCACCTTGCAATATTACCCTTATTTCCACAAGTTATGCTATTAGAGAACCCCGCAGTAGCGCAACCATTACTACGGTAATGAGCATTACTAATGGTAGCCCTCATTACTAACGAGCATTACTTTATCAAAGGTCACACTACTCGAGCACCGTGTGTCGCGCTAATGGCATAACTCTCTGCACTTATTGGTGTAAGTAAGGGTAATATTGCTGTGCGGTGACTGCACAGCAATATTACCGCTGTTACGTGCATCAAACCCTTTGTCCCTAAGTAACATCATCTGTGTAACAAATCACAATTCCTGTCAGGTCATAGCCCATTTTGCACTGGTAGAATAGTTACGCTATATCCTGTACAGAGGGAGCTGCACATGGAAGTAAAAAAGAGTATTCTGTTCCTTAGGAGTAGTGTAGTTGTCCGCCAGGGGAGGTGACTTATGGTCAGAAGGATAGATCAGGTGTAAGTGGATCTGGCTGGGAGGATAGATAAGGGTAGGTAGAAAAGAGAACTATGAGAAGTGAAGAGACGCATGATCAAGCCTAAAAAGAGAAAGAGGCTATGACTGTGGCAAGGAAGAGGGTTTTGGTGGCAGGGGGATTGGAAAATGTAACTAACCGGGCATCAGTTTGAGCAACAGCTGCATGGTTTTGTAGTGCTTTGAGCTATAAAAAAACTTACTATTGAAGTGGTGAAGGCATTTCCTAGAAGTGTTGAAGTGGACCTGAGACAAGGGGGAAGAAAAGTTTTATACATACTTAGGGCTTCCTCCAGCCCCCTCCGGGCAGATTGGTCTCTCGCCATGGTCCAAAGCCTCCTACATCTCCCGGTAGCAGCCCAGTTCTCCGCGGCCAGTCGGGCGTATTACGTATGCGCGGCCCAGGCACGTGCACCCTAATCCACCCCCCCTCCTGCTCCCATCGTTGGGAGCACTCTGCGCCGACTGATTGAGAACTTCCCAAGTATGTATAACATTTTGCTTCCCCCTCGTCTCAGGTACACTTTAAGATATGTGATGATTCATATTCCATTATACAACTTATTCACTGATCTAGAGTCATGTGACAATGTTGTCTGTTTGTTAACCAGGAAGTGTTAAAGTTTACTCAGAGAGAAGAAAAAAAGAAAAGAGAACAGTGAGTGTTCCTGAGAGAAACCAACGCATGGTGTCTGTGTGCAGTTTATTCTCCGTCAGAGATCTGCTGTAACTTACAAGATAAGAATAGAAAGCAGCATCAGGCCGGTTATCCCATCTCTTAAATCAAAATAGCAACATAAAGCCTTGTACACGGGCTAGATCAGTGATAGCTAGACCGAGTGCCCAAACTAGAACCCAAAACCCCCTTATTTATTGTCAAGTGCCAACACAGCGATGTAAGACCACTGTTCACACTGCACGCTTGTCAGGCAGTTCAGCCTGCTGACCATAAGCGCCTTTTGGTTGCAATTAGATGCAGCTGAATGGCAGCGTTTGTAAGCCCAAACTTGTTATCGTTTTGACACGCAGTGACATTACATGGTGGCAAAAAACTGCTACATGTTGAATCTGAGCATGGCTGCGCTCAGATGTGACTTCATGGGGGCGCCGCCTCTTCACCACCTGAATACTATACCCAGTATATGTAGCTAGATAATTCATCCTCATATTGGAAACCAGAAGATTCCCCCTAGTATAGGTTGCCAGATGCTGCCAATATAGGTCGCCAATTGATTACCCCCCCCCCCCCCCGTATAGGTAGCAAGATGACCACCCACCCCAGTATAGGCAGCTAGATGATCCCCCCCCAGTATAGGTAGACAAGATACTCCTACCCTCAAAGGCAGCCACATGACTCCCTTAGTATAGGTATCTACATATCCTCCCATTATAGGTAGTGAAATAAACTCCTCCCCCTCCCCCCAGTAAAGGCAGCCAGATAACCCCCCCTCATGCAGAGTGCGCAGCAGAGGGATGAAGTAACTCGCCTCTCAGGCATCCACAAGGATGCACATGACACTTTTTTCTTCTCCAAGGTGTTCCGTCTCTGTGGTGCAGCACCACCTGTCACATACAGTAATGACAGGAGACGCTGCATCCGAGATGGAACACCTGGGAGAAGGACAGCAAAAGCTCGATATACAGAGGCGCCAGAGTAGAGTAAAACGTTTTAAAAACCGTTTAAAAGCAGAGGGGGATGTTAGGGTGGACTTACCTCCCTCTTACAAAAAGGAAAACTCACTCGAGTCTCGATAAAACAGAATTGACAAATAATTTATTCAACTCCACAAATGCAACGCGTTTCACGGGCGTGACCCCGCTTCCTCAGGCAAAAATGGGAGCACAACTCAGTGGGTCAAGCAGTAGGTTTGAGCGCCTCTCCCACTGCAACTTCACCTCAAAACTGGCAACGACGCGTGTGTCCACAGGGTGAGTTCCGAATTCCCCCTCTGGCACATGTATCAGAGGTCTGCCAACACTGCGCTACCGTAGATGGTTCTTGGTTACTAGAAACTTAGCATATATATGGTGGCCACTGACCCTTCCTGAGTCGCCAACAAGTGATCTGCTTGTAGGATCATCTCAGTCCCAGGCTGAGGGCATTGTTCTCCTATTTACCCAGTCCATGCTGTAGTGCGGTACACTGTCGTCCTTCTTCCTCCCTCCATAACAACAGAAGTAGCAGCCCCTCTAGTCATCTTACGTGTGTTCGAGGCTTTAAACTTTTTCTGTTGAAGAGTCAGTGGTTTGTACACTTGTACGAGAACTGTCACCTGGCAGGGATCAGAACTTAATCCACTTTGGTGATAAACCTGGGTACACACGGTACAATTTTCCATCAGATCGACGGATTGAACGGATAATTTCCAACCGGTCCGATTTCGATCAATAACGCGATCGATTTTGGGTAGTTTAAGCAAAATCGATTGACTTATCAATATGGAGCAATCTGGATGTCTACACACGATGAAACTTCTTATCAGATCACCTGTGGATCTGATGGGAAACTGTACCTTGTGTACGAGGCTTAAGGCTGTACAGATGCATTGTTTGCCCATAGGCAGGGGTGAGGAAGAAAACAATGCCCTCATCCAGCACTCCACACCAAGGGGGTCCGGGGCCGTCACACACCAGATTCTTGACAGAAGGGGCCCTGACTGGCCACGAACCATTTGTCTAGCATATGTATGAGGCTTTATGCCCAGTACACACTATGCAATTTGCTGTAAGATTTTCTGTAAGATTTACTTGCCAGATAGATCATTTCTAAAGCCTCATCTACACGTGTAGATGAGGTGGCGATCCGGCGGCTCGATTAGCCGCCGGATCGCCTCCTCCGCGTCCCCGCGCGTAGCTGGCGCGTCCCCGCTCGCCGCGCGTGCGCCGGATTCGATTCCCCGCTTGTCCCCACTTATCTTCCGCTCGATTCCCTGGCATTGTCCCCTCGCGGGGAGCGAGCAGGGAATCGGCGGTGGAGAGATCCGTCCTGTCGGATCTTATCAATCGAGCCGCATCAGCGGCTCGATTGATAAGGAACATCGCGGCCACATCTATGCGCGTAGATGCGGCTTTACATGTTGGAAATTATCTATCTAACCAGCTATCTGCCTAGCAATTAAGCATTGTTAAACTCAGCAGGAGATAACCAGAAGACAACACCAGAGATAATGACCAGTCTCCACCAGTACTTTACAGAAAAGAATCTAATTACAGAAAATCTTGCAGAAAAATCTTACAGCAAATTGTATGGTGTGTACTAGGCATTACTTATGTACATACACTAGATATTCATCACCTGAATTTAGGGTGTGCACAGGTGTCTTCTGACATTTACCCAGGTCATTGGTGTTCTCGTGTTACTTTTGGTGGAATATGTTGTAGTCCCCAAATTATCTATTGTAGTAGCCAAATTAAAGCACATACTGCCAAGCATATAGTAGTGACTAAATTGTCAGTCAAAATGATCACTAAAATTAAGTAATGTTATAGAACCAAATTACAAATGTAGAATACCGAATAAAAATATCTATTCTAATAGGTTTCCATAAAAGATACACAAACATGGGTTATTCAAAAATAAGAAAATATGATATGTCATTTTAAAATGCCCTATAAAAAAACTGAAGTTGCAGAGAACCATTACCCAGGCAGCAGGTGTATTATTCTATCCCTGTCTGTTGGGTATTCCATCCCATTCCCTGATGCCACCCACTTCCTCCCAGAACAAGGAGGAGCTCCTCCCATTCCACCGAAAACACACCATCCAGCAACCCGTTCCGCCCGCTTGGCCTTGCCCTTCCTCCAATCACTGCTGGAGTCCAGGTCCCTCCCTTCCTGTGTTTACAACCAATCTGTGGCGCTGCCATAACGCCTGGCAACCTCCCGGCCCGAACATTCGGTGGATGAAAGCCACAACAAGGCACGGTGCGGGGGGAGCCGTCTCCACGGAAGCGCTCGGGAAGAGCGAGCTGCGATCAGCACACAGCGGAGAGGTGAGTGTGCGCTATTATCACAGAAGAGCGGCCAGGCGGATCTGCAGCGGCGTATAGAGCACGCTGCCCAGCCACACAATACACAGAGCTCCCAGCGCCGCTGTGGGAAGTGAGGCTGGCAGAAGTTGTCTCCACTCTCCCGGAGCGGTGAGCGTGTGGCTCCTCCTCTCCATACATATCCTGCTGCTGCGTGTGTTTATTTACAGGGATATCCTTCCTGTGCGTGCACGTGTGCCGGGAGCGCTGCGCCTCTCTGCCCGGTGCCCCCAGCCTCTGCCCGGCCATTGCTTATATTCATGGACTGTATTGTTTCTTTCTGCCCTGGTTCTCCAATGTGCACAATCACTGGTGTTTTCTTGCTGAACATCTTAGTAATGTACATCGATTGCTTTGTGTTTCCATCTACCGACATTGGAAACAACTGTGTATGTGTAGAACCTCCCCCACCCTTTCTCTTGGCCGACTCTGCTGTGGCAAATCAATCTGCACGATTGGATTTTCCTGGTCGATCAGTATTGTATTTTTTTTCCCTCTTCAGGCAGCTGCCTGTAGGGAGTCTACGTGCTCTCCCTTCTCCACAGGCTTGAACATGCATGACTGGGAAAATATCTCTCAAAAGATGGATCTTTTTGCAGTCAGATTCTGCCTGCAGGTGCCAATCTAACAGCAATTTTCTATTTTATGGAAAGGTTTCTAAAAATCGAGACTGCTCAAAACAATCCACCTATTTAACTAAATTCGAATTCACTAGAAAGTGGAAATCTTACTTTTCAAATTTGGAAGATGGCAGATTTGCTAATCTCAGTTCCCGAGTCTAATGCTGGGAATACACGGTTCGTTTTTGCCTTCGTTTAAACCTTCGATTCGTTCGGTAAACGAATCGAGTGTTGAAAACGTATGTGAAAATAGTCATAATCTCATTATAGTTTCGATTAATAGACCCCAAAAACGAACGACTAGTGATCGAACATGTTTGATATTATCTCTCTTTATCCATCTAATCGAGCCATTGGTAGGCTTGATGGCTGTTCAGATCGATTATATATTCGTTTATGCTAGTCCGTCCCTGTAAAAAGGGATTTTCGTTTCGTTTCTTTGCAGCCTTCGATCATCGGAAAAAAAAACGAAACCGTGGGTGGTGATATTAACTATATGACCGATTATTTCGGGATCGAAAAGGACAAAAGGCACAATCGAAACGAAGGTTTAAACGAAGGCAAAAACGAACCGTGTATTCCCAGCATAAGACCTTGGTACATTTCCTTTTCTTTTAAACTGGAATTTTAATTGTTGAGTAAAGATGACCAGATAGTTCACATTGTATGCAAATGTTGCATTATCTAGGATTTGCTAGTCTAGTTTAGGGGGCCCTGCAGGGAACTTCATTGGTAAATCTCTACAGATGTGAGTGGTTTGCACAATCTGGAACGCTTATGGTGCCCATGCATGGTACAATAAAAACATTTGATCTGCCCCATTGTTTGACCAGAATAATCAAAGTTCTTGATATAGATATATATTTTCTCTATATCCTGGTTTTCATAAAAAAATCAGATTGGAAATCTTGGAAAATCTTTATATTTGATCTAATAGAGTAATCGGATGAAATTAGCTAATCAAAAAGAAATGAAAAAATTGTACCATGTATGGGCATCATTAGGTTTCTAATAGGTTGTAGTAAACTACCCCACACTATTCAGCCAATCACAATGCATTGTGCTCTACTGCTGCTGTGATTGGAGAACTGTTCCCTATGAGGGTTTCCGACTGGGTCCCCTAAACTAGACTAACACTGAAACACTTGCTTGGGCTGCTTTTATTTATTTATTTTTAAATCGCCACGTGTAATATTTTCCAGCAAGAATGTGTTTCCTGTTTGAATACAAATAAATCATGAATAGAGATTATCTGTTGATTTCTAATAATTCCAGTTTGCATGCACATTTAATGCAACTGTATACAGCCTGGAATTTGCCCAATCAAAGCACTTGCTGCTGACTTTTAATTAGCCCAATTCTAGTATTTTACAGATGCTCAATCAGTGCTTCACCAATGTGGTTCGGGACCTGATCTCTTGGGCGATACTGCAGGGCAGTGGCTGTGCAGAGGTGTTGCTCACTTGCATGTTCTATATATGGGGGGGGATGGCACACGGGTGGGGTAAGTGAGAACAATGGTCTCGGCCAAAGTGATCTGTCTGGTCAGACCGCTGGCTGAGCAGTTGAAAGGGTCGGGGACTGCTGTACAAATGCTGGATTCTTGGCAGAGGTGATCGTTATCAGCCGAGTTTAATCTAGAATGTGTATGCGTGCAATCCAGCATTAGTATCTCACTGAGCTTTTCTACTCATGAGGGTGACATTCTACAGAGTCATCCAGCCATTGGTCTTGATTGAAACAATCATGATTAGATACTACTGTTGGAGATTGAAACTCTGCACTCATTAAAGGGAAGGTTCACGGTCGCTCTGTAAAAAATAAAAATACGAATCCACTTACCTGGGGCTTCCTCAAGCCAGTAGCAGGCAGGACGTGCCCTCGGCGCCGCTCCCGGTCTTCTCCGGTGGTGCACCTGACCTGGCCGGCTCCCAGGTTGGGCTCTTCTGCGCTCCAACGTGCGCCTCACGCCGTCGCGCTGACGTCATCGGACGTCCACCGGGCTGTACTGCGCAGGCTATTGCAGAGCGGGGTGGGATAAAGGCAGCACAGACAGACTTGTCTACTAATGGTTCCAAGTGCTGGAGTTCCCATCTATAATCTGTGCACTACCACCAGCGTTAGTGCAGAGAGCATAGACTTGAACTCTAGCACCTGGAACCATTACTAGGTGAGTCTGTGCGCTGCTTTTATCCCTCCCAGCTGTGCTCTGTAATAGTGCAGGGAGGAGAGGGGATGCCGAGGTACTAACAGAATTGATTTTATGCCTAACAGTTACTCTTTTAACCCTCCTGGCGGTTTATTAAAATCCACCAGGGGGCAGCAAAGCAGTTTTTTAAAACTTTTTTTTTTTTTTTTTATGTGGCGAGACAAGGTCTCGCTACGGCGCAACGGATGGTGGCGTAGCGGTGGCGATCGTCATGCACATGCAGCTAGCAAAGTGCTATATGCAAATCGGCCCAGCGGGGCCTGAGCTGTGCCTTCCAGCGGCATAGCCCGAGCTCAGCACGGGCTTACCGCCAGGGAGTTTAACCACTTGAGGACCGCCCCCAGCCGATGGGCGGCGGCAAAGTCCGGGCCCAAACAACCGCAATACGCCCATCGGCGGGGGCGGCTGCGGGAGTGGCTATGCGGCGATCGCGTCATTCGTGACGCGATCAGCCGCCGGGGACTCGCTCCGTCCACCGCTCGTAGTAACCCGCCGGCCGTTCGGAAGCGCCGGCGGGTTACTAGCACCCGGATCGCCGCTGCACGTATGTATAATAGGCTTTGTAATGTATACAAAGCCTATTATACTGGCTGCCTCCTGCCCTGGTGGTCCCAGTGTCCGAGGGACCACCAGGGCAGGCTGCAGCCACCCTAGTCTGCACCCAAGCACACTGATTTCCCCCCCCCCTGCCCCCTGATTGCCCACAGCACCCCTCAGACCCCCCCTGCCCACCCCCCAGACCACTGTTTGCACGCAGTCACCCCCCTAATCACCCATCAATCACTCCCTGTCACTATCTGTCAACGCTAATTTTTTTTTATCCCCCCCCCCCCCCCCGTGTACTGTATGCATCTATCCCCCCTGCTCACCTGTCAATCACCCCCTGTCACTGCTACCCATCAATCAGCCCCTAACCTGCCCCTTGCGGGCAATCTGATCACCCACCCACACCAATAGATCGCCCGCAGATCCGACATCAGATCACCTCCCAAGTGCAGTGTTTACATCTCTTCTCTCCTCTAAACACCCACTAATTACCCATCAATCACCCCCTATCACCACCTGTCACTGTTACCCATCAGATTAGACCCTAATCTACCCCTTGCGGGCACCCAATCACCCGCCCACACGCTCAGATTGCCCTCAGACCCCCCCTTATCAATTCGCCAGTGCAATATTTACATCTGTTATTCCCTGTAATAACCCACTGATCACCTGTCAATCACCTATCAATCACCCCCTGTCACTGCCACCCATCAATCACCCCCTGTCACTGCCACCAATCAATCAGCCCCTAACCTGCCCCTTGCGGGCAATCTGATCACCCACCCACACCAATAGATCGCCCGCAGATCCGACATCAGATCACCTCCCAAGTGCAGTGTATACATCTCTTCTCTCCTCTAAACACCCACTAATTACCCATCAATCACCCCCTATCACCACCTGTCACTGTTACCCATCAGATTAGACCCTAATCTGCCCCTTGCGGGCACCCAATCACCCGCCCACACCTCAGAACGTCCTCAGACCCCAGCCCTGATCACCTCGCTAGTGCATTGCTTGCATCTATTTCCCCCCTCTAATCACACCTTGAGACACCCATCAATCACCTCCTGTCACCCCCTAGCACACCTACCCATCAGATCAGGCCCTAATTTGCCCTGTGTGGGCTCCTGATCACTCGGCCAAACCCTCAGATCCCCCTTCCGATCACCTCCCCAGTGCATTGATTGCATCTATTTTCCCCTCTAACCGCCCCCTGAGACACCCATCAATCACCTCCTGTCACCCCCCTAGCACTCCTATCCATCAGATCAGGCCCAAAACATCCTGTCATCTAAGAGGCCACCCTGCTTATGACCGGTTCCACAAAATTTGCCCCCTCATAGACCACCTGTCATCAAAATTTGCAGATGCTTATACCCCTGAACAGTCATTTTGAGAAATTTGGTTTCCAGACTACTCACAGTTTTGGGCCCGTAAAATGCCAGGGCAGTATAGGAACCCCACAAGTGACCCCATTTTAGAAAGAAGACACCCCAAGGTATTCTGTTAGGTGTATGATGAGTTCATAGAAGATTTTATTTTTTGTCAAAAGTTAGCGGAAATTGGATTTTTATTGTTTTTTTCACAAAGTGTCATTTTTCACTAACTCGTGACAAAAAATAAAATCTTCTATGAACTCACCATACCCCTAACGGAATACCTTGGGGTGTCTTCTTTCTAAAATGGGGTCACTTGTGGGGTTCCTATACTTCCCTGGCATTTTAGGGGCCCTAAACCGTGAGGAGTAGTCTAGAAAACAAATGCCTCAAAATGACCTGTGAATAGGACGTTGGGCCCCTTAGCGCACCTAGGCTGCAAAAAAGTGTCACACATGTGGTATCGCCATACTCAGGAGAAGTAGTATAATGTGTTTTGTGGTGTATTTTTACACATACCCATGCTGGGTGGGAGAAATATCTCTGTAAAAGGGCAATTGTGTGTAAAAAAAAATCAAACAATTGTCATTTACAGAGATTTCTCCCACCCAGCATGGGTAGGTGTAAAAATACACCCCAAAACACATTATACTACTTCTCCTGAATACGGCGGTACCACATGTGTGGCACTTTTTTGCACCCTAAGTGCGCTAAGAGGCCCAAAGTCCAATGAGTACCTTTAGGATTTCACAGGTCATTTTGCGACATTTGGTTTCAAGACTACTCCTCACGGTTTAGGGCCCCTAAAATGCCAGGGCAGTATAGGAACCCCACAAATGACCCCATTTTAGAAAGAAGACACCCCAAGGTATTCCGTTAGGAGTATGGTGAGTTCATAGAAGATTTTATTTTTTGTCACAAGTTAGCGGAAAATGACACTTTGTGAAAAAAAACAATTAAAATCAATTTCCGCTAACTTGTGACAAAAAAAAAAAAATCTTCTATGAACTCACCATCCTCCTAACGGAATACCTTGGGGTGTCTTTTTTTCTAAAATGGGGTAATTTGTGGGGTTCCTATACTGTCCTGGCATTTTAGGGGCCCTAAAGCGTGAGGAGTAGTCTTGAAATGAAATTTCTCAAAATGACCTGTGAAATCCTAAAGGTACTCATTGAACTTTGGGCCCCTTAGCGCAGTTAGGGTGCAAAAAAGTGCCACACGTGGTATCGCCGTACTCAGGAGAAGTAGTATAATGTGTTTTGGGGTGTATTTTTCCACATACCCATGCTGAGTGGGAGAAAGATCTCTATAGACAATTGTGTGTAAAATAAATAAATAAAACAATTGTCATTTACGGAGATATTTCTCCCACCCAGCATGGGTATGTGTAAAAATACACCCCAAAACACATTATACTACTTCTCCTGAGTACGGCAATACCACATGTGTGGCACTTTTTTGCAGCCTAACTGCGCTAAGGGGTCAAAAGTCCAATGAGCATCTTTAGGCTTTACAGGGGTGCTTACAATTAGGCACCCTCCAAAATGCCAGGACAGTGAACACACCCCACAAATGACCCCATTTTGGAAAGTAGACACTTCAAGGTATTCAGAGAGGAGCATAGTGAGTCCGTGGCAGATTTCATTTTTTTTTGTCGCAAGTTAGAAGAAATGGAAACTTTTTTTTTTTCTTTTTTTTTTGTCAAAGTGTCATTTTCCGCTTACTTGTGACAAAAAATAAAATCTTCTATGAACTCACCATGCCTCTCACTGAATACTTTGGGATGTCTTCTTTCCAAAATGGGGTCATTTGGGGGGTATTTGTACTATCCTGGAATTTTAGCCCCTCATGAAACCTGACAGGTGCGCAGAAAAGTCAGGGATGCTTGAAAATGGGAAAATTCACTTTTGGCACCATAGTTTGTAAACGCTATAACTTTTACCCAATCCAATAAATATACACTGAATGTTTTTGTTTTTTTTATCAGACATGTAGCAGAATAACTTTCGCGCTCAAATGTATAGGAAATTTTACTTTATTTGAAAAATGTCAGCACAGCAAGTTAAAAAAGTCATTTTTTTTTTGCCAAAATTCATGTCTTTTTTGATGAATATAATAAAAACAAACTCGCAGCAGCAATCAAATAGCAGCAAAAGAAAGCTGTATTAGTGACAAGAAAAGGAGGTAAAATTCCTTTAGGTGGTAGGTTGTATGACCGAGCAATAAACCGTGAAAGCTGCAGTGGTCTGAATGGAGAAAAAGGCTCTGGTCCTTAAGGGGCAAAAAGACTGTGGTCCTTAAGTGGTTAAGCCCTATACCAGCACTGAATTAAACTTCCAATGCGGCTACTGCTCTGATCGCCTGTTCATCCAACGCAGGTTACTTGGACCTCATTTGTTTTGCCACCTCAGTCTTTTCTTGTGTTTTAGTAAAGTCTATGCATCCCTAATCCATCCTCCTACCCCACTGTTATCCTAACCTAATTTTCTGTTACTCCACTAGCTTTCCCACCTCCTTTTTTTGTTTACCCTACCAGCTTTCCTACGCTTTTAACCTCCTCAGGACTAGCACCTCCACCCCCCTTAACCACCTGGGCGGTATGGACGAGCTCAGCTCGTCCATCACCGCCGGAGCCTGCCGCTCAGGCCCTGCTGGGCCGATTTGCGCCAAATAAAGAGCAGCACACGCAGCCGGCACTTTGCCAGCCGCGTGTGCTGCCCGATCGCCGCCGCTCTGCGGCGATTCGCCGCGAGTAGCGGCGAAAGAGGGTCCCCCCAGCCGCCTGAGCCCTGCGCAGCCGGAACAAAAAGTTCCGGCCAGCGCTAAGGGCTGGATCGGAGGCGTCTGACGTCAGGACGTCGGCTGACGTCCATGACGTCACTCCGCTCGTCGCTATGGCGACGGTGTAAGCAAAACAAGGAAGGCCGCTCATTGCGGCCTTCCTTGTTTATTCTGGGCGCCGGAGGCGATCGGAAGAACGCCTCCGGAGCGCCCTCTAGTTGGCTTTCATGCAGCCAACTTTCAGTTGGCTGCATGAAATAGTTTTTTTTTAATTTAAAAAAAACCCTCCCGCAGCCTCCCTGGCGATCTTATCAGAACGCCAGGGTGGTTAAAGAGAATCTGTATTGTTAAAATCGCACAAAAGTAAACATACCAGTGCGTTAGGGGACATCTCCTATTACCCTCTGTCACAATTTCGCCGCTCCTCGCCGCATTAAAAGTGGTTAAAAACAGTTTTAAAAAGTTTGTTTATAAACAAACAAAATGGCCACCAAAACAGGAAGTAGGTTGATGTACAGTATGTCCACACATAGAAAATACATTCATACACAAGCAGGCTGTATACACCCTTCATTTTGAATCTCGAGATCATTTGTGTGTTTCTTTCCCCCTGCAGCCATCTTCCACTGAAGTGTCAGGCTTTTTCTTCCTGCAGAGTGCAGACAGCTCTGCCTGTGTGTAATTCCTCAGTATGTGAAAGCCCAGCCAGCTCAGAGGAGGATTTATCCAGCTTGTAAAAGATAATAGAGCAGAGAGAAGCTGCACTAATCTAAATAATACACAGGCAGTGTGCAGAGAGGGGCCTGGAGGGGGGAGATGCATCACAGAACCACAACACTGAAGAACTTGGCAACCTTCCAGACACAGGCTGACAAGTCTGACAAGAGAGAGATAAGTTGATTTATTACAGAGATGGTGATAGTAGAACGTGCTGCAGTAAGCCAGAACACATTAGAATAGCTTTTGGAACTTGTAGGATGATAAAAAACAGGATGCAATTTTTATTACGGAGTCTCTTTAAGGGGCCCATACACTCAGCCGATTTTCTGATTGATTGCAAATCGGTTGCCCGATTGGCCGCCGATTTCAATTGATTTCAATCGATCTGACGGTGGAAAATCCAGGTCGATCTGTTGAGATTGCTTATCAGTTTGCATTGTCCATAATGGAAATCTGATGGCAAATAAATGCCATCAGAACAATTTTCAATAGATTTCAAACTGAAATCTATTGGAATTCTAATCCTAGTAAAAAATGTTCCTAAACACATCAGATAGATAAGAAATCCTTCTGATGATCTATCTGCTGCTAATCTGACGAGTGTATGGCCACCTTAAAGGACCAGAGCATTTTTTTTGCATGGGAGGGCATTTAGATAGCCAGGCGTAGGTATCCCCCAGTATATATAACTAGGCATGGGTGTACCCAGTATAGCCAGCAGCCATTACTCCCCTCCCCAGCTCCAGCAATGAGCAACTCTAGCACCCTTCTGCTCTGCCTGGCATCCTTGCTCGCACTGCTGTCATCAAGTTGGGACCCGACATTAGAGCCAGAGCAAGCACGGATGCTGGGCAGAGGGGAGCAACGAGGGGGTTGCTGTGTTCTTGCAGCTCATTTAAATGAATGGAGGGCAGTGGTCAACAGCTAATTCTGCACATAAACAGCTAGTTAACAGATCCGCCAAATCACCCAGGCAGTGTAGTGCCTGAAACAGGACGTGTTCAGCCAAGAAACTGTGGTTGACCATGTGCTGTTATAGAGGGCATTGGTATTTCTACACTTGCATTTTTTTGGCCAGTTGCCACGGTTGTCCTGATTTTAGGCTAGAAATTATCTGTGCGGGTGTATTGAGCTTTGGTCTGGGAATGCTAATTTTCTTTCCAGTTGTAATGCTGGGCATACACGGCGCGACTGATAATATCCGACGTGTCTTATCACCGAGGGGATCGACTCCGCGGGCGGACGATAGCGGCGAAGATAAGCGCCGGCGGGGATGAGCGAGAATCGATCCGGGCGGGGACGCGGCGGGAGTCGATCGGATCGACCCGTGTATGCCCAGCATAATGGACTGTAAAGCTGGGGGGGGTTAAATTACCCAGAAGTCTGCGGGATAGTCTTCGGTCCATCCCACATCATAGGTGAAACGTGAGCCGCGTTCCACGACTCACTACCCCACTTCTTCCTTCAAGCCAGAAAGAGGAAGCATGGTAGTGAATTGTGGAATGCAGCTCAGTGTTTGCCTATGATGTGGAATGGACCGAAGACTATCCCGCAGACTTCTGGGTAATTTAACCCCCGTCACCAGCTGTCACAGCTGTTTAATGAGCAGTTCATTACTTTAATTCCAAATAACTTGCTACTCAGAATTAGATCACTGGCTGCCTTTATTTCCTTTACAATAACAGTTGCTGATCTATTTGGCTGCAGTAGTGTTTGAATAACACCATAAACAAAGATGCAGCTAATCTTGTCAAATCTGACAATAACACCTGATCTGCTGCATGCTTGTTCAGGGTTTATGGATATGAGTATAATGCTGGGCATACACTATACGTTTTTTTTTTCTTATCAATCGAGCTGCTGATGGCTCGATTGATAAGTTCCGACATGTCCGATTGCCCTCCGGATCAATTCCACACTCGATACCCGTGGGCAGGACAATGGAACTAAACGAGCGCAACATAAGGAAGCGCCCGCGGGGGCGAGCGGGAATCGATCCAGAGTCGAGCCGCAGAAAAGTATAGTGTATGCCCAGCATTAGAAGCAGAGGATCAGCAGGCTAGCCAGGGAACTGGTATTGCTTAAAAGGAAATGCATATGGCAGCCTCCATATCCCCTCGCTTCATTTGTCTTGTAAGTATGTCTATGGGTACCTTTTTTTTTTTTTTTTTTTTTTTTTTTTTTTTTTTTTTTTTTTTTTCTCCAAGCTGGTAAGGGTTCAGTCACAAAAAATAAACAGGCGTTACTGTCATCTTAACCCCACATTAACCCCTCTGTGCTGAGCCTCCTGTATATTCATGTTGTTTCTGACAACTGATTTGCCAAAACGATGTTAATATTAGTTTGCTGCAAAAATGAGCATTTGCCAATCTGTGTATATGTTACGGCCAGAACCCGAAGTTTGGCCAGAATTAGAAGTGGCCGGCCACTTCGGGTTCTGGCCGGCCAATGTGCGAACTGGCCGCTGCGCTGCGGCCAATGTGAGAAATGCAACAATTCCTGTAAGGTTAATGTTATGGCCGCAGCGCAGCGGGCAAATGTATCACATCTTTAGTTTATTCAATGAAATTAAGCCGCCCGGCTTTTTCTCTGCCTCTCTCCTCCCCCCCCGCCTCTCTCTCCTTCTCTTATCGGCAGCCGGAGGGGACACGTGTGTCCCCGAGAGTCGTTCCTCGCGGCAGGAGAGCAGAGCGGGGAGGCTGCAGACATTGCTTCTGCCAGCACCCGCTCTGCAAGAACGGCAGGATTCCCCTGCCGCGACGAACGACTCTGGAGGGGACACGCGTGTCCCCGCCCGGCTGCCCATAGGAGAGCGAGAGAGGCGGGGGGAGGAGGAGAGAGAGGCGGGGGGGAGGGGAGAGAGGCAGAGAAAAAGCCGGGCGGCTTAATTTCATTGAATAAACTAAAGATGTGATACATTTGCCCGCTGCGCTGCGGCCACAACATAACATTAACCTTACAGGAATTGTTGCATTTCTCACATTGGCCGCAGCGCAGCGGCCAGTTCGCACATTGGCCGGCCAGAACCCGAAGTGGCCGGCCACTTCTAGTTCTGGCCAAACTTCGGGTTCTGGCCGTAACATATACATTTTATGCATCGGCATATACAGTAGCCTGCTTCAGTGTACTACAGTTAAGGCCCATACACACGTCGGATTTCTGCAAACGACAGGTCGATTGCTCAAACTCACTCTTATCAAGCGAACGACAGTCTGTACACACGCCCGATTTAGCGATCAAACAACCCGTCGTTCGCGGAAATCCGACGTGTGTGTGGGCCTTAAAGGTTTATGAAAGGTTGGACACTTTTGTTGAATTTTCCCAACATATCTGATTCATGTTCAATCAATTGATTTTGGGCAGTTAATTGACCAAAAGATCTGGGATGGAAAAAATGAGTGGAGTGGGGCAGGGCAGTGTTATGCAAAGGAGTAGAAGCCTCCATCACCAGGGACCAAACAATCTGAAGATAAAAGTTCACAAGGACCATCATTGCTAGTCACCTGTGTTTAGCACAATGCAGATGATTAACTTTTTCCGGACCGACGTGGGTTGAATCTACGTCCAGCAGGTGGCACTGGGGCCCTGACTGGACGTAGGTTCAACGTCCCATTAATCGCGTGTCACCGCAGATCTCTCCGCTTTGACCCCGCCGCAATTCGCTCGCCCTGCCTTCTCTATGACGGCAGAGCACTGTGAGCCCAACCCCATTGGCTTACATTGACAGGGTCAGGAGCCAATGAAAGCGGCTCCTGACCGGCTCACAGCGCTCTGCCGTCAGAGACTGCAGAGAGCAGCCTATGGTGGGGACAGAACGACAGGAGGGGCGGATTTTAGCGGCGATACGTCGGAAAGCGGCGGTTTACTGTACCAGCAGCCTCTGGTCCTTAAAGGGGAACTGAAGAGAGGTATATGGAGGCTGTCCTGTTTATTTCCTTTTAATCAATACCAGTTGCCTGGCAGCCCTTCTGATCCTCTGCCTCTAATACTATTAGCCATAGCCCCTGAACAAGCATACAGCAGATCAGGTGTTTCAGTGGTTCAGACTTTAAAGTCAGATCTGACAAGTCTAGCTGCATGCTTGTTTCTGGTTTTATTCAGATACTACTGCAGAGAAATAGACCAGCAGGGCTGCCGGGCAACTGGTATTGATTAAAAGGAAATAAACAGGACAGCCTCCATATACCTCTCTTCAGTTCCCCTTTAACCACTTCAGCACCACAGGATTTTTTGCTTAAAAACCAGAGCAATTTTCACATTTCAGCGCTCCTCCCATTCATTCACCAATAACTTTATTGCTACTCATCAGATGTAAATGATCTATATCTTGTTTTTTTTTTTTTTTGGCCACAAATTATGCTTTGTGAGGGTGATATTTGCTTTTAGTAATTATGTTATTATCTGTGCATTTTAAAGGGAAAAATGAGGGGAAACATGAAAAAAAAAAGAAAAAATACACTATTTCTCCATTTCCATCCACTATAGTTTTCAAATAAACAATGTTACCATAGGTAAAACCCACACATTGTATTTGCTAATTTGTCCTGGTTATCTCAACATTTAAATAATGTTCCTAGTACATTGTAGAGCGATAATATATTAGTTTCTGGTTTGTGTTTTTTGTTTTCTCATTGTACTCTATCAGTAATTAAAAGCCCTTATCTTCATGATTAACAGTGATACTCTCATGGCATACATATTTTAAAAGCTAAATCCCTAGGGTAACTATGTATTCTCTTTTCAATGCTGTCACTTTTGGTTTTTTTTTACTAAGTATTTATTTAGGGGTATAGAGTACATGAAAATAACAGTTTTATTGCTTTTCATTCAGTTTTCCGTTAAAAAAAAATAAAAAATCACATGACTTAGCCCTCAGTTGTCAAACACCACAAAATCTATTCTCTCACTTGTCACGGTTAAAATGATACCCTATATACATAATCAGATAGCTTATTGGGCATACAGCACACTGTTTACCACAAGTACGCCTATCTACTCCCCTGAGCTTCAGATGAAGTTTTGTGGGGAGTAGATAAGCGTAGCAAGGGATTCAAAGTGGTAAAAAAAAAAGCAAATGCCTTGCGGTTCCCATTCACTTTAAGGGGGCAGAGGCTGCTGGTACCGAAGTGGTTAAAGGACAACAAAAGTGAGGGTGATTATGGAGGCTGCCATGGTTATTTCCTTTTAAACCATACCAGTTGCCTGGCAGTCTTGCTGATCTCTTTGGCTGCAGTAGTGTCTCTGATTCAAACTCCTGTAACAAGCATTCAGCTAATCTTGTCAGATTTTTTACCAAACATCTGATCTGCATGCTTGTGCAGGGTCTATGGCTAAAAATGCCAGCAGTGGATCAGCAGGAAGTCAAGCAATGTGCATCACTTAAGGCCATGGTCACACTTAGAAGAATTGCGTGAGTTTTCCCCATCGAACACATTTGAAAACTCATACGATTCTGCTAAGTGTGACCCTGACGAGGCTCTATAGCCCTTTCACTTCAGTTATCCTTTAAAGTGGACCCAAACCAAACATATTCTTAATTCAAAATATTTAGTTGCACCACTCTGACACATACAAAGATAAATAAACACTCCTTCAAGCCTATAAGCATTTCAGTGCATGCTTTTCACCCTTTTCTTTGCATAACTAGGGTTATACAGGTGTCAGCCATTAGCAATTCCTCCTTTGCTGGACACCATCTACTCCACCAGTTTGCCGGATTCTGTCCCAGCAATATGAAGGGTAGGGGTTTCTCCAATAAATGTAAAATATTTTATATTTGTCATCATGCAGCTAAAAAAAGGCTGCTATTTATTATTATAATTTAGAAAATAGATTTTATTTGTGAAATCTTGTATTTTTAGTTTGGGTCCACTTTAAAGTGAACCAGAGAAGAAGCACCCTCGTGTATTTTACCATATATATCAGTGGGAACATTAGAGAAAACGCCTAACCTGCTCTTTCATTATTTACTGCTCAGCCTGCTTCTACTCAGCCCTGATAAAATCCCCGACTGAGCATTTAGTCTGGCATTGCTCAGGAATCCTTATAGCTGAGTCATTACAGCAGAGCCAGAAGGGGGCAGGCTTGGGCTTGAAAAGACAGACTCGGCTATAATGATTCCTGAGCAAAGCCAGACTGAATGCTCAGTCGGGGATTTTATCAGGGAGGATTAGAAGCAGGCTGAGCAGTGAAGAATGAAACAGACAGCAGGGTAGGTGTTTTCTCTAATGTTCCCACTGTTCTATATGGTAAAATACATGAGGGTGCTTCGTCTCTGGTTCCCTTTAACCAGTTCACCCCCAAGGGTTTTTATCCTAACGGACCAGAGCAATTTTCAGTTGTCAGCGCTCCTCCCTTTTATTCCCTAATAACTTTATTACTACTTATCACAAGAAAATGATCTATACCTCGTTTTTTTCGCCACCAATTAGGCTTTCTGTGGATAGTACATTTTGCTAAGAATTTTTTTATTCTAAATGCATTTTAATGAGAAAAACAGAAAAAAAAAGAAAAAAAATCATTATTTCTCAGTGTTCAGCCTTTATAGTTTTAAAATTAAACATTCTCCTGTGGATAAAACAAACACGTTTTATTTGCCCAGTGGTCCCGATAATTAAACCGTTTAGATTATGTTCCTACCACAATGTATGGCGACAGTATATTATTTTGAAATATAAGTGGTTATTTTTCTGTTTGTTCTGGCCATAATTACAAGCCCCTATGTAATAAATTAAAATTAATTTTCCCCCATAAAATATAGAATAAAAAAAGCTGAGTCCCTAAGGCAACTATTTATTTATTTTTTTTAAGCTGATTTTTTTTTTTACAAGTGTTTTTTTTGGGGGGGAGGGTTGGAAGTGTAATTTTATTAATGATGTGTATATACTTGAAAATGTATGTATTTTGTAAGTGTAATATACTTTTTGGCCACAAGATGGCGCTGGTGAACACTCATAGGACGTGTTCACTTTTTTTTTTTTTTTTTTTTTTACACACTTTATTAAACTGTTACATTTCCTGTTTATGTGAATGGACGTAGCCGCTGTTCGCGGTCACGTCCATTCACTCCAGGCACTGCGATTGGGTAGAGGACTGTTCAGTCCTCTTCCCCAATCGCCCAGCACGGGATCCCGACGGTAATGGCGGCGGTAGCGGCGGACACACGGCGGTAGCAGCGGCGGGAATGCGCGACGTATTAAAACGTCATGTTGCTGTTAATAGCGGTAAGCATGACGTTTTAATACGTTAGGATGGCGGTAAATGGTTAAAGGATACCCGAAGTGACATGACTAGATAGACATGTGTATATGTACAGAGCCTAGCACACAAATAACTACAGTGTGACCCTCACGGATAAGAAATTCCGCCTTTTTATCTTTCTTGCCCTCAGAAGCCATTTTCTGCTAGGAAAGTGTTTTATAGTTGGAATTTCTTATCAGTGAGGGTCACACTGTAGTCACTTCCTGACTGAGTCAGCCACTTACATACCTGATATTTAACTCTTTCAGGCAGAGAAAGGGAAAAAAAGGAACACAGCATAGTTATTTGTGTGCTAGGCACTGTACATACCCATGTCTATCATCATGTCACTTCGGGTATCCTTTAAGCCTTGTACTTACATAGGACTGTTGTCATGCAGGCTAGCAACAGTCTGTTGCTGTGTGGGGTGTAGGAGGTCCAACAGTGGTGCACAAGGAGAATCACAAAGCAGGTGCTGTCAGTGGGGAATACAATGCGCTAGACAGTTGATCCGTCAGGGGGATCATTTAACAAAGCACCCACGAAAATGGAGGGGGTCCGCTGTACAAACACTAGATTCTTAACACAGGTGGCTATTCTTGGCCACTATGGCAGTTTAATCCAACATTTGTGCATGGCTTAATAGTAAACAGATTGGCATAGTGTAGATCAGTAATGGCTAACCTTGGCACTCCAGTTGTGACAACTACAAATCCCATCACGCCTCTACCTCCCCAAGTAATGCTTAGAGCTGTCGGAGTATTGCAATGCCTCATGGGACTTGTAGTTCCACCATCGCTGGAATGCCATCCCTGGTATAGGTGAACATACTGTTAACTGTGGTATTTGCTTTTACTGTATGCACTCAGCTGGATGCTTGCCAGCAGGAATACTAGGCTTGAACAGACACAGAAGTCGCTTTGTACTATTTGATCAATGTTAGAGACACTGAAGCAAAAAAAATAAAAAATGGATGAATTGGTTGTGTAGTACAGATAATTACTAGAAGATTAGTAGCAAATAAAATATTCTCATATTTTTATTTTCAGTTATATAGGTTTGTTTGTGTTTGTTTTTATAACATTGCATCTTTCTCTAATAATTGCAGTTTACTCACTACTCGGCATTCTAAATGATTTTACAGAGCAGGCCAGTGAGCTATTGAACTGTCCTGCAGAGAAAAACAAAATACAGTTGAGATAAAAAAAAAAAAAAGCTTCAGAAGACAGCGCTCTTTGCGAGGTGGAGCTCAATGGCTCTTTTGCATAGATAACTAGTTTCTTAACTCTTCCTGTACTGGAAACTATATTAGACGTATGTCTCTGATCCTAATGTTTTATTTCTTAGCTGTAATACAAATACAAATCATTATCTTTTATTTTTTTTCCCCGCTTCAGTGTCTCGTTCAGCTGACAAAAATACTAACTTCTAAACTATTGCAATCCTGTTATAACCTAAAATGTTTTTTGTTTTGTTTTTCCTTTCAGGACTAAGCGACAAAGAAAGTATTCAGTATTCCCATTTAAATAAAGTGCCTGCTGATGAAACTCACATCCTAACTTGAGCAGTACAATTTGAATAATGCCTCCCACTACGTCAAAGACTTCTGTTATATATCCAGAGGATATCTCTGGCCTTTTGTGTTTGCCTCCTGTATCCGATGAACTTCAGGTCACCTGGGCTCGTGCAGAGCTTACTGAAGAGCTAGATGAGCACCCTCAGCTTGTCAACACTTTCAGCTTCTTCCCATACCCCAGCATGCCAGAAATTGCTTTACTCTCTTTGCGATATGGTCTAGAAATGGAAAAAGTGAAAAACTGGTTTATGGCACAAAGGATTCGTTGTGGTATTAGTTGGACAGCTGAAGAAATTGAAGATACACGAGCACGGCTCAATTACAATCAAGAGCAGTTAAATTTCAAGCCCTTGATTTCTCTGGCCAAGAAATCCAATGTGCTTAGAAATGAAGACTTTTCAGTTCATACCGCAAAAATGGCTGCAATGCAAACTGCGGCCTCAAATCCGTGTCTGGACCTAGGTAAAAATGCACCAGTAACCAAGAAGAAGTTGGCTCACAAAACTCCAGATAAAGAAGCTGTAAGAATTGTTGAAAATACCCTTGAAGCCAGAAGGAAACATCTTAAAAGAAACTTTTCAAATGACTATAATTACAGTCCACCCACCTTAAATCTTCATCCAAAGAAAAGACGAGAAAATGAAAGTCCAGTTAGGGCTTCTGGGTCTGGCCTGATGTTGGGAACCGAAGGGAACGCAATGTCGATTGCATCATATCCTGCTGAGGGGGAACGTAGACGTTCATCCTGGAAAGTGAACAGCCGTGAAGTAGCACCAGGCTCTGCATACTTTGATCACAATGGAACGCTTAGAAGAGACGAGCTTAATTTGTCTAATATAAGAAGACAACGAAAAACTAAAGAACAGCTGCAAATCCTGAAAGCTTATTTTCTGAAGACCCAGTGGGCTACCCGTGAAGACTACATGCATCTTGAGGGGATCACTGGATTGTCTAGAGCAGAAATCATACAGTGGTTTGGTGATACACGCTATGCACTTAAACATGGTCACCTTAGGTGGTTCCATGACAGTATACAAGAGCGTCCCAGCTGGTTGGATGATCCTCAGCATATACCAAATGCTAATGGAAAACATAATTCATCAGTGTCACCAAGCCAAGTTTTGAACTCATCCGTGCCTGTGGAGGAGTTGACTGCATCATCTAGTCAACATTCAGGAAATGCTGTGGAAGATGATGATGATTATATGGATAATGAACCTACCTTTTCTGGAAAGTCAAAACCTACCCATAGAGTTTCTAATTTCAAACTACTTGTTACGAACTGTTCAACACCTAAGATTTCTCAACGGGCTCCTATGTCACCTGCTCTTCAAGAAAATTATAATGTATTGGAAAACTACTGGCGCACGCATGGTCCTCTTCAGGAGGAGGACCTAGAGCAATTAGTTGCAGAATCTGACCTAAGCCATCAGGAAGTACTTAACTGGTTTTCTTACAAATCCAAGGAACATGATGAGGTTGAGATATGTGTTGTTGAAGATGAGGATGACAATACAGAAGATGACGACGACGACGATGATGTTGTTATTCAGGACTAGTGTTGAACTACTTTAAGCAATGTCTTGGAAATTATTTGTCAGTACAGGTATTTTCTTAGCAATAGACTGAATACAAAAGAATCCATATGCAATAAAAATATAATTTTCATTTTATATGGCGAGCTCTAGCAACAATGAATATTTATTTTTTCACAAAAATACTTCCTTTCCTTTGAAGTATGCAGCACACATCTGACAGTCTGTCCGCATGTTATGCAAAGCTACTTTGAGAAGTTTATATTGTTCTTGTCTTGCATAAACTGCACAATTCATCTTTGTGTTACTGCAACTAACACTTGGGCAGCAGACATACTGCAGTACTATAGATGAGGTATTGTTTCAGTGATACCACAATGGAATTGAGGCTGTTGTCATACCTGACCTTCCTTTTTTTTTTTTTTTTTTTTTTTTTTTTTTTTTTCCTGCTAAATTGCTAGTTGTCATTCTGATTGTGCTTCCTTTCAAGTAACAAAGTAACAGAGGTGAGAGACCTATGGAGGCTGCCATATTTCCTTTTAAACCATACCAGTTGTCTGGCAGCACTGCTTTCTAGTCTGTAGTGTCTGAACAACACACCAAACAAGCATGTTAATATTGTCAGATTTTTGTCAGACATCTGATCTGCATGCTTGGCAGGGTCTATGGCTAGAAGTTGGAGGCTGAGGATCAGCTGGACAGCCACACAATGTGCATATTTTAAAACGAAATAAATGTCCGCCTCCATATCCCCTTTTAAAAATAAATAAATAAATAAATTGAGCAAATATGCTTTCAGACTTCTTTGGTTGCATGCTTGTTCCCAGGCTGTGTATTAAACTTGACATAAGCTTGAAAGTCGGGGAAAGAAGGTGTTTTTTTTTTTTTTTTATTTTGCTCAACAATGGCTGCTTCCCTTACTACAGTCTTTCTGGATTAAAGGACAACGGAAGTGAAAAAATTAGGCTGCCATATGTCTTTCCTTTTAAACAATACCATCTGCCTGGCAGTCCTGCTGATCTATTTGGCTGCAGTAGTGTCTGAATCACATCAGAAACAAGCATGCAGCTTATCTTGTCAGATCTGTCCATAGACCCTGAACAGCCATGCAGCAGATCAGGTGTTCCTGACATGGTCAGAAGTATTTAAGAGGCAGCGGATCAGCAGGACAACCAGGCAACTGGTATTGCTTAAAATGAAATGAATATGGCTGCCTCCATATTCCTTTTCTTTCAGTTATCCTTTAAATAACATGGAACATTAGAGGAATTTCTTAGAGACACTGTAACATCAAAAAGTTCCCCTGGGGGTACTCGCCTCAGGAGAGGGAAACCTCAGGGTCCCAATGTGGCTTCCCACGACGTCCTCTGTCCCACGGGGGTCTCGCTGCAACCCTCCGAACAGAGGCCCGACAGATCCGGCAGCTAGTTCAATCTTTGCCTTTCCAGGCTCCAGCGGGGGCGCTGTGGCCGCTTTCGGCTCCGAAGTAGACTGAAATACTCGATCTCAGTCGGGTCTGCTCTACTGCGCAGGCGCCGGAGACTTGTGCCTGCGCAGTAGAGCAGACCCGACGGCGATCGGGTATTTCCGCCTATTTCGGAGCCGAGAGCCGCCACAGCGCCTGCGCAGGAACCAGGAAGGTAAATATTTACATCGCCGCTGTTCGGAGGGCTGCAGCGAGACCCCCGAGGAACGGAGGACGGCGTGGGAAGCCTCACTGGGACCCTGAGGCTTCCCCCTCCCGAGGCGAGTACCCCCCCAGGGGAATTTTTTGATGTTACAGGTTTTCTTTAAGCAGTCCATTTTTTTTTTTTTTTTCTTTCTTTTTTTTTTTTTTTATAGAAATACTCAATTGATCTGCAGAATATGGCCTGTTAGTTTTAAATCTCATAAGTAGCATTTGTAGGCATTTAGATTTGTAGCTTGTATTCTTAGACAATTCCCTATGTATACCTGACTGGTACTCTTTGGGAACATTTTGAAGGTTTTTTTTCTATAGAATTTTGCTGGCCAGTAGGTTTAAGATGTAATACAGATTTCAATACAAGTAAATTGGAGAAATTTCTTTCTAATGTATGTGTCGTTTATTTTTGTTAAACCCACATTCCAAATACGCAGGCCAGCATTATGGTTTATTAACGAGTTGATTGTACTCAACAGTGCGATATTATGGACCACATGGGCGCCTCAGGAAAGGAATCTGAAGATAATGTTGTGCTTTGATATAGGGGTCTGCTTGGCTCCAAAATGTGGCTCTGCTGATTATGACTAACTTGTGCATAAATCTCCAGGCATATTTGGAGTACTGGTTGTGATGACTTTTTATGTATTATATTTTTTCATTCTGCTATGTGTATAAAACTTCCACAAATGGTACATGTACTTCCACTGGTTTAATTTGCTAAAACACTGTATCTGACTTCATTTCTTTGCTTTAGAGGTTCTAATGCCGGAATAGGATACAATATCACATTCATATTTTTGTAGAAATAAGTACTTTCTCAAACTCTAGAGCAGTGGTCCTCAAACTAAGGCCCGCGGGCCGAATGTGGCCCCCTAAGGCTTTCTTACCGGCCCCCCACACAGAAAATGTATTGCTTATAAATGCAGTCAGCTACATCTTTAAATATTGGTGGTCCACATATGGAATAGCAGTGCAGCACCCCCCATCCACATGGAAGCCAGAAAGCAGAAATTTTGCTGGTTTCCAATCAAATTCCACATCAGGTGACACTGCTGTCCAATTGACTTGCAGATTGTCACCTGGGTATGCTTCACTGTCTGGTCCGCAAAGACTTCTACATCATTTTATGTTTACTCCGGCCCACCAGCGGTCTGAAGTATGTTGTCCCGGCCCTCAACCCAAAATGTTTGGGGACCCCTGTTGTAACATTTTTCAGAGGAGTTCTTCCTTTTCCAGTAACCTCTGCAGAAGCAGATTCATTTTTTTTTTTTTTTTGTACAAGTTGTTATCTCTCCCCACAAGGTGCACCATGCTTTCTGTATTTTGACACCTTATGACTACTTTTTTTGTTGGGAGGTAGATGCAGTTTTCAATAAAGTAAAAGACACTGGATATTTAAGTCCCCTCCTTGTTGTTGTAAATAATGCTTCAAAAACACTAATTTTAAAATAAACAGAATCTACAGGTGTTAAAACATTTTATCAGGAAGGGCATGATTACAGCAGTTGCTACTGTCTTTCCCTGAATATAAGACACTGTCTTACAATATGTTGCAGGGAGAAATATGTGCTAGGACCTATTTTTGGGGGGAGAGAGAGAGAGAGAAGGGCGCTTCCTTCCCCATACATAAAGTTGGGTCTTATTTTTGGAGTAGGGCTTATATTTCAAGCGTGCTTTATAGGGACCCTGACCTCAAAAAAATAAACAAAATTGGTACTTGGGGCTTTCTGCAGACCACTGTAAGGCGGGAGGTTTCCCGGCGTGGTCCTGGCTCCTCTCCCGGTCCCTCCGATGCATACTGCACCGTGGACACCTGGGCCGGGTGTCAAGCTTCGTCATCACGGCTGGCGTGACAGTACTGCGCATGCGCAGTTATATGGTGCATGCGTAGTACTGTCATGCCGGCCACCGTGATGGCACACAGCGGCTAACATGATGACAAATAGCATCCTGGTTCAGGAAGTGGGAGCCCGGCACCCGTCTCAGGTGTTGGCAGTGCGGTATGCGGCAGAGGGAGCGGGAGAGAAGCCAGGACCACGCCGGGGGACCTCCTGACCTACGGTGGGCTGCAGAAAGCCCCAGGTAAGTACCAATTTCGTTAATTTTTTTTTTTTTTTGAGCTCGGATTCCCTTTAAATAGAAGATGGGCCTTATTTTTGGGGTAGGTCTTAATTTAGGAGAAGCACGTGTGCTGTATTGTATTTTCTCAGTCTCCGAACACCAATTAGATACAGTCCTTGTGAAAGTCTTCATTTGCCTAGACTGTCTTTCTACATAATCACCAGGCTAGTTGCAGAGACCACGGATTACAGCTATGTGTCTACACTCATTAAGCCTGAAAACCTGTCCTTGTTACTAGAATTGGAGGCTACTGGAGAGCCGTGCAGGCAGTGTCTGAAAGCATGTCTGTAGCACAGACGTTGCCAAATTTACAATTTAAGTCCTATTAAAAAAAATGTTAGGCACCATCTGTAAGGAATAGCACATAAAACAATTTAAAGATTTTTTTTTTTTTTTACTATTTCCAATAGTTAGCTGTTGGTAGACTATAAACCTGTAGAGATATTGGTACGATAGTTTTTTCCAGGTATAGTAAAATGGATGTTTGTGCTAAGATTATTAGGATATGGGTAGTTTACATGCAATTTCAGCAGCGAGTAGGATTGGTATGAGTATTGGTAAAATGTGTTGATGGCCTAAATCCTACTCATACCCTTAGTAGTAAACCCTATCTGGACACATAACACAAACCTTCCCCTCCCTACATCCAGTGTGAAGATCTTCCTGATAACTTAACTTGCTAATGTTAACCTTCCTACCCTGCACTGGTCCCTAACTGCTACTCTTCTTCACTTCCAAGTGTTTAGGCTTTGCAATAGTCAGATGCCTGGCATTAAATTGCCTCAGTGTGGGCAAAGTTGTGCCCATGATGATGAAACTAAAACTCTAAAGTTCCATTCTCCCCTCCCCACAATTGTTTTTATTTTGAAAAAGCAGATCGAAATATATTGTCTTTCAGCATCACCATGCAGTGATCTTGTCAAACTCTACAAGCTTGTGTCCCAAACCTGCTCACTTGCATGATATTTCCTCATTATTTGTTTGTTTTTTATAAAGCTGTATTTACAGAATATGTAAATAAACACTAAGGATTTATCAGCCACAAGTGGTGAGGAGTGAAGAAAATAGTTTAGAGTAGAAATACACTGCACACACTAAAGGTGATTGCACATGTACATTTACGGTTGATGGTTCAGGGCTCAGTTCTGTAGACACGTTGGTAGCTCTGGCAGGATAGCAACGCCTTCTGTTGCTGTGGAGGGAGTAGGAGAAATGACATGTGGTACATGATAGAGCAAGAGAAGCACCACACTCGGATGAGATAATTCAGCAGTCCTGATCTCTCGCTGACACATTGGGGGGGGGGGGGGGGGGGGTGTATTGGGGGCCACTGTGCACATGCTAGATTTTCATCTTAAGCAGTCCTGAATGGCTGCCTTGGTCAAGAACAGTATAGCATGTTTTCAAGTCTTCAGGTATGCATGTTTTATAGGTTTGACATCAAACCAACAAACATTGATTCAGGTAATACCTTTAATGGCTAACTGTACATGGTTTATGCAAGCTCAGTTCTGTATAATTCCTGAAGAAGGTGTTTTGAAAGCTTGTGATATACCATGTACAGTTAGTCATTAAAGGTTTTACCTGAATTGTTTAGAGACTCTGAAGTCTCCAGAAAACACAGTTTTTATGTTACAATGTTGTTAGGCATAAATGCCCTCTCTGAAATGCCGCATCCCCACGGCTGAAATCTCAGTTAATCCCCCTGAAATATCTGGGGGGAGATTTGGGCAGCAATTCCGCATAGAGGCAGAGCTTTGAGCAGTAGCTCTACCTCTCCTCTATCAATCTGCATGGATCGCTGCCTCTCCCATTCTTCTTTCACTGAGAGAGGCGGCGATCAGTGCTGATTGACGCGTATGGAGGCAGAGCTACAGCCCAAAGCTCTGACTCCCTGGGCAGCAAAATCTTTGCCTTATGGATTTGGGGGGATTAGTTGAGATTTCAGCCACGGGGATGTGGCATTTCAGAGGGGGCTTTCATGCCTAACATTGTAACATCATAACTGTGTTTTCTGGAGGCTTCAGAGTCTCTATAACCACTTCACCCCCAAAGGTGTTTTTTTTTTTTTTTTTTATTACCGTAAGGGTCCTTTTCCACTAGCGGTGTTTGCGATGCTGAATCGCAAAATCACAAACTGCTAGTGATTTTTTTTTTTTAAAATCGCTACGGTTTGCATATTAACATGGGAATCATGGTAGGCAATTTCCACTACCGCGATTTGTTTTTTTTTATCAAATGCGATCATGCCGCGGAGCGATCTTTGGCACGATTTTGCTATGCAGCACAGTGCATAGCAAAATCGTGAATGCAATTGCCGGAAGTTTCCTGCACTTCTGCGATTCAGCAATCGCTAGCGTTTAGCGTGAACGCTAGCGATTGCTAGTGGAAAAGGGCCCTAATGGTCCAGAGTGATTATTCACCTGTCCGAAATCCTCCCTCTTATTCGCCAATAACTTTACTACATATCACAATGATACCTACTTTTTTTTGTTTGTTTGTTTGTTTTTGTTTCCACCAATTAGGCTTTCTTTGTGCAGTACATTTTGCTAAGAATTATTTTATTCTGAATACATTTTAAAGGGAATCTAAAGTGAGGAGGATATGGATTTTTCCTTTTAAAATACTAGTTGCCTGACTCTCCTGCTGATCCTGTGTCTCTAATACTTTTAGCCACCGCCCCTGAACAAGCATGCAGATCCGGTGCTCTGACTGAAGTCAGACTGGATTAGCTGCATGCTTGTTTCAGGTGTGTGATTTAGCCACTACAGCAGCCAAACGGGATAATTTCTCAGTTTTCAGCCATTTTAGTTTTTAATACATGCTACCATAATTAACCACTTTACCCCCGCGCGTACGTATTTCTCCGCCCCTTTTTCCATCCTTTAAAAACCAGGGACGGAGAAACACGTACTTTCCGCGTTCCCGACGCTGTCCGCGCTCCCGCTCGTAAACACGCCGCCGCCCGCTCGCCCGGAGATCAATGAACGGGAAAATCCATTCCCGTTCGTTGATCTAAGCCCCACAATGACCCGCTGCTCTCCTATGGGCAGCGCGATCATTGTGAGAAGAAACTCACGTGTCCAGCCTCCTTATTCTTCCTCCAAGCTTCCGGAAGGAGGCTTGGAGGTCGCAATAAAGCAAAAAGTTACTGTGGCCATCTTGTGGCCAAATAGTAAACTACACCCTACACATTTTTCACATACAAATAAATGACTTTTACACAAAAAATTAACTCATTACCTCCCACACTCCCCATTTTTTTTTTTTTTTGTAATTAAAAAAAAATTCAAAAATTTACAATTAAAAAAAATACATAATTAGTTACCTTAGGGACTGAACTTTTTAAATATTTAAGTCAAGAGGGTATAACACTGTTACTTTATAAACTATGGGCTTGTAATTAGGGATGGACGCAAAACTGAAAAAAATGCACCTTTATTTCCAAATGAAATATTGGCGCCAAACATTGTGATAGGGACATAATTTAAACGGTTTTATAACCGGGACAAAAGGGCACATAAATTTCATGGGTTTTAATTACAGTAGCATGCATTATTTAAAAACTATAATGGCCGAAAACTGAAAAATAATTTTTTTTTTCCCCACATTTTTCCTATTTTCCCATTAAAACACATTTAGAAAAAAATAATTCTTGGCATAATGTCCCACCTAAAGAAAGCCTAATTGGTGGCGGAAAAAACAAGATATAGCTCATTTCATTGCGATAAGTAATGATAAAGTTATAGACGAATGAATGGAAGGAGCGCTGAAAGGTGAAAATTGCTCTGGTGGTCAGGGGGTAAAACCCCTCAGTGGTTAAAACCCACATTTTATTTGCATATTAATTCCTGTTATTACACTGTTTAAATGATGTCCCTATCACGATGTATGGCAACAATGTTTTATTTGGAAATGTAATTTTCTGGTTTATTTATTTATTTATTTTTTGGTTGGTTTTTTGTCATCTGCTTGCCGCCTAAGGTAACTGGTTTTTTTAAACTTCCTTTTAAGCAATACCAGTTGCCTGGATATTCTGCTGCTCCTCTGCCTCTACTACTTTTTCTAGCTGTAGACCCTGAACAAGTATGCAGCAGATCAGGTGTTTCTGACATTGTCAGACTTGACAAAATTAGCTGCATGCTTGTTTCAAGTGGGATTTAGACACTACTGCAGCCAAATAGAGCAGCAGGGCTTCCAGGCAACTGGGTATTGTTTAAATAAATATGGCAGCCTACATATCCCTCTTGTTAGTTATCCTTTAAAGTGAACCTAAATGCAAAAAAAAAAAAAAAAAAAAAAGAGATGAACTCACCTGGGGCTTCCCTCAGCCCCTGCAGTTGATCGGTGCCCTCACAGCCCCGCTCCGATGCCTCTGGACCCGCCGGCGACGACTTCCGGTTGCGCCGTCACCGGCCGACAGGCATGGGAACGCAAGTGATTGTTCGCGGTCCCAGGCTGTATATCGCGCCCTATGCTGCTATTGCGGCCAAGCAGGAATTGAGGCTCTAGCGCTCGCTTCCTGTGGCCAAAATTTGAAAATGCCTGGAAGTGTATTGAAGAAACAAGGTGAACCCTGAAATTGTTTAAAAAAAAAAACCTGCGTCACCATAAACTTACACGGCCTTTGGTTGCCGTGCATGTTGCCAGGCAATTAGGGCTGTGGAGTACAAAAATTATCCCACTCCTCAGTTTATGAAACCGACTCCAGGTACCCAAAATTGCTCTGACTCCACAGCCCTGCAGAAATGTGCTGCTGCTTTTGGGGCAAATCGGGCACTTCTGGCATAATGTGTTGTGCCAGGTATGAAATGCCACACACTTTCATTGGCATGGTAACTCGACACACCAGTGTGAAAGTGACCAGAAGGGAAGGTTAGAGGTTAGCACACACAATGGGCTCTATTCATAAAGCATTCCCGCATGCGGTAATGCTCAAAACAGCTGACTTTACCGACCATTTAGCAAAATGTCCATTCATAAAAGCTGTTTCCACATGAAAGGCTATATAGGTAGAAAAACAATGTTTTGTAAAAAATAATACCTTTTAAATGGCTAACTGAAAGTTAAATTATGCAAGCTTGAAAAGCTGACATTCCTGAGCAGTGCAGGAAATTACCGCGCCTTATGCGGTAATTATCTCAACACGTCACCAAATGGCTATTCATAAAGATCAGAGCAAGTGGAATTGGGACCCGTCTGTTTAGAAAAGGTGATAAGGATGCAGATAACAGCCAAGCTAATAGGGACAGATCTCCCAGGCAGCAGCAGCAGAGAGGAGGGAACAAAAATGGCTTTCCAGAATACCCAGGCTGTTTTTTAACCCCTTGGGTTCCTGTTTTCAGATAAATTTCACATCAGAGAGCCTGGCATGTGTAACATTTGTTGAAGTTCTACTAAGCTGCGGCAATTAAATAG